>NW_006287277.1:1026996-1063977 GCF_000327345.1 Myotis davidii | reverse complement strand
ATATATATATATATCCACCAAAAACGCTCCCCTCCCCCCGCTCACCCATAAATATGTATATATGAAAAGTACGTAAGAAGGAAGATAACCCAAACATCATGGGCATAATAATAGCAGTGTAGCAATTTAGTATTAGTACCTATTTCCTGGCCTCTAGCTAATATATGTGATGGAAACAAAAACTTTAGCTCAAGCCCAATTAATAGAGATAACCTGTCCTTATTTTAAAATAATCATAATATGCTGTGAGTATATCTAGCTGACATTTTGGTGGCTTCTTGGAATGAAAATCAGAAGAGAGTGTTTTTCTTATTGCATGTGGTTATTTCTATACGGAGCTTTCTTCATTACAACCCCTGGCTCAAAATGAAAGGGTAGTTTCAAGAGCATTCAAAATGTTCAGCATAAAAGCTATTGTACCAATAATGATTCTGATTGCTGCTTCCGCATGCCTCCTTGCATACCCAGGTACCAGTGCACCAGCGTTCTCACATTCCCATCCAAGCATAGAAGCCTTATTATCATGGTTGAGCCACATGTTTCCAAGCATCACTGATTTCTGCACCATGCTTTAAGCACTTAATTTCATTTTCCTATCAAAAACTTTATAGAAACTCAAGTCAAATACAGGGATGGATGCTGATAACCACAGGACAAAGGGTTCCAATTAAGAACAGAGTCTGGTAGTTGGTTGGGGTGAGTACCCATCTTTAAAACAAACATAAAGTCAAATTAGAGACCACTCTCTCCAAAAAAAAATCTCTCCCAAATTTTAAGGGTTTCTTGCTCAACACTTAAAAAAATGTATAAGATCCTGCATCAAAATCCTCTAACAACCTGATCTTTTAACACATTAGATCTGGATAATCCGCAAAGCCTTCTGCATTCAATACCGAAGGACCCGTTAAACCGAAAAAGATTTTGAAAACCAGTTTAGCCTGTTTCAACATTTTCTTTTCATTTTACATCTCATTTTTCACTGTAACCATTGTCTTAGAAGACCACGCCCACAATCAGCTATTTCCTTAAATGATGGCCCCAGACAATGTCTCATGGTGAGGGGATTGACAAGCATGGCAGTCTAAAATTTCAGACTTTCACAAGGAGATTCATTGCATAAATGTACCACAGCTTTTTTATCCCGTCATCTACTGACGGCCACTTGGGCTGCTTCCAAATTTTGGCTATTGTAAACCATGCTACATTGAACACAGGGGTGAACGCACAATACAATATACAGATGATGTATTATAAAATCGTACACCTGAAACCTATGTAATTATGCTAGCTAATGCCACCCCAATAAATCCAATAAAATGTTTTTAAGATGAAAAAATTAGAAGAGACAAAAACAAACAAACCAGATTCATTTGTGATGAACTACCTCCATAGGAAAACCTGATGAGGATGATGCGTCCAAACAGGATGGTCTTAAGCATTTTTGCAAAGACTACGTAGGTGCATTCAGACAGAGAGATGGTAATTGTTGCTCTGTGACAGGTTTATTCTCCCTCAGCAGTTCAAGCAAAAATTAAAACCAAAACAAAATTCAATTCAGCACAAAAGGGGACAGTTGTGACGAGCTATATTATTGGCTTTTACCTTTAAAGTATCTAGCAAAATCATTCAATTATAGAACTGCAGAATAGAATGATTCTTTGGCTATGACTTAAGAATATTGTTTTAAAATGTAGGTAAAAGCGGGAAGACAGAATATGGAAGACATTCCAAATTTAAGGGCAACTCTAGTTCTGTAGCACAGTCATGGAAATCAAACTCAGGGACAAAAATGTTTACAAATTCCCCAGTTGATACCTTTTTCTACTTCCACCCTGAAAAACTCCATGTATCATTTTTGTATCATTTAATGTACCATTCACCTTTAAATGTATCAGTTTTGCCTTATTCATAACTTCATCAATTTTCTTTTCATTAAGCCAATAATGTATGACAATTCTAAAAGTTACCATTGTAACTTTATACACAGCCTCAAAAACCTCCTGGATATTTATAATACATCATCTGAATCAGAAAAATAATAATAGATATATTGTTACTAGCAAGAAATAAGAGTAGATATTTATAACATTTCTTAGGTATGCACCCACTTGGGGCCAGAATAGATACATAGAATGAGTAGGATGGAAAATGTCTTAAAGAACTGAAAATAACTTATTGAGCTCCATGCATTAAGGCAATCTGACTAAAGCTAAGAATAGTTCTAAACAGCCCTAACCAGTTTGGCTCAGGTGGATAGAGCGTCAGCCTGTGGACTGAAGGTCCCGGGTTCGATTCCAGTCAAGGGCATGTACCTTAGTTGCGGGCACATCCCCAGTAGGGAGTGTGCACAGGAGGCAGCTGATCGATGTTTCTCTCTCATCGATGTTTCTAGCTCTCTATTCCTCTCCCTTCCTCTCTGTAAAAAATCCATAAAATATATAAAAAAAGAATAGTTTTAAACAGAAATAAAAAAATATTAACATAAAATAGATGTATTACATCAAACGATACAAAACTGCTAATACTAAGAACAGTAGTTTCATACAGTTCAATGTATATATTCACATGTCTTCTGTAGAATTCCAGCCAATTTAGTAAACGTGCACAGAATAACCTTCCAAGTACTAACAACCTTTCAAGTACTAATATCTACAACAATCACAGACATGCACAAGGGACAGAGCTTGTCTTCATGTAACACACAGACTAAGGAGACCCTCCTAAACCAGGGTGGTCCTACCTGGTACAAGCACTGTGGTATCACAACAAAGAAGATGAGAGGAGGGGAGAGAGTGAAGTTGGGAAAACCTTTTCCGAGTTGACTTGGCTATTGCAGTTAAGTATAAACCTAAGTAGGAAAAGTAAAGAATGGTAGGGACAGAAAGAATAGGAAAGGGCATGGATGGGCAAGGAAGAACAGGGCAGGTAAGAGTAGGGTAGGGTAAAGAAGGGATATGTAGGAAAGGGAAAAATGTTCCAGGAAAAACTGAAAAAACAAGGTGGGAGAATCCTGTGTATGCACTCTGGACATCATCCTGGTTGGCTGACTAGTTTGTTCATCGATTCATTCATTCAACCATGATTCATTAAGCACCAAATGCATGCTGAAAATTGAGTCACTAATCTACATTTTATGATTATGATTGTTCAGTCAACTGGGAATTCATTGAATTGCACAATCACCTACCTACATTTCCTTACCATAGTCACATAACTATCAATATAGTTTGTCAAATGTCTACTCCTTCCAAATTTCTAGAATTGTATTTTAGGTTTCTTTTCACCTCCAAATGACTCCTCAGTGGGGGGTCATTGATCACCAAGAAGGGATGTTTCCATATTCCTTCAAACTAATTCCTCTGAAATTTTCACATTTTACAGGACATTTTTTCCTCAAAGTCCAGCCTCCTAGTCAGTACCCAGGGGCAGAGCCTTCTAGTGGTCCTACAGTTCCAGAGGACAGAGCCTCATTCATCTTTCCATTCACATTGTTTACCATTCTTGGCAGTGACTGCTTTTTTTTCTGGATTTTTTTCTTTCCTCCTGCTGATGGATATTCCCTCCTTTCCAAATAGCCTGCATGCCCTCAAGATTCCTTAAGTTCCTTCATCTCTCTCCTGAGTAAGGAGCTAAGACTGCATTTGTGGAACACATCATGGTGACCACCTCCAACAAAGAGAGGCAACTCAGGGCCAGTGGGTTTCCCTGAGACCTATACCTTCCACAATGTTTCTGGGGCATAAAGGCATTCACATGTCTTTGCACATGCCTAGCACATGCCTTCCTCTTTGGCCCTCAAAGGAAATCAATACACAGAGTAACAACCCCAAAAGCAGACAACCTCACTTCACATTCTGATAGTGGGGAAGGGCACGTAGTAAGAATAGAGCCACAGTTGTCTAATAATCATTCACCTTACTAGCTATAGATGAAAAGTTTTCTTACAGGCCCTGGGAAGCTGGAGGATGAAACAAGGCTGTAAAAAGATAAGATGCCTTGATGGGTTCATTACTCAGAAAATAAACACATTTTTGAGAACAGACCAAGGACAGGACACGCTTTGATTTGGTTGCTGTGCTTGGACCCTGACCCCCTCCAGGAGTTTTTCTCAGGAAGGCTGACCATTCTCCAGTCCCAGGAAGGGGCTGATCTGTTTGTAACATCACAGAGGATTAGCCACCTTGTTATCAGACTTTGAGCTCCTGAAGGCCGAACTGCAGACTCTACCCTGCCCTTTCCATGTTAAACTTGCAGCTCACAGCTGCACGTAGCTATCTTCTCCCTCGTGTGTACGTAATCAGCCCATTGGTGAGCAAGGTCAGAGCAGAATTTCCAGGGTGACCGATTGCTCTCCCCATACTACCGGCAGTATTGGAATAAATGCTCATATGATTTAACCCTGTCTCTGCTTAATTTGGCTCAAGTAGTGACAAGCAGCCTCGACCCATTGCGTCCAGTTTCAATTCTAGTGTGAAAATCCCTTACCTGCTTGAATGAATGAATGAATTTTAAATAAATTGTGTTAAGTGATTACTATTATCACACTACTTGAAATCAAAGATGCTTTCTAGCAGCAAATATCTGAAAATAACAAGAATGTTCAAAATATTAAGACCCGTGCTATATTAAAAATGTTGCGCAAATTAAGAAATTCAGAAACTAGAAATATAGCATAGAGGCAGAAATTTAGAATGTGATTGCCTAGAATTGGGTCCTTTCCATAATTAGATTTTTCCAAAGTTCTATCAATTTGGCAAAGCTTTGTCTCCCATTACCAATATGAAATATCTTTTTTTATTGATGATGATGATGATGATAGAGAAACATCAACTTGTTGTTCCACTTCCTTTTGCAGTTACTGGTTGATTCTTGTATGTACCCTGACTGGGGATCAAACCTATAACCTTGGTGTATTGGGATGGTGTTCTAACCAACTGAGCTACCTGGCCAGGACTGAAATTTTTAATTTTACATTCAATTTGTTTTTTTTATGTTTTTTGATACCTTATTCTTATTCTCTTTCCTGATGTATTTCCTCAATAATGCCTTTATATTTGTTATACTTTCCTTTCCAGGAAATGACACCACATAAAGCTAAAAGCTAAAATGACAAACCAAATTGGATGATGTATATGAAAACTCTTAGAAATGGTAAAGCTCTGTAAGTATAAGCCATATTATTAGTGATTCTCTTTTTTAAAAAAATACATTTTTATTGATTTCAGAAGAGAAGGGAGAGGGTGAAGGCTAGTGTTTCTCTTTAATGGTAGAGGTGGTTCTCAGGTAGGCCACTGTCATGAAACTAGCCAATAATTGTAAAGGCGAGCACACAGAAACCCCTGTTAGCCAATCTCTTCCCAATCTAATCAGCCATTCACTTAACAACAGGCAGTGTTCTCATTAGAATCTGCATGAGCCACCAAAATAGTGATTGTTGAGTTTGGAAAAGCTGCTTGAGGGGTGATGGGCCTTTTGCTTCTGGCAAATATGCCGCTAAGCCTCAATTTTAAAAGGAGAGCAAGAGAATACTTTTGGCAGGAGCAGGCTAAGGCTTCATATGATGAAAACAGGTGTGGCATGAAAAGTATCAACATACCAGGCTGCCAAATGGACACACAGCCCAGGTAAAACTGTGGCATGAGGCAGAGTGTGCATTTTCCTCACTGGTGTGGATCTCATCTGTCAGCCCCAAAGTCAAGGGCAGCATTGCTGCTTCTCTCTCGTCTCTTAAACCAGTGATGTTCAACCTCAGAACTACTTACATATGGGGCTGGATAATTATTAGGTAAGAGGCTGTCCTGTGCACTGTAGGATGTTTAGCAGCATCCCTGGTCTCTACTCACTGGATGCCAGTAACTCCACCCTAGTTCTGACAACCAAAAATGTCTCCAGACATTGCCAAATGCCTCCTGGAGGGTGATATCACTTCCACTTGAGAACTACTGTGTTAAATCTATATTTTCTTCCCTAAGTTTCCTCTGGCTATTGCAATATTCTGTTGGCCAATGGTTCTCAAGCCTGGTTGCACACTGGAATCATTTGGGAAACTGAAAATACTGATGCCTGGGCCCTATCCCCAGAGATTTCGACCTGAGAGTCAGAGATGTGTGGTTGTTACAAAAACTTTAAAACCTCCCCAGGTAATTCCAATATGCAGACATAAGCAGAGCTGTTTTGTAAAAATTATAGAGAGCAGTTTGATGGATGGATAGGAGACCAGAGAGGCCAGAGTCAAGGTAACCAAACTCAACTGGGGAAGATGTGGAGACACTACACCCAGTTGAGGCAGAAATGAAAAAACTGGGCATCAAGGTGAGGGAGAGGAGCTTCAGAGTTTATTCTGAGATGGGAGTTTATTCCAAGATGTCACATTGGATCCCTATAAGGATGGTGAATGCCATAGGAAATACTTGGGAAGATGAGACAATGTGTTAGTTCCTAGGGCTTCCATAACAAAGTACTACAAACTGGGTGACTTTAAACATCAATTATTCTCTCTGTGTTCTGGAAGATAGAAGCCCCAAATAAAAGTTTCAGCATTTTTTTTTAGGACCATACAGTCTGTGAAGGCTCTAGGGGAGCATCCTTCCTTTCCTCTTTCAGCTTCTTGTGGTTACTGGCAACCCTTGGTTTTGTAGGTACATCATTCCAACCTTTGCCTCTGTCATTAGATATCATTCTCCTGTGTGTCCATGACTTTTCTTCTGAGGACACTAGTCATACTGGACTAGGGCCATCTTAATTAAGTATGGCCTCATCTTAACTTATCTATATCTACAAAGACTCTATTTCCAATTAAGGGCACATTCACAGGTACCAGATGTTAGGGCTTCAATATATTTTTCTGGGAGACACATTTCAACTCACAACAGGTGAGGAGAGTTAGTGAGAAAGATGATCAAGTTTGGAGGCCATATGGGCCATGTCTGTGCAGCTACTCAGCCTAGGCAGAGTTTGGAAATGAAGACTTGAGTGTTACCAGCAGAGAGGAGCCAATTAAAATCATGGGAGTGGGTGAGCTGCCAAGGGAGCTGATACAGAGGAGAAAGCCGTGCTGGTGCCACTCAATGGGTCTTCAGTGAAAGAATTATTCTCAAAGAATGCAGAAAATATTGGAAGAGATCTAGGACAGGGCCTTGGCAGAGGGGAGGAAGGAATTTTTAGAAGGACAAGGTGGTCCAAAGTCAAGGCAGCCAGAAGGCAAGGACTTGGCAAAGGCCACTGGAATGGAATATTCCAATTTCCTTACCAGTGTCAGTAGAAAGATTAGAATAAAAACCCAGTGCATAGAGGAGCTAATGAAGGACTGGGAAGTGGAGAAGAGGAAGAGGGGCAGCCAACTTTTCAAAGAAATTTGACAGTGAGGGGAAGGTGAGAGAATGATTCAGGCAGATTGAGGAAGGTGGGGGGCGCAGTAAGGAAGAGAGTCCCAACATGTTTTATGTTGAAAAGAAAGCAGCGGTTGAAAGAGAAATAGAGGAAAATACAAGTGAAGGTGAATAGATGATAAGTAGAGATCACAGGGGAGGTGGAGGGCCAGCTGTGGGTAGGAGGATGGAAACTTCTTCCTCTGAAGTGGGAATGCAGAAAGAGGAAAGGAAAAGAAGTTGATCCAAGATTTAAGTAAGTTCATCTTAGAAGAGGTGGTGGTGATAGGGAGCTTAAAGGAGCAACCTGTCTGATGTTGAGAGGGTGCATGTTACCTCATTTAGTCCACATTACAGCCCTAAGAGGGAGGTATTATCAGCCCCACTTTACGGGTGACATAACAGAAGACATGATGCTCTTGGTCTTAGTAAGGGAGGCAGCTTGCCTTGAGTGTAGATTGCTTGGGAATCTGAGTCTTCAGGGGATCAGAGAGCTGAGCAAAAACCCAGGGGATTAGAGACTAGAGGTGGAGGGAGGAAGACAAACAATACCCTCCTCACAGTGTGTCTTCTCACATGGCGGGGAGGGAAGTGGTCCCCTAGGTGGTCCCACACTTAAAGTCAAAACAGAAACAAAGTCCAGATGATGGCTTTTTTGTAACTGGTTTTGATTTGAAAAGGAAAGTTTGTACTTCCTTGTATGTATACAAGACATACTTCAGGAGCTAGATAGCCAATCTACTGACAACGTGCTTCCCAATGACCACATCCTGGTGTGGAGAGCAGATGCCTCACTAAGAGCGGCGCATCATCAATGAGCTCCCCATGTGAGGGCTCCCAATGAACTTGTCCACCAAGCACACATCAGCCAATATGAACAAAGGCAGGTTTTCCAAACCTGTTAGCTATTGAAAAGACAGCTACTGGGATCCCAGTCATGTCTTTGGAGCATCCAGAATCCCCAGTGGCTAGACTATTCTCTTAGTCAGGAAGAGTTGGTGGCTCAACCTCACAACTGGGTGAACCTGTATTTTACTAGCTGTAATTTTGATGTGGTTGTGGGAGGCGGTGGCCAGTGTTGACCTATGCTGCCATCTTGTTCCTCCTCAAATGATATATTTTATCTGCTCTAACTGACGTTTGAATGCCCTGGGATGCATGCCACTGTGCTTCTGGCATTCTTTAGAGCAAGATGCCAGCACCTCTTTCTTTGGAAGTATGTGGTGCAATTAACTTTTTCTCAGCTTTGATCCTACTAACCTGTGTCCTTTAAGCTCTCAAAGCAGCTACACTAAACTTATCTGCATATTGCTAAAAGCACAAAGAAAATGGAAACCAGTAAAACCATTATAAAATATTTTATAATAAAATTTAGACCCTGTTACCCACTTGGAAATATATTTTAGAAATGAAACGGATAAAACAGTGTTATTCAATAGAATATACAAAAATTGAGTTTCACACAGAAATCTGACAGAAAGAGAGCTTTAAGATTGGTTAAGATCTCCTCATGGATTGGGGAGTATAATTTTTAGTACAACTGTAACAATATAGTTATGCACCTTTTATGATAAAAATAGGCTATTGATAGGCTAGGATAGAAGGACTATGATATTTGTCAGCCCTCAAACTGCCAGAGTAGATTGAGGTAATTTAGGTGAGCACATGGCTGTTACCTTCTTTTTCCTCTACTCTAGATGTTACCTTCCTAACACTACCTACTCAGATGAAGGACACTGTCATCCCAGACAAGTAATCTCACACCAAGTGATCTCAATAAACACACACAAGTCTGAAAACCATCGATTTACAGAAGAGTATGATTATCCAACATTTAGCTTGACAGAATATCTGAGAGTCACCAATACATAGCTTGACAGAGTATTTGAAATTTACTTTCTGACATTAGAACACCTGCTCTTGTTAGCTCAGGAAAACCCCCAGGATTTGTAGATACATAATTCAAAAGCCCTCAGATGAACGTCTATGGAAAACCAGTGCCTCGTTGGGTCAGCTGCTGGGTGGGCCAGGGTTGGTATAAAAGATGAATTGCACAAAAATGTGAGCTATTCCACTTAATCTACTGATGATAAAAATTTACACTAAAAAGAATAAAAAACCACATACTTTTAAATACATTCACATTTACTCAAATGGAATATTTTATTCAATTTCCTCTTCTGTTTATTTACTGGGATGGAAATTAGGAGAAGTGGGATGAAGTCATTTAGATCCTTTACTCCACTAAAACAGTCAGTGGGCTTTGAAAATTGAAACCATTGGGACAACTTGAAATAACCATCCCTGCCAGATCAGACACAAAATATCTTAGTACGTAGAAAAGGCAAACCAGTGAAGAGTAAATCTTGGCAGTCTCACTGAAATATACCAATAATATTTTACATCCCTCATTCACATATGATATATTCATATTGGGGAATCTACAGATTCAGAGCATCTCAAAGGAAAAGGTAAAATCTGAGGGACAACCTCTGTATGGTCTCTGACCTCATCAATGGACACGGGAATGAAGTCAACCACCTGTAGGTATACACAGCCATATCTGTGACTTAATTTGTGTTTGTCACGACTAAATGGGAAAGTTGACACATTTGCTGGATGTAAGTTTGTCTCCAGGCCCAAACAATGGATAGCAGGATCCTGAGAGAACTTTTGGCATGACTGCACACCTGCTACAGATAATCACTGTGAAGGTGGAGAGATGCTGGGAACTGAGGCCAAACCTGTTCTAGTCCTAGCCAGTTTGGCTCAGTGGATAGAGCATCAACCTGTGGACTGAAGGGTCCTGGGTTTATTTCCAGTCAAGGGCACATGCCCAGGTTGCGGGATCAATCCCCAGCATGCAGGAGGCAGCTGATCAATGATGTTTCTATCTCTCTCCCTCTCCTTTCCTCTCTGAAATCAATAAAAATATATTTAAAAAAACCCAAACCTGTTCTAAATTTTTAGAAGAGATTTTTCAACAGATCACCCATGACTACCACTAACAGGAAACTACTATCTAGAAGCCAACCTAGGTTCTTGAAGAACAAGTAACACCAAATTAACTTGATTTTTTCTATTTAAATATTTAATTTGTGAACTTATCATACTTAAATAATAGTAAATTAGAAAAAATAGCTTTTTCCCCACAACCATTTTATGAATCAATTTTATTCAAAATTTTCTTTTGCATCTTCAACATTGTTCATTCAACCAATCAGAATCTTTGTCGTCGTTAGAGCTCAATTTGGAGTCTAGTTTCCCAGAGCCTATTATCTTTGCTTTCTTCTGAGCTGACATCCACCACTTCTGAAAAGTCTATGCTGTGGTCTGGCCAGCAGACAAGTACCCACTCACAAGACTCATAACTTTAGATGGGTCAGGTAATTTCAGTTTCTTCTAAATTGTATAGTATTCATAAATTTACATCAATGGCATACTGTATTGGCAAAATGAATATATATATATTCAAAGGAGGCAGGCTTTGGGCTGTGCCTTTCAATATATATATATGCCTAATATGCAAATTGTCCCCTCAGGAATTCAACCAAGGAGAGCGGGAGTTCGATCACTTGCTATGACATGCACTGACCACCAGGGGGTGGCGTGAAATGAAGGAAGGCCCCGGCCGGCAGCTGGAAGGCCCTGATTGGCCTTGATCGTTGGCCAGGCCTAGGGATCCTACCCGTGCACAAATTTCATGCACCGGGCCTCTAGTAGATAAATAAGCATCACTGATGTGCAGCTCATAAGAATGCACGTCATTAAGAGCAACGCTACACTAATCAGAGAGGAGGTGCTTAGCTGCCATCTCAGCTTTAGAGAACACCAGGCATAAACAGTGCTCCCTCCCCATATTTTTGGGACTAAGATAATGTAAGGTTGGCAACATGCTAGTACACTTTAAAACATTGCATTCATTCCGTGCTTTCAACCTACCAACAACTTAAGGCCATTTACACACTCAAGTGGAATCAGAATGGCCTAATGTGCTTTCAAAGTGGTTATTAAATGGTAGATGTCAATGCAGAGAAGATTTCTAGTGTTATGCCATTGGGCTTTGTACTTGGTCTGTACCATGGAGATGGTAATGTCACACAGGGCTCAGAGGGCAGGCCACTTACGTTCATTTTACCACCTAGGCATTCAAGGTGAAATCACTGGACTCAAGTCACCTAGAATTTTTTCACAGAAATGACAATGAGAAGAATTTTGTTCAATTCTTCCCTGATTTTCTGGCTCTCCTTAAAGTAAACGTTACATGCACACAGCATTCTAAAAGCAGGAAGAAAAATTTTAAGCCATCTAGCTCTTCTTTCCTTTTCCAGTCTGTAATCAGGAAAGACAGGACTGAAGATTCATATTTGTTGACTCACAGCCAAACGTGCTCTTGTTTTTGCCTGATGTATAGTTATCAAAGTAAATATTCTGTTAGGTTGTGGCCCAAATGCCAAATCTGCAATGCACACACTAGACACAAAATATACATCATATCTTTGCAAAAACACATTCATGTATTTTACAAAATACCTTTTAAAAGTTCAATCGTATTGGGCCAAGACAGAGTATAATAGAGAAGACAACATAAATCTTTGGAAATCAATGCTTGTTAACGTCAATTTATCATTTTAATGAAAAGCCTCTGATAAGCCATGCCATTGGATTAAGTGAGCTAATGCATGCCATGGGCTTTGCACAAGACCTAGGAACACTCCATAAAAAGTAGCTGTTCTGATTAATAGGTGAGACTGGAGTGGGGTTGGAAAGGCCTTTTCACAAAGGCAATAAAGCTCCAGGATGGAACTTGTCAACCAGCCCTGGACAGAGCATAATGGATGGACAATGGTCACTTGCTCCACCCACCCTCAGGGGCAACCTAGGATTACTAGCAATCGGCTCTCAAGCTGAGTTCCCACTCATTCTTGCCCACTCGGGAAAGCAGATCAAACTGCAAGGGAGAGACATTTATAAAAGCAAAAAGGAAATTAGTGCACATCTTGCTTCATTCTTAGTAAGAGATTCTAAGTTCTCACTAATTGTACCACACGAGTGTGATACGTTCCACAGCTGAGAATGGCTGTTTTGGGGGAATAGAAAATGCCTCTAAGCACTTAAAATGACAAAGCATTAAAAGAATCCAAGCTGTTGTTATTATAGTGCCAAAGAGGAAATGCAATAACAGAGAAAAACAAGGAAATTCCTGATTTGAGCTAATTCTTCAATTCCCGAAGCTAAATATGAGTTTGGAGCTTTTTAAAAAAAGTGCCTGCCTGACCCTACGGGTCGCATATAAAGGATAAATTGAACAAGGCATGGTGATATAAAATGAAACTCAAATGTATTTAGAAAATCTAAATATGTTTATTTTTAATTGGCCATCCTGACAATTAGCTTGTTTAAAATGTCAAAAATCTTGTTTTGAGGGATTTGCTGTGCAACCTTTTCTTCTGCTCTGTCAGTTTCACGGGTGAAAGTGGCAGGTAATTTGTCACCTTCACACCAAATAGTTGATCAGTCAATATGTTAATTATCCAGTATATTTACTTCTTTTTAGAAAGTAATTTGATTATTTTCACTAATTACTGCCAACCTTAGTGGAAGATTGAAAAGAAATGAGCTACAAATTTCAAGCATGTTCACCCCACACTTATTTTAATATATGCAATGGGGGGAAAGATAAATTATTACATAGTTTAATCTGCCCATGATTACTTTTATCATTGTGAATAAAAACCAATTAGTCTATTTGCTGTGATGCATCCCAGTGAGACTGCCCTAAGCATTCTCTAAAAGCTCTGCCTAAAATTGCAACCGTGGAGCTTTCAGCCAGAACATTTCTATTCCGTTATTTTTGCCCTCTTCTTCCTCACCCATCAAAAATTCAGAACTCATTATTTCTGGATTCAAAACATATTAAGGCTAACAGTTGGAAATACACAGAAGGTAACAAAGGCCAATTCTTTCCTTTTTAAATATCTGTAATTTACTGCTAGCAACACCTAAGACAAGTTATAAATATTTCAAATCTTAATAATGTCGTTATTTTCTTGACACATGTTAACAAGCACCAGCCATGTGGCAGGGATGGTGCCAGGCACTAGGGATCTAAAAAGAGAGTGGAGATGATTTCTCATTCGAGGATCCAAGGTGCTCTTGGAAGCAGAGGGACACCAACATTCACTTCTGATTCAGCAAATCTTTACCTGTCCCCTCGTGCAGAGGGCACTGTCATGGCAGCTGGAACCACAGAGTACGGATCCCACCAGAATGGACAGTCCCTGAGTGTAAGCTCCACATCTGATTCATTCCTCGATGCTGGCCTACCTCCTGGCGCAGGGCAAGTGTCATGGGTTTTGTTGACTGGCCACCAACAAGGATCTGGTCCTCAGTCTCCTTGAACTCATACAATCCATGGAGGACGGGGGAGCCACGGGGGCAGAGATGGAGCAAAGCTGAAGTTGCGGGGAGAATGGCAGATAAGGGCTGGGGCTGCCTGTGGCAAAGAAGGCCTCTGGCACAGTGGTTCTCAACCTTCTGGCCCTTTAAATACAGTTCCTCATGTTGTGACCCAACCAGAAAATGATTTTCGTGGCTACTTCATCACTGTCATGTTGCTACTGTTAGGAATCGTCATGTAAATATCTGATCTGCAGGATGGTCTTAGGTGAACCCTGTGAAACGGTCGTTCGACCCCCAAAGGGGTCGCGACCCATAGGTTGAGAACCGCTGCTCTAGAAGAATCATTCTCTGAATGGGGTCCTGAGGGATAAAGAGCGGACTTGACTTCCTGTGATACTTTAAGAAATTTCATAGTTTCTTGGAGAGTATTAGACCACATTGCAAAGACTAGGAGTTTAAGATTTGACCCAGCTTTTCCAGGAAAGCGAGTCACTAAACTGTGTCCGATCCTCACCTTTACTGCTGGATAGTATTTAGTCAATCCAGTTTAAAGTGACAGGGAAGATTAATTGATAATGTAGTAAAGTGGTGAGAACAGTTCCTGGCCACTATAATAAGTGTTAACTATTATGGTAATGTAGATAAAGGCTAGCCATTTTTATACAAGACTGTTTCCAAGTTGTAGCACCCTTATCAGCAGTCAGCCTGAACCATCAAGAACTCTGAGAGAGTTTTACACATCACTGAGTTTCAAATCAGGGGCAAGACGTCTTGCTTTTGGCGTTTGCTAAACTCCCAGTTTCATTCAACTTCTACATGTTGAGAGTGAAATGTAGAAGTGCATGATCACTGCTACATGTGAAAAATGTTCAACAATGTGATGTGCTAGCTTTCAGCTCCTGGAGGTAAGAGCAGTGCAGCAGCTCACAGGTCTGAAGCTGGCTCAGAAACACACGCAAGACCTAACTCAGAATGATGTGGCTCTTAAACGTTGGCTCATGCCATCAGTTGAGGTTAAATAAACGAACAAATAAAATGTGTTAAATCATTGCTGTGTGATCTCTGCAAGTTTGCATGAGACAAGTCTTGGGCTTGCCACCAGTAGCAGTTGGCACTTTAAGTCACTAAAATAGATGGCTGATCACTTCTTCACTACGAGACCCTTGAGCTGCTATGATTTTAATTAGAAAAATAGATGAATGGTAGCTGTTCATAACCTGTGGTTTTTTTTTAACGCTAAAGCATGCTTACCATGTTAGTGAACAGAGCCCAGGCCTTAATTTAAGGTAGAAATAAATCCACAGTCTCAGTCAGTACCTACATGCATCCGCCACATGAGCTATTTCTTTGTCGAGGTGAATGAACCAGCTATAATCCTAGTTTCTACCCAAAGAAGTTCTATGAATTCCATTTTTACTGTGCAAAGACTTACCATGTTTTAACTTTTGTAAGTTTATCAAAAAGAGAAAAAAGTATGCAATGTTTTTGTTTTAAATAAGCACATTAGGGACTATTGCAATAAAGACATCCTGTATTTTTGTTTCACACCTAAAGCATACTACAGTCCGCCCTCTGTATCTGTGGGTTTTGCATCTCTTGGGTTTGCATCCGCAGATTCAACCAACTGCAGATAAAATATATTTTGGGGGAAAAATCTCAGAAAATTCCAAAAAGCAAAACTTGAATTTTCCACATGCCGAGCACTACACTGAATCCATGGAAACGAAGTGGTTTGTAGGCATATCCTGCTGTAGCCTAAATACAGTCCATCCTCAGGGCATTGGTGCCAGCACCCTTCCCCCAAACAAAATCTGAGGATCTCAACAAGGTTATGCACTAGCTTTCAGTACAGTATTTTTATAGAACCTATGTCGCACATCCTCCTGTATACTTTAAATCATTTCTAGGTGACATAGAATGCCTAATAAAATGTCAATTCTATGTAAGTAGGTATTGTTTAGGGATCAATTTTCTGGAATTTTTTTTCTTGAATATTTTTGGTCCATGTTTGGTTGAATCCCAAAATGCACAACTCAGGAATACAGAGGGCCAACTGTATAGGTTTTATGTAAATACTTGAGCATCGTCAGATTTTGGCATCCACAAGGAGGGTCCTGGAGCCAATCCCCCAAGGACACCGAGGGACTATTGTACCATTATTATTTACTAACTACTCAACACAAACCTAGAATTCAATTAACATTCATTTTATAGCTTCGCACGGTGGTATACAATTCACTTTCATGAGCTATGCAGAATACACTACAAGTATACATGACAAATATACAAATTGCCTCCAACGAGTCATGTGAAATTTCAATTTGGAAGTACTTTTGCAGGTCTTAATAGCTCTTTGGTAATACACTCATTATTCTTCAGTTATAAAATTCACACATTTAAAAAACTAACTGAGCTAAAATGTGCCCAGAAGGAATTAAATCAATGCACTTTCCTGCACAAAAATCAGCCAGTCAGAGCAGGAAGGAAAACGTGTTTTTCCTATGGTCGACTGTAGGATTCCACGCCCAATACTGACTAAATTTGCCACATAAAAATTCAAGCTTAACGCATAAAAATCTAGCTACACATTTAGTTATCCAAGGACAGAGCCAACTGAATAAGCTGAAGATTTGAGAAAAATAAACACAACCCAAATTGTATTAAATTGTGAGAAGACAGGGCTTTGAAAGCACAAATATGTAGATAACTGTTCAATCATGGCCTAGGCATCATCAAGCTTTTGCTGCCATTTCAAAACACCGATTTCTTTTTTCTTGGCTATGCCTTGTCTAGGAGGAAGGCCCCAACCTCCACCCTCAGTCCCTGCATAATTTCCCTACCCTGACACATTTAATAATTTTAAGCACACAGCCTTCCTGTGATGGGGGCAGCCCGAGTCCCCTGTAGAACGCAGCTGTCTAGCATAGATGACAAGAGGAGGTGCCTGAAGGGAGGGCAGAGCAAACCCATGAGAAACCACTCAGCTCTAGGCAGCCCACAGACTCAAGGGGCTTCGCTGGGTGACTGCAGTTGTCACCCTATTCATCTCCTTTCTCCCTGCACAATAGGGTGCCCGGAGCCCTGCAAAAAGCCGTCTTCTCTCTTTATCATCATTCATATCTTAGCTATGACAGGCCGGGGAAAAAAAGACTCAGAGGGGAAATGTGCCTCAAATTAGCATATTTCTCCCCTCCACACAATGAAGGCTTTTGAGCTTCAGCTTTTTAAAAGCAGGGGAGAGAGAGGAGGAGGGAAAGGCAGGGCTGCTCTTAGCAACAGTGTCTGAATGTAATGATTTGCCTCCCTCAAAGCGGCTTGTGTTTTTCAATTTTCTTAAAGCAAGCCTCCTCTCGAATGGACTCAACATTTATTAGAAAACATTTATTGGGTCACTGTCTAATAAACATCCTCCCTCTTGTCACTAAACTGCAATTAAACTCTTTGATTAAAAAAATAATTACAAACCCTAAACTCTTCCTCCAATCTTGTGATGGAGCGTGACAGCTACCTTCCTCCTGGAGAAATTGACAAAATGAAGAAATCCAGTTATTGGAACTACTTATTCAGGGAAGTCCTCGGAGGGAACACATTTGCCATGTTTATTTATACGTTTCCACTCTTCAGAAATTAAAAAAAGGGCTGAAAGGTAACATGTATGCTTCGATTACCCTGAGAATGACTGTGCGATGCAAGCCATCACTTGACGTCACTTTTCCTCAGAGGCTGTCCCTGTCACCATCGTCTTTGCTCAAGGAGAGTCCTAACGCTGCACCAGGCCCAGGCTGACAAACCAGACTGGAATGTTTGAAAGGTCATAAAAAGATTCATCTAGTAAATATGTAAGGGGTCAGCAGAAGCAATGATTTGTGTTCCATGCCGCTAAATATTAATTCTCCAAAAGACTGAGTCTCAATTTGAGGGAGAAATTAAGATTTCTGGGGCTCAATTGAATTCTTTGAAAGGGCTCTGCCCTTGAACAGTAACTCAAGACCATCATGGATGCTTACAATGACACCCTTTTTCACACGGCTCCAGTGCCTTCATCATGGCCCAGGCACATTGGTTTTCAAGGCCCCCAGGGAAGACAGACCCAGGAGATTCTGAATGTCAGAGCTCTCCCAAGGGCCACGATGGAGCCAGGGGCCAGCTCAGCTCAGCTTGGTTCTGGAAGGTGCCCCATGCTAGAAGGCCCCTGAAAATGATGTTGGGGCCATCTGCTTTGTTTTCCAACTATGCCTCTGCAGAGCCAGATTCCTGCCTTTATTAAATGCCTAGACACAGCCCCCTCCCCCAGGCCCAGGTCCCCCTGACAGGGATCAAAGTTCATCATTGTGTGTGTGTGATCTAACTTCTACCTCTCTGGACATCAATGTCTACATCTATATAATGGTCATAATAGATTCCCACAACACATGTTGTTTGGAACGGTCACTGAAATTCTATGAAACCCCTCTATACACCATATACATTCTCTCTCTCAAAAACATATTAGCTGGTTATGACTTCTACACATTGGATTATTTGGATTACTTACCAGATGTGTGTGTGTGTGTGTGTGTGTGTGTGTGTGTGTGTGTGTGTGTGTATGAGAGAGAGAGAGAAAGAAAGAGAAAGAGAGAAGTCCAAATTTCTCCTTGGTCCTTTATCCAATCTCTCTTTACCTCAGACTTGGATGGTAGCAACAGCTGTCTAACTGGTTATTAATCTTCACAATCTCCCATCTCAAATTCCAGATCAAAGTATATCTGTCCAACATTAACACTTTCATTGAGTTGTTCCCGCAATCTACAATGCAACCCCTGCCTACTAGCTTAGGTTGACCCTCAGACTCATGTGATCACCTTCCTCCAAACGGAGTCATCCATGCTCACCCACCATGCCCCTCTTGGTTACTCACAAGTACTGTACCTCTTGCCTCTGCCTCTTGGACCAGTTTCCTTCTCACTCTTCCCTCTCCCCTTCCACTTGTGCTAATTCTATTCACTTTCAAGGCATAATTCAAGGGCTACAGCTTATGGGAACCACCCCCCCACACACAATGATGAAGTTCTGACCACATCTCAGGTCTGTGCTCCCTAATTTATCACATTATGACATTCTATCTTTTTCTCCAAAGCATCCATGTATTTATTTAAGTCTTACATTCTAAAAACACTTTGACCTCTGATGGGACAGGGACTATATAGGTTACTTCTCTGGTGCCATGCTAAAACACTTTGCCTAACTTTAGAAAAATGTTGTCACATTCAATGAGAACTCACTGATTTTTCAAATAATAATTATCAGATTATTTACAATGCTTATGTCCTGTGGCTTTTAAAGTAAGAGTATACTTTTTCTATCTGAAACAAATAAAAAATGGACCACATAGTACCATCTCTTTAAAGAAATAGGTAAGTAAATAGCACTTCATTACCAGAGATGGAAAATTTGGCAAAGTATATTATAAAGTGTAAATTTACATATTTAACATATTATATTGGTAGGGCTCAATATGTAGAAACACCAAGTGGTTTTAAATTTCCACCTACAGTTTGTGAAGCCCAGGGGCTCAAAATGACCTCGATGTTGAACAGGAGGCGCATCCATCTGCCAGCAGTAATTGTTTTATTGACCTGATTAAAGAACAACTATTTCCATGGTCAAAAAGACCTACCCAAACCCATCAGCCTTAGGCACACAATAGCAGTAATTAGAGATGCATATTTGTCTAATTAAAATGAGTCAATAGGCAGAACATAAAATATTATTAATATTTATTCAACATATTTCTTTCACTGGTATGATTAAGCCATTAAAAAAAGTACCCTATAATTCACTCACTGTGTATAATTCAATGGTTTTTAGATTATTCCTCCCTTTTTACTTGTTCAAATTCAATGGTTGCAACTGTCACCACAATCTAATTTGGAACATTTTGGTCATTCCTAAAAGAAATTTTGATCACATTAGCAGTCAATCCCCACTCCTCCCTATCCTACCCAACACCCAGCTCTGGTTCTAAGCAGCCACTAATCTAGTTTCTCTATAAGCTTGGCTGTTCTGGACATATGTTTTCAGGGGTCATCCATGTTATAGCACGTGTCAGAATTTTATTTTATTTTCCCCCATCACCATTTATCCCCACTATATCCTCTTCCACCCTCTTCCACCCCTTCCCTTGGCAATCACCACACTGTTGTTTATGTCCATGAGTTCTTTCTTTTTTTGCTCAATCCCTCCTCCACCATCACCCCCACAACATCCCTCAATTGATGAATAAGATTCTATGGAATGATATACTCCATTTTGTTTATCCATTCATGAGCTTATGGACATTTGGGTTGTTTCTACTTTTTGGCTATTATGAATAATGCTGCTATGAACATTGGTGTACCAGTTTTTTTGCATGGACATAAGTTTTCATTTCTCTTGGGTATATATCTAAGAGTAGAATTGCTGGGTCATATGGTAACTCTATTTAAACATTTGAGGAACTGCCAGACTACTTTCCAAAGCAGCTGCACCATTTTACATTGCCACCTGCAATGTGTGAGGGTTTCATTCTTTCCCACATCCTCACCAACACTTGCTTTATCTATCTTTTTTATTCTAGTCATTCTAGTTGTGTGAGTGGCATTTCACTGTGGTTTTGATTTGTATTTCATAATAACTAATAATGTCAAACATCTTTTCAAGTGCTTATTGTTCATTTTTGCATCTTTTTTTGAGAAATGACTATGAAATCCTTTGTATATTTTTATTTAGGTTATCTTTTTATGAGTGAGTTGTAAGATTTTATTAAAAATATACTAGTACTCTGGATACAAGTCCCTAAGATATATGATTTTAAAATATTGCCTTCCATTCTGTTAGTTGTCTTTTCACTTCTTGATGGTATCCTTTGTGGTACAAAAGCTTTTCATTTTGATAAAGTCCAATTTATCTACTTTTTCTTTTTCACTTGTTGCTTGTACTTTGGATGTTGCATCTAAGAAACCATTGTCTAATCAAAGTCATGAAGATTTACTCCCATATTTTCTTCTAACAGTTTTATAACATTAGCTTTTACATTTAGGTCAAGGATCCATTTTAAGTTAATTTTTTGTGAATGGTGTGAAGTAGGGGTCCAACTTCATTCCTTTGCATCTGGATATTCAGTTGTCCCAGTATATATATCTTAATCCATTTCATCTGCTATAACAAACTACCATAGACTGGTTGGCTTAAACAACAAACATTTATCTCTCACAGTTCTGGAGCCTGGAAAGTTTAACATAAAGGCACCTGCAGATTCTGTGTCTTGTGAGGTTTCATTTCCTGGTTTATAGACAGCCAACTTCTCCCTGTGTCCTCACGTGGCAGAAGGACTGAGGGAGCTCTCTGGAGCCTCTTTTATAATGGCACTAATCCCATTCATGAGGGTTCCACCTTCATGACCTAATCACCTTCCAAAAACCCCACCTCCAATTACCATCATATTGGGTATTATGTTTCAGCATATGAATTGGAGGTAGGGCACACATATTCAGTCTATATAGCAGTACCCTTGTTGAAAACCAGTTGACCACAAATAAAAGGGTTATTCTGGATTCTCATTTCTGTTCTATCAATCTATATGTCTATTTTTATGCCAGTATCACACTGTATTGATTACTGTAGCTTTTTAGTTTTGGCAATTTGGGGGTTCTCACATTCCATTTGATAAAATTCTATTTTAACACAAATTTTGGTTATATTAGAAGTGACTGGAAAAATCTAATTTTACATCTGACTGATGCTCATTAGATGGCAAAAAGTTTTAGTGCCTTAATCTTATAGTTAAAAGGTGCTTTAATCTCATACATAGCCTATGAAAGTCAAAGATCCTATTTTATAAGTTCATCATCTTAATATATTCAGAGTTATTTGAACAAATAGCATTACAATTATTGTTCCAGTTGGTTATACGAAGATGATTGCCAAACCTTGGACACAGAGAGACTTGGAGTCCAAGGAACTGGAGAATGTCATTCTCCCGGTCAATACTGGGATCTAGAAGGATCCAAACTTATAGAATTTGCAAAATATTTCATGGTTTGGTCTACAGATATAGATGGTTCCCCTTAGAACCTACCAACATATTTCCTAGTGTCTGGCCCATCTAGAGTTCTTGAACCATTCTTTACCACTGACTATATACTGTGAACAAAATTAAGAAAACATGCCCAGCCGGCATGGCTCAGTCATTGAGCATTTACCTATGACCCAGGAGGTCGTGGTTTGATTCCAAGTCAGTGCACATGCCCAGGTTGTGGGCTCCCCAGTGTATGTGTGGGGGTGCGTCATGCAGGAGGCAGCCAATCAATGATTCTTTCTCATTACTGATGTTTCTATCCCTCTCTCCTTTCCTCTCTGAAATCAATAAAAATATTTTTTAAAAATAAGAAAACAAAAGAGGCAACACATTGTCTTTAATATGAAGTAAGGCCAAGAAAGCTGTGATATACCTTGCCTTACTTACTTGATTATCTTCTAACATTTGCCAGAATGTTTTCTTTTCTACAGTGGAAATTTAAGCACTGGAAAACCTTCTAGCTCTTTTAGTATTTATTTAGGATAGACTGCCATTTTCTATCTTACAGAATTTTATTCATTTGTATGAAATGGCCTTCCATCTAACCTATTCCAACAGCCTATTCCAAAAACAAAAGGTTTCTTATACACATAGATTTTATTTTTCCATACTAGAGTAAGTTAAGAGTAAAAATTCTCTTTCCTCTGATATATTTGTATTTATATACTATTAAAAGTTATTTAGCTTTCAGCTTGACACTATATATCTATAAATTTATTTTTAGGATTTTGTTTAAATCTTTAGCATTTTCCACTTCTGTGGGATGTTTTAGCTTCTCAAGACCAAGGACAGCCAGCAACTTTGCAAGGACACTTTTTCTTAGTAGGTATTGAATTTTCAGTTACATATTCTTTAAGGGGTGTATACCCACACATAACCTGGTGCAACCTCCAAATCAATGAACCTCATTATACATTTTCTCTGAAATTTCGCATTCTCCATGAAGGAAGTTGTGTCCCGAGGATTCTTCCCAAGCCACGAAGGGGCACTGTGCACAAAGTGGTGGGTTCTTTGTGTCAGAGAGAATGAATGGGGAGTCCAATTCCCATAAAAGAGTACCGAAAATCCTGATCTCCACCCTCCATGCCTTTCTCCCTTTCTCATTTTCCATCTTTCCCTTCCTCTGCCATTTGGCTGCCTCCTTGTAACATTTAAGCCTCTGATTTTTACACCTGAACAATGTTTCTTTCCATACTTGCATTTTCTCTATGGAATTCTGAGTTTCCACACATCTATCGATCACATCTCTTAGTCACCCCCAGGATACCTAGATTCATTTGTCTAATTCTGATCTGTGTCCCTGGACACTACTATCCATGTTCCCAGGCCCTCTTTGCACCAAAACACAGGCTCTTACAAAATCTACTACTCATGAAAAGGCTGTCCTACATTCAATGTAGGCTCATATTTTTGTTTTCTTGTTCCACATAGTAAAGTGTAAAGAAACCTACTCTGACCTACCAGAGCAATATAGATTTCTTCTCTCTCCCACCCATCCTTTTTTAAAACTAACTTTCCCTTCTTTGACTAATCATCTTTCCTAGTACTGATCTGCACTTTTTAGGTAATTGTCAGTACTGTGATGGACCACCAACAATTGCTCATTTCTTGCCCTCATCAGATGCATGTATGATAAGGGTCAGTGCTTTCTATGAACTACACCAGTGAGACTATTACTAATGAACAGAGACAAGCAGATGGCTTGGTTGTCCTGTCAATACGTCTATTTGTATTGAGCTTTCCATCCAGTTTTTGTCATATTTCCATATATTAAATATATACACATGGTACTATAAATCCCCAATCCCCAAATCAGTAATGATATAAAAATGAGACTTTATGAAACTGTGTGAGATGAAGAAAAATACCATCTTATACATCTCAGTGTTGAATAGAAGAATTTGGTAGAAAATCAGGTAAGAAAACAACACAACAATTTTTAAAAATCCAAATTATTTTTAATATAAATATTCACAGACTAACTTTTAATATTTACCAATGTGTTTCTCTCTCAAAGCCTACTTAAACAAATAAGGTTTAATGTTCTTTATGGATTTCAGTATATTATTTCTAAATACCCCATCTAAACTCTAATGCAATATTAACCCCACCTGTATTTTTGCATGGTTTGAATACGTGAATTATGATTCCATTCAACCTCCTCAACATCACTCAAGCCCTCATAATATCCATTTCTTTATAGAAAACGGAAGTGTTTGCCAATCCGTTAGCCCCTCAGCTTTAAGTGGATTAATGCTGGTGCATTAGAAAATGGCTCCTACATATTACATCAAATGAGTAATTTCAATATTGGACTTTATAATAAAGCCGAAAAGGCCCTTCAAATTACAGCTTTTACAAAAGCTGAATAGCAGGGTTCTTTTCCAAGCAACTTTACAAATGCTGTGATTTAAAGATTAATTGATTTTTAAATTACCTGTTATTTCTTTAATTCTATTTGTTTCAAGATAGAGAAGGTGAACTATAGAGTAAACACCTACATGTTCTTTCCACAGTCTAAGCCTGGACCTACATGAATTTCCAGTGGCCATTATAATGATATTAAGGGAGCTATCAAAAACATGAACTAAGGATTTCAAACATTTTTCTGGTTTACTCAGACAACTGCCCCACATCATAAATATTCTTCACTGGCAAACGGCATGTGAGAATGAGATGCCACTCACACAAACTGGAATGGCCATAATTCAATAGATAATAACAAGCGTTGATAAGGATATGAAAACACTGGAACACTCATACATTGCCTGCTGGTAGGAATGTAAAATGGTGCAGCCCCTTTGGGAAACAACATGAAAGTTTCTCAAAAAGTTAAACACAGAGTTATCATATGACAATTCCACTCCTAGGTATATACCGAAAAGAAATGGAAAATGTATGCATACATAAAAACTTATACATGAAAGTTCATAGCAGTATTAGTCATAATGGCCAAAAAAGGCAAACACCTCAAGTACCTATCAACTGGTTAATGGATAAACAAAATCTGGTTCATTCATATAGTGGAATATTATTTGGCAACATAAACAAAGTACAGACACATGCTACAACACGTAAGAACCTCAAAAATCTTATGCTGAGTGAAAAAACAGACCCAAAAGAATATATATTAGAACATTTATATCGAAAATGTTCAGAAAAGGTAAACAGAGACAGAGTCAATTAGTGGTTCCTAGTGAACCTGGGATTGAAAATGGGAATAGGCAATAGCTATAAATAAGCTTAAGGGACCTTATTGGGCATGGCAACGTTCTGAAATTGGATTGTGGTGATGGATATATAACTCGGTAAATTTACTAAAAATAATTGTCTTCAAAACTGGTGAACTTTATGATGTGTAAATTATACCTTAACACAGTTGTTTTAAAAAATAGATGTGGGAGAAATAGCCAGGAAGCAGGTACAGTCATTCAAGTCAGAGATGATGGTGGCCTGGATCAGGTAGGAAAGAAATTAGAAAAAGGTGGTCTGATTCACAAGAAGCTGGGGAGACAGAACTGTCAGGATTCCCGTTATGCTGTTCCTTACTTTAGCATTCTGTGAACTCTTACAGCACCAACGCTCTGTGCCATTCATTTGGACATAATCACATCCTGCCTGACATTATCAGTTGATTGTGTTGTGCATACTGTCATTGCTTCGGGCTGGACTGTACATGAGTATACCATAAATACTCATGAACAAATGAATGGTGAGACAATTGGACATAATCAGCTCCATGCTGAATATCATTGATTATTTGGGATTATATTAACAGTCATCATAATGTTCAGACACTAAAACTAGCAATTACCTCACAAAGGAGTTGCTAAAGTCATCCACACAATAGTAGAGCAAAAAAATCAATTTTTAGAAAATAACTACCAAAATTGATATAAAAAGGTAACAGAAGACAGAATCAGAAAGTCAGCCAAAAGCAGCATTTGCAATATGTGTATGTATACATATATATATATATATTTGGGGGGGGGATAAAAATATAGAAATACTTTGAAGAACATGTTTGTCTTCTTAAGAGTCTGTCCATTTACTAATTCAAGTCTTAAGCCCATGTAGTGCAGTGGACGGAACTGGGTCCAGGATATAGAAGCCTGGACCTTGGTTGAACCACTCATGTGAGTTTGGGCAGCTTCCTTGGGAAAAGAAAAGAGAACACTAAACATCTTACACAAACTCTATGGAAGACGTCAATGAAATTATGTGTAGCCTTTAGGACATGCAATGAATTAAAGTATTACTGTTTTTGTTGCAATCACTTAACATATTTGTAGTAACCTATTTTACAAATGAATTAAAGCTATATTAAACTCACTTCTTTTAAAAAAAATTCTCACCTGAGTATATTTTTCTCATTGATTTTTTTAGAGAGTAGAGGGGAGGGAATAGGGGGAGAGAAAGAGAAACACTGATATGAGAAAGACACATCAATTGGTTGCCTCCTGCACAGGCCCTGACCAGGTCTGGGGATCAAGTCTGCAACTGAAGTACCTGCCCTTGACTGTGAATCGAACCCAAAACCCTTTGGTCCACAGGCTGACACTCTAACCATTGAGCAAACTGGCCAGGGCTTAAACTTGCTTCTAGGAAAAAACTTTGAAGTTCATTTGAAAAGAGTTCTGCCTAATAACTAATTCCTGTTCCTAGTCATTGAAGTACAGGGAGCTGAATAGAGATTTTGAGTCAGAGCTGGGTTCTAATTTCAACTGCTACTTACAAGTAGGATGACCTTGGGCAAAACTTAAACTCTCTTATGCCTTGGTTTTTGTACTTGTTTTTTGCACTTGATGGTAACCTCTTAAGAAGCACCTTATATACTGCTGAGGACACAGTAGGTCCTTGATGAATAGTAGATACTGTCATTATTATTCATATAAAATCATGATTATTTAAAACATGACTCGCTTAAGGTTCTACACAGATTTTGCTAATCACCAGATGTCTCAAAGAACAACACATTTTGTTCTGGAAGGATGGATGAAGTAATCTCAGACACGGAATGAAATAAACAGTTGAAATGGAGGGAAAATGACCCTGTTCTAAACACCACAGACCTCCATTTCCCCTAGTTTCCACAGTTTTTACCGACATGAACTTTTAAAGATATCTACCCAGTGTATCATTGCCAGGAAGGTAGACTATTCCTTGTATCTGACACATACATATCTTTAGAAAAGCGATCACTCATTACTTTGCTTCCTAATATTTTACCAATGAACTAATAATGTGTCTTTGTAGAAAAGAACTAGCCACTGCCAACTGACCCTAAGCAATCACGCAGCCCACATATCACATACCAAATTCCATCGAGATTTGTTCAAAGTTTATTATAAAATGGCCTCTTTGAAATGATTGCCACTTGTCTTGCCTCTTACAAATGAATGACCAAATCAAATTAAAATGTATCCCAATATCCTTAGGTAGGGTATTAACTTTGATCAAGAAATAAAAACCACTTTTAAGTTATCATGAAAAATTCCCTTTTTACAGCCTAATATATTTTGGCCTATGGAATACTTAGTTTTTCTAGAAAAATAAATAAGTACATAGAAAATCCTCTGGTATGTTCATTTATGAAATAAAGAATAGGAACATTTTAAGTATTTCATATGTGAGCCTAAAGATAACAAGAAAGATGTTTCATAAGGATCCTATTTTAGTTTGGATCTTTCTAGGAGCTGAACCTGAAACAGGGCTTGGTTGCACGTGGTTCATTTGGAAGTTGATCCCAGGAAATAAGGGTATGAGAATGGGAAGTTAGGAAGGGAAGAGAGGTAGCCAATAAAAATAGATTAACAAGCAAGTTATTGCTATGGGTGACTGAGTCTTAGTCCCACTGGAGAATTCTAAGAGACTGCATAGAGCATGGGCTGCAGAGTCATCCCACCAAGGCACAGGGGTGGGGGTGAGGGTGGGGGCAGGGATATTTATACACCAATTTCCATCAGCCATTGGTTGAGGGCTTCTCCTGGAGGGTGGTAATTTTCATCTGGCCAACAGATGAGCAGGCCAGAAGCCCTCAGGTGATGAAATGCAAGTGCTGGCACTTGGAATTCCAACCAGGGTTCACTGAAGTGGTAAGGGGAGGTGATGTGGGCATGGCCCCACAGCATCTGCTACAGATACATTATCTAGACTAGTAAAAGGAAGCTCCACAAAAACATACATCAAGATGAGGACTAGAACCATCAAAATTGCTAATTCCTGTTCAGAAGTGAGTCATACTACTGGAAAATGAATCTGATATGAATCCACAGAGTAGTGAAGAGATTTTTTTTATCTTGTCATCATATAATAGCATATCTTGTCATCATATGCTATTCATATAAATTCAGTATTTACTTGATAAAAAAACAAGTTAAAAAAAAGCAAATAGCCGAAACCAGTTTGGCTCAGTGGATAGAGTGTCGGCTTGCGGACTGAAAGGTCCCAGGTTCAATTCCGGTCAAGGGCATGTACCTGGGTTGCGGGCACATCCGCAGTGGGGGGTGTGCAGGAGGCAGCTGATCGATGTTCCTCTCTCATCGATGTTTCTAACTATCTCTCTCCCTTCCTCTCTGTAAAAAATCAATAAAATATATTTAAAAAAGCAAATAAGTTAATTATGATATAAACCATAACTAATCAATACAAGCTATGGTTTATATCATAATTAAATTATTTGGGTACAAGGTTGTCGAACTTTTTCTGTAAAGGACCAGATAGTAAATATTTTAGGCTTTGTCCATCATATGGTCCCTATCCCATCTACTCAACCCTGCAGTTGTAGCAGCCATCGACAATACATAGAATTGGTTTGGCTGTGTTCTAAAGTTTTTATTTCCAAAATCAAGTGGCTCATAATTGATATAGGCAAAGAGAAAAGTAAGTTCGAAGAATGTAAAATTTTTCTTACTTCCATTTATAATAGCATGATTTCAATACATCTCATCTATACTGCCTCCCCACAGCCCCTTTTATTTTAAAAGATTTAATATGTAGTAGAGTGGCATGATAAAAAAAGCAAAACATATAAGAAACTATACATTGAGAATTTTCACTTCTCTGGCCTCTAGTCACTCACTGTTTTACCTTCCCCTCACAAGTGACTACTTTTACTAGTTAAAGTATAAACACACACTTTCCACCCTTCCTAAATAAAAATAGCATAGTATATTTACCATTCTGCAGCTTGTCTTTTATTTAATGCACATAAAATATCCTTCTATAGATCCATATATACCTTCCACATCCTTTTTTCTAGCTGCATGGCATGACTGTACCCTGGGAGATACAGCTGGCTCCCTACAGGCAGACACTGGTTTCTGGTCTTTTGCTATTATAAGTAAGTGCAGAGGGGAGAGTACAATGAACAACTTCCACATGGATCGTTTTGTATAGGTATAGTACAGCTCTAGGATACATTCCCAGAAGAGGTATTCCTGGATCAAAGGACTGGTGAATTTAGGATTTTGATAGAGTCTGACAACATGTCCCCAACAAGGGTCGCTCCACATTTGCACTCCCACCAGCAGCACAAGGGAGTGTCTTCTAAACCCATTTTCATTGGGAATAAAGTAGAAAAATTACTTTAAATATTCATGTAGGTATCTGTGTCTCCAAGACCACCCTGTGTTCAGAGATTCACTAGGAAGACTCATGGGACGCAGCATATAATTGTACTGACGGCTAAGATTTATTAGAGCAACACAGAATCTAAGGGGAATAACACACGTGGAGTCTGCAGAAATCCACACACAGACTTCCTTTGGTCTCTGCTTCCAATTAAGAATCACGCAGGGCATACTCAGTCCTCTGAATGAAAACACAACAACACATTTGAAACGTTTCTGTCCAGGGAAGCAATTAGACTCATGCTGGTCATGTAGGCACCCTCTGCCCAGACATATCAAAATTCTAGACTTCAGGAAGGAAAGCGGGTGTTCAGCATAAACCATATTGCTTGTACAGCTTAGGCATCCTGAACCAGCCTATTGGCTAGAGAAAGTTTCATATCCAAGAAGGTACCTGTTTACCAATTTCCCAGCAGCCAGCAAAGGACCAATCTTGCAAGCAGGCCTTGTTAAGGATAGCAGCCTCAAGCCTGCTATGTCAACTCTTTTCTGCACAATCTCATATGATAAAATTATTTCAAGTTTGAAACTAGATGGCCAGTGGCAGGAAGTGGATGCCACTTTTGGCGAACTCTGGCTCAGAGGGATGAGCTCTGGTTGGTCGGCTACTTCACTTCACACCATTTGAATCCAACTGTAGCATCCAGGCGCTGCCGCAGGAAAATGTGCTTGGCATAACAAAATTGTCTCCTAACAAAATTACTATTTATTTCAAGCTGCTTCTTTTAAAAAAATGACCCCATTTTTCATTCTATAGAACTACCAAGAGCCAAAAAGGAACAGAGGTCTGGTGCTGCCTTCATAGATTTTCATGAAAGAAAGACTAGCTCAGTGAGAAAGCAGACTACAGAGTAAGTATCTTTTGGTTTACAACTGCGATTTAAATAGAGACATTTCCTTAAGAGGAGTTTTCTCTGTAGCATGCATTTTCTAATGATTCTACGAAAGCACACCTATTTTCTAATGCAATCAACCTGAACACCTTTAAAAAAAACACCTAAATTCTTTAGAGCTGAATAGTAGAAAGGCTTGTGAGAGGTTCTTCTCTAAATCTTCTAATAGTGCCATTTTAATTTTAATTGAAATATCTATAATAATAAAAGCATAATATGCTAATTAGACCAGACAGCTGAATGACCTTCTGGACGTCATTCCGGACATCCTTCTGGATGAAGCTGCGGTGGCAGGGGCCGAGGCAGAGGCAGTTAGGGGAAATCAGGCAGGCAGGCAGGCCAGCAGTCAGGAGCCAGCAGTCTTGATTGTGAGAGGGATGTCCAACTGCCAGTTTAAGCCTGATCCTGTGGGGTCCCGTATTGCAAAAGGGTGCAGGCTGCGCTGAGAAACCCCCCACCCCCACATGAATTTCATGCACTGGGCCTCTAGTATATACATAAAATGCACAAATGAGAAATGTATATCTCACTTCATTTTCACAAAATGAATATACTCGTGTAGGCAGATCTCAGATTTTAGAAAAGATCACTAGCACCCAAGAACCCCCTCCCTCTTGTGCCCCTACCATCTCCTCAAAGCTAGCCACTAGCCTGACTTTTAACATCACTGATATGTTTGCTCAGTTTTGACTGTTATATAAATGGAACCATATGGAATATTCTCTTTCGTGTCTGGTTTCTTTCGTTCAACAACTTGCTGGTGAGATTCATCTACATTGCTGTATGTTACAGTGGTTTATTTACTCTTGCTGCTGTAGAGAAATCCACTGTATGAACACGCCACAGTTTATTTGTCCAGTCTACTTGAAGGGCATTTGGATTCTTTCCAGTGTGGGGCTATTATGAAGAGTTCAGCATGTTCATTTTCAAAATGCTAGCAATTTTTTTAAATTGATGAATAGGCATACAGTCACGTACACAAACCCTGAGTATACAACTTGATGAATCACACACACACACACACACACACACACACACAATGTCACCAAACCCAAGAACAAGATACAGAATACTTCCATCACCCCAGAAGACTCCCTGAGACTCAATTTTCAATCACTTCAAAAAGATGAGCAACTGGCAATCTTTAAACCCACTGTGCATTCTCTACTGAGGTCATCAAGTGAACATGGTCAAGCCACATGCTCTGTCATTTGCTTGTGACCTTACAAAGGTCACTCAGCAACTGTATCGTCATCTGTAAATAAAGGGGTGGAGCTATATGGATCCCAGGGGCCCCTCGCAGCAGCACCATATAGTCAACAAGAATCACAACCTCCCCTGCCAGTTCCTCATGTCTAAACCCAAATTCTTTTTGCTGCTATTTTATCCTCAAGTCAGCTTGGTAAAGAGGAGGAGCAGTTAATCACCATTTCCCACTTACTAACTTTCCTGTTTCTTACATATCATTATTAAGTCAGCCCTTAGCCTTCTCTTCCTCAGGCTGAATAATTGCAGCTCTTCTTCCCAGGTTGGCTCTACTCCAAGTCTTTGTGGCTCACCTCGAAACATTTTCTAATTCTCTATATGCCTCTAGAAGCTAAGGAGCCCCAACGGGATGTAATATTTTAGTAATGTTGACCAAAGGAGATTAAGGAGAGAGAAACCCAGGCAATAAAGAGCCCACAGCATCACCCGGGATCTCAGTACAAAGGCAAATGTTCCCACTCCGCCCCAGGCCTCCTGAACCAGAATCTGCATTTTCACAATGTACCCAGTGACTCCATGTTCATTGAAGTCTGGTAGGCAAAGGATGCTATATTCAAAGTAAATCTTGAGAAGGAAGGACTTACTAGTTTCTATTTCTGCTATAACCAGTGGCCACAGATTTATGGCTTAAAACAGCAATTTTAAAACTTTTTTCATTGCATGGCACACATAAACTAATTATTAAAATTCTGCAGCACACTAAAGATATATTTTTTGCTGATATGACCAAAAAATAGGTATAATTTTGATTGGATTAGAAAAAAATAATAGTAATTACCTACCCTTTTTGCTCCAAAGTGACTTTTTAAAAAAATCAAGTGCCTATACTTGTATATAAGAATTTCTAGTACCAAGAATGAACCAATCAGACACAACCATATTATGCAACGTGACCAATAAGATGCAACTTTATTAAATGACCTATATATTTAGGGCTCAAGAAAGGGCATTCACACAGGATGGCTATCATTATGTTGGTTGTTGTCATTTTTTTTTTAAATTTGACAATCTAAGGGGAAAAGGGTCAGTGCCCCTGACTAAACAGTCAGGTGTTGCATGTTTTAAAAATTCTTGTGGGCCCTGACCGGTTTGGCTCAGCAGATAGATCGTTGGCCTGCGGACTGAAGGGTCCCAGGTTTGATTCCCGTCAAGGGCATGTACCTTGGTTGCGGGCACATCCCCAGTAGGATGAATGCAGGAAGCAGCTGATCAATATTTCTCTCTCATCAATGTTTCTAGCTCTCTATCCCTCTCTCTTCCTCTCTAAAAAGTCAATAAAATATATTTTAAAAAAATTCTTGCGGAAAACAAAATTTTTTTGCCGCACACCAGTTGAAAAATCGAAAAATCACTGGCTTAAAACAATACAAAATTATTCTCCTCCAGTTCTGGAGGCCCGAAGTCCAGAATCAGTTTTACTGAGCTAAAGTCAAGGTGTAGGAAGAGCTGCTTCCTTCTGGGGGCTCTAGCAGAGAATTTCTTGGCCTTTCCAGTTTCTAGTGGCCACCTGCATTCTGTGGGTTGTGGCCCCTTCTTTCATCTTTAAGGTCAATAACATAACATCTTCAAATCTCTGTTCCTCTCATCTTGGCTTCCATCCTCACATCTTCTGATTCTCCTGCCTTCTTCGCATAAGGACCATTGTGATTAAATTGGGCCCACCTGGATAATTTTCTCATCTCAAGATACTTATGTCTAAGAAAATCTCTTTTGCCATATAAGGTAACTTATTCACAGGTTCCTGGGATTGACTTGGACAGGGTGGTGAAGGTGAACATTTTTTAGCCTACCACAGGTGAGGAAGAAAAATAGGATAGAATGGGGCAATAATTATTAGGCAACATCACATCAATTATCACTTATATAGGTAGTAGAATCAAAGAAGTCAAACAAAACTATAGAAAATTTCTATGAGCCTTAACATGCAGCAATAGTTAAAGGATCCATGGCTTTACGTTCACAAAGTCTGAGCTTTCCTCCCTCTTAGAATCATATCATCTTAGACTTGGAAGAGATCTTGATAGTACATTGCCTCAATTTCCATATTGTACAAAGACATGGTGATGTTGGCAGACCAGTTCCCCCTGATAATACAGACCAGGATTTGAGCCCATGTTTTACCCAACTCAATGCTACTTCTTTTTAATGTTTTAATAAAGGCTTGCGTTTGTTTTATTGGACAGAATGCTAATAGATCTTTTGATAACTACATGTTATCTAAAACGGAAATTGCCCAAATTCATTCATTATTTCAATAATCATTACTGGAGCACCTACTGTGTGATGGTAGATGCTAGGATACACAGAGATACAAAATTCCTGACAGACACCAGCAAACAAGATTTTGTGCTGTAAGCATACAATATGAGCAATACTGCCATAAGGATTAGTTCATGATTTCATTCATTCCACCACTATGATTGCCTTCCATGTGACAGAAACCTAAAGAATGCCAGAAAGCACAGTGAGGAGAAGACCTGATTGGGCACTGCATGAAAATCCAAGTGCTGCATATATATCAAAAAAGTTGAGGCAAGAGGGAGCCCCATTTATTAATGGTCTGAGAATACCCCATTTTGCATAAGAGGTGCTAATTATATCTGTGCTTGAGATAAGGCATACTACTGTTTCAGTTCTCTCAGAAACTACACAAAAAGCATCCTATTTGTCTTCCAGCATTAAATATTTGTGCTTTTTGGGTTACCCTTAAGAGTAGTATTCTTTCTCTCTCAACACCTCCTTAGCCATTTCTAGATCATCTGTTTGCTACCATCTCTCAAGTTCATAATTATTTAGGATTACAATCAATGGTATGCTGGTAAATGCTTAACAACTGGCTCTCTGATGGGGTGGGGATGGGGATGGGGAGATCCAGATCTGTAATGTTTGTCCTTTTCTATGGTGTAAACACTATCATCATGGCCAATCTTAAGCTGCCAATTTTATGTCACTGAACCTGGAGTTGGGAGGAGACACTCATCATCAGGGCAAGAACCTGTATGTACCAGCTGCAGCACAGCACTATACAACCAGGAACCCGCTGCAACTGTATCTGTGAAGTTGACAAACCTCAGAGTACTACCCAATTTCAGTCTTCCCAACATGCTTTGGCCAGCTTCAAGTATAACTTGTGACCTCCACACGACTACTCAAATTATTTCCAGGACAGCCTATCCAACCCTTTCAAGTCTTATCTTAGCCAACCCTTAGCTACCCCTGCCCCCACTAAATTTTCCCTCTTGCTGTTCTATCCCAATATGTATCTGCACCACACACCTTGAATTCTATTTGCTCATGGGGTTTCTTGGTAGCTTAGTGTACATGACCTGTTAGTAACCTCCCTACAATTTCTGTAAAAATAAAGACTAGCATAGGTCTCTTTGGCATCATTCTTCGTATCTATTGCCACAGACAGTATGGCGAGAGCTCAGTAGCCCCTGCATTATTCTCCTTTGAAATAATTGAAATAGTTCCAACAACAGGATCTGTGTAAAACCATTCACCTCTGTTCTAAAATGCAAGAAAATCTAACATCATACAGCTTTAAAATTTGCAGCAAGTGTATTTTCTTTAGTCTTGAGGTGAAATTTACATGCATTAAACTTCATCCATTTTTAAGTGTACAGTCTCATGAAATTTAGTAATTATACACAGTTGTGCAATCACCACAATCAAGACAGAACAGTTCCCTCATTTTCTGTAGCTGATCTCCTTCTCGGATCCCTGGCAACCACTGATTTTACTTTTTGTTGATATAGTTTGGTTTTTTGAGAATGCCATATAAATGAAATCATATAGTATATTTGAATTTGTCTTTTTACACTTAGCATAACATTTGAAAGTCTTCCATATTGTTGTGGATGCATATCTCTTTACTTTTAATTGTTGAGTTGTATTTCATAGTATGAATATATCACAGGGTGTGTGTGTGTGTGTGTGTGTTTTCAATCCATTTACCGGTTTAAGGATATTTGAGTTGTTTCTAGTTTGGTGTTATTATGAATAATGCTGCTGTGATTACTCACTTTAAGTCTTTGTATAAACAGATTTTCTTTTTATTGCTAATTTTTATACCTGTTTTTTAAATATATCAGGCACAATTATAAATATATTATACTTATTATCTCATTTAATGCAACTTCAACTCCAAGGGATGAGTACTTTTAGTTCATCTGGAAAAATGAAGTTGCACACATTTTCATAGCTAGGAACTTGAGGAGTCAGAATTTGAACCCTGCTATCCCATATTATTGTCATAGGGATTAAATCAGCTAATAGATATAAAGTGCTTAGAATAGTAAGCGTTCAATACATGTTAGGTATTATAACTTCTGGTTTCTCCTGCACACAATCTTACCATCCACAGAGTATTCAATAATATTTGAAAGTGAAGCTATACAGGTATTGAAATAAAATAAATGAACAATATGCCTCGCCAATGTATGCCTGTTCCTTCTTTTCTTGGCTCACCTCTCTTTTCTTCCCCATCCTCAATTCCCATCCCAGATCAGAAAAGAAATCCATGTTTTATCACCTCAGCAACTGATGTCATATCATAGCAACAAATGAAATACCACTCAGTGCTAACACATACCCTAGGACAAACACTTCACAGTGCGATGAAAGAAAAACTTCATTAGTTGGCCAGATGGTTTTTATACAGGGAAGAATTTTAGAAGACAAGAAAATCCTCACTAGAGATTTTTTCATCATCCACCTCTTTTTCCTCCCTTCAGTTATTTCATTTTTATGGATTTTAAGAAGAGAGCACAAAAATGTCACATGAACCTTGTTGGAAAGTAAAATATGACTCATTTAAAATATACAGGAATAAAAAATGAAATAAACTAAAATATACAGGAATCTTACAACACTCTGGTACAGTGAAATATTTAGTATAAAATATGGGTCCTTTGTGGAGCCCAACCAAGGCAAAGCACTCACTACAACTCCAGAAGATTCTTTTTAACTATAAAAAATCAGCTCTGGTGGGAATAATATAGGGAGAGGTGTCCCAGTATCTCTGTTCCTGATATACTTGTTATCCTTTCTTACCTTTGTGATGCTATTGGGTAGCCATTTTGTCAACTGTAAGATTTTCCCCATGCGAATGAGATCATTAGCATACTCAGACTCTGAACATCTTCATATCTGCTTTGTTCACCCTAGCTGGGTTGGCTCAGTGGATAGAGAGTTGGCCTGAGGACCAAAGGGTCCCAGGTTCAACTGAAATTGAAATTTCAGTCAAGAACATGTACCTCAGTTGCAGGCTTGATTCCTGGCCCTGGTCTGGGAACGTGCAGGAGGCAACCAATCGATGTGTCTCT
>NW_006287277.1:1021106-1026972 GCF_000327345.1 Myotis davidii | reverse complement strand
ATATATATGAGTTTTTTTCATATTTGTTGTTAAAAATAATTTTGTAGACTAGGCAAAAATGCCACAAAGTTAAAACCACAAAGTCTATCAAGTGGATCCTGGAACTTGGAAGCTCAAAAGTCAACAAAGAAACTTTTGTTTGCCCTCAGCTGTGGCCTCACCTTCCTGGGCACAGAGTGGTCAGGATCCAGGTGGAAAAGGGGTAAAGACAATGGGGAAAACACTGGCAGGCCTCTCTTTTGCTGAGGTCACATGCCTGAGCTTGTGACTGGAGTTAGCATTTCTTCTGAAGACAAAGGCCTCAGCAGTCTTGGCTACTGTGACTTTAAAAAAATACATTTTTATTTATTTCAGAGAGGAAGGGAAAGGTAGAGAGAGTTAGAAAAATTGATGAGAGAGAATCATTGATTGGCTGCTTCCTGCATGCCCCACCATGGGGATCGAGTCTGCAACCCAGGCATGTGCCCTGACCGGGAATTGAACTACGACCTCCTGGTTCATGGGCAATGCTCAATCACTGAGCCACCACAGCCAGGTAACTTCTGAGACTTCTTAGAAAGAATCCCATGGTATCTGTTTTGAATCCCAAATACCAGTTTTATAACATAAATAAGTGTAACATGCCAGGTAGGTACAATATAAAAAATATGAAGCAGCAGTAATAAATAAAAGTACATTTTAGAGCTTTTGGGAAATACCCAATAAGAAAAGTATATGACTTCCCCACCCTCAAAGAACCGTCTCTTTCACTTCTGACTGTCTGTGAAAATATAGTTTAAAAATTTGTATAATATAACCATAGAAAGCCATAGAGACTAAAAGTAATCTCTCCTCTTCCCCACCCTCAACTTAACCAATGGTTTGCCATCTTGGATAGGCAGCAAGCAGCATCTTCAGGAACAGTCTCTTTCTCAGTTCTGCTTGGATGATAGGGATCTTTTGCATTTTTATGTGTTATACTAGAGGCCTAGTGCACGAAATTCATGCACTCAGTTGGGGGGGGGGGATCCCTCAGCCTGGCCTGCACCCTCTAGCAGTCCAGGAGCCCTCAGAGGAAATGTCCAACTGCCGTGGAGGTTGGAGAGGCTCCCGCCACCACTGCTGCACTTGCCAGCCATGAGTCCAGCTCAGGGCTTCTGGCTGAGTAGCTCTCCCCCTGTGGGAGTGCACTGACCACAGGGGGCAGCTCCTGTATCGAGTGTCTGCCCCCTGGTGGTCAGTGTGCATCATAGCAACCAGTCATTCCACCATTTGGCCAATTTGCATATTAGCCTTTTATTATATAGGATAATTTCACCAAACCATCCTTTGGGAAATCTTTGGAAAATGAACAGCAAAAGATATAATTTCACACAGTCTTAGTACATCTCATTTCTGGATGAGAACAAATGTCAGGCACATGCAACATCCACTTGAAATAAAAATCTACCCCGTTTTGTTCACTCATGCCATGGTAACTGTTGCCATCTCTCAGGAAAATGGTAGATTATAATGCAACAATGCAGAGTGGTTTAAAAGAAGACAGACTCAGTGGAAACTTTGTTTGAAGACACCAGGGATTCTGCCCCAGAAAAAAACCACAAAAGCTATAATACTGCAAGCAAAAATAAGCTAGTAGTAGTTATTCAGACGCCAAGCTGTCAATTGTGTGACCTTTCCACGCTGGCCCCTTCCCAGGGCTCATTATGAGACAGGTTGTTCTTTCTCCCGAATGAATGCAGCTTTTGAACACACTTTTCTAGTTACATTTGGTCCCAAGCGCCGATGGATTATTTTAACCATGATCTCCTAGTGGGAAACTCACTCACTTTCTTTCTAGAGAAAGAGCTGCCTTGTGATAATTATAGTGGTTTTTAAACTCCAGGATGTGTGGTGTTTTGAAAGGAAAGAAATGAAGTCTTTGGCATAACAACAGAGAAATAATTTCCCTTTGGTCGGTCCATCCTGGTCCCTTTTCTTAAGTTTTCAGTGAAATGGTGAAAGAAACCGGAAAGAAATACTAATGTTGCAGTTTCATATTTGGTATCACATGTTGATAACAAAATCAGTATTTTTCCTAAAGCAATTCTTTACAGTATCTTGTTTTATTGTATCCAAAATTGATAACCAATGACTGTAGGATGTGGCCCATTTATTTCTGGAAAGCAGTGAAAGGTTAATGAAGGCAAGAAAAAATGTTGCCATAAATTGTATCAATAACAGTTATATTAAAAGGTCATCTGTTTGATTCCCCCCTTGTGTAGTACAAAGAAACATGGAAAACCAGAAAGACACTTGACAAATCTGAAAGTAATTGATGCTGACCCTCAACCTTCTGCCCATCTCTCCAAGGACATGCATGGTAATGTAGTCAAATCACTGAAGCAGATCCATGGAGTATCTTATTCAGCAAAAAAGCAGAGCCGCTGATATATTCTGAATCGCCTTGCCTGGTACTGCTGCCAATCCCCTCCTATGGAAAGCAGACAGGGGGCTGCTATACTAGACCAAATGCAGTCATCCCCCCTTAGGGAAGAAGTTGGTGATGTGAAGGGAATCTTGGGAGGAAGTGGCTATGTCTTCTCACTTGGGTGGTGGTGCAAGGTTCTTACACCAGGGCACAAGGCACATGAAGGGAGTAGTTCGGTCTTCAGGGCTTTCCAAAGGTTCACAGAATGGCAATTTTGAGTTCAGGGTCAACTTAAAGAAAGATAGCTTCAGAGGGTTGGGATGATCTCAGAAATGATGTTCTAGTAATATACTCTAATGAGCCCTTAAAAGAAGTGGAACCCACCCCCCACCCCAAACCAGTGTGAGTTTGAATGGTTAATGGGAATTGCCCTTCCCATGTAGTGTAAATGAAAGAGAGAGAAAGGGGATATATTAAAGGACAAACAAGAATTTCAGAGGATAAAGTCAGAAAGGTGATCTTCCAGAGTATTCAAGTGTGTATGGTAAATGCAGTAAAAGGTGAAGGAGTTGCCAGCTCTTTTAGAACCAGGCTTCATGAAGACTTGGAAAAGTCACTCCACCCGATGTCACAAAATTTAAGTTCAATTCTGTTTCCTCATTTTTAAATGTAGGTGGTAAAGTCACTGACTTATAGGGCAGTTGTAAATATCAAATGCACATGAGAGCACTTTGTAAACTGTAAGGCAGTTCATAATATCATGATCAAAAAGAGCATAGAGGTCATGGGCTCAATCGTGTTTTGATTCCAAGAGATAAAAGAAAACCCAATTATCTCCTCAACGTGGTTTTGTTTCTGACTTCTTGGATAAGAACAATGACCTTCAGCCAGGAAAGAGTAAAAAAAAAAATACTAGGAAGAGAGAGCTGAGGCCCCAAATTGATTAGAAGATATTCTAAAGGAATTTAAGCATTACAGTGATGACAAATTACACCCTAGGTACTTGGAGAACTGGAAGATAAAACAGCTAAATCATCCCCTAAAATACAAAATGAGTAGGGAAAATGCATTTGTAATTTTCAAAAAAAGAAAAAGGAAGATATATGCCTCAAAAACTATGGATTGCTGAATTTGATAAACATCTTTGTCAACAGTCTAGAATAGATTATTAAAGAATGTTTTGTGAGCGCTTTAGAAGAGGATGCAGTGGTTATTAGATGTGAGATTAGCCTCTCTCTCTTTTTTTTCTGAGAAGGTAATTAGATTGTTAGGCTGAGGGAATTTTCTAGACATGAACTATCTGGATATGGCAAAACAATTGTAAAGGCCTTTCCAACTGCCATGTTCACAAGGGAATGTGGAAGAGACAACCTTTAGTGATGTTGAGGCCCAACAGTGGTGAGAAGCTACTGGGCAGTCTTCAGTCATTAGAGTGGTCTGGGCTGGCCCTTTCCCTTTCATGCTTATCAATGTCTCAGACAAAGTTACTGATACTTTCTTGATTAAATCTGTAGGTGATATGAAACTAGAAAGTGAGGTCAACCCACTTGATGACCAAATAATCAGATGCCAAAAGGAACTTGACAAAATGAGGAGAATCTGAAAAGAATAAATGTCATGGGGACAAATGTCATATCCTAAATTTAGGTCTTAGGAACCAAATGCATGATTTTAAGATGGGGGCAATATATAGAAAAAGACTAAAGGGATTAGTTGATGCAAACATCAACTTGAGCCCAATGATATCTTCAGCCAAAGAGGCCAATTAGAGCTCACACTGAATGACCAAAAACGTGGAACCAAGATGATCTCTGTTGTTTGGTGTTCAGTTCTGGATGCCACACTTCTCAAATAACTACAGGAGTCAAGGGACTGAGTGGAAAGGCTAGTGGGATGACTAAAAATTATGCATGCAAGTACCTAGCATAGGGCCTCATTCTGAACTTAGATTCTGTGAAATGTCTCCATTTTGCATTCAGGTATGGCATCAGAATACTGAGGAAGATTGCAGTTGGGTAAAGAATTTTCTAGAAAGTGAAAAGATCTCCATAGACATTAAAATTGTGTGTGTGTGTGTGTGTGTGAGAGAGGGAGAGAGAGAGAGAGAGAGAGAGAGAGAGAAGGTACTTCTAGAAAACTGTTATTTAAATAATGGGAGGAAATACTTTGTATTAAAGTATTTTTTAGAGGGCAGTAACTGACAACTGGTAGATTTCAAAAACAAAATGTCAATACTTCAGCACAGTTTACTTAGTTTCTGAATTTTGAATATAACTACAGGATTTTAAAATCAGATCCAAACCCAGCCTTGGGTTTTTCTTGCATTTCCTATTTCCCACAACTTTTGCTAATAGAACATGAATTAGATATGTAAATCATCTCTCACTAAAAGTGAAATACAGGATCTGAGTCATCTTTTCTGAGATAAAATTGTTGGTTATTAACCAGCCTACATATAAAAGAATAACTTTTAAAATGTGATGGTTGCATAAGAGTTTTCCTTTACCCCTTGGGTCAAATGAGGGGAAATTCCATGGCACAGAATAAAATGTCCGCTGTTTCCACAGAAAAGATTGTTTCCACAAAGTTTGGCAATAGCATTCTTGGACAACTAATATCTTTTCTTTCTCACACTTATTCAATAAAGTGATTCATTGCACAGCTCCCTGAAGTGGTGATTATTGATTTGGACATAATATAACCCACATTTTTCCCCTTTCCGGGACCCTAAGGTCATTTCTTGCCTTAATTCTAAGGACATTCCAAAGTGGTTACTCGTGTACATAAGCAAACAATACTACATGGGATGCTTGGAAATAGCGTAGACACTTTATCTCAAGAGCAACAGATGCATAGAACATGGGAGGTTGAGGGAGTATTTTATCCTAGAATTTAACCAAAAGCCATCAGAGTAATGCCCAAAGGTATTAGGTGTCCATCAACTGAAGAATGAGTAAACTAAATGTGGTATATATCTATACAATGCAATATTATTGGGCCATAAAAAGGAATGGAGTATTGATACATGATACAACATGGCTGAATCTCAAAAACATTATGCTAAGCAAAAGAAGCCAGACCTAAAAGATCACATATGATTCCATTAAAAATAAGAGTCCACAATAGGACATGAAAAGAAAATAACCTATAGAGACAGAAAGTAAATTAGCAGTTGCTTAGAGCTGGGGCAATGAGTTAGGGGGAAATGTCCAGTGATAGCGAGTGGGTATAAATGTGTTTGTTTGTTTTTAGTGGGACAAAATGTTTTAAAATTAGATTGTGGTGATAGCCGCACAACCCTGTGAATGTTCTAGAACAGTGAATTGTATACTTTAAATGGGTGAACTGTGAATTACTTATCAATAAAGCTGTTTAAAAAACATTAGGGAATCATGATGAAAATATAGGCCATAAATTTGTAATCTGTGCTTATCCTCCCCTTAGAGTTTCATGTTAAAATTGTCTCCCTTGGACTTC
>NW_006287277.1:982585-1020840 GCF_000327345.1 Myotis davidii | reverse complement strand
GATTAATAAGTAAACAATAACAACATGATATAATAAACTCAACGACATGATATAAAAACAACATTGATAAAAACAATGACTGATAAATTGATTAAACTTATTCTAACACTGAGGCCAGTGTCAGACAGGGACAAATCAATTCTTGGAATCTGAACAGCCTCTCCTACACAGATCCTGTTAATACTTGATTATGTTAAGTCGCAATCTTTTGATAATAAATCTAGTACCATTACAAAGACTCCATTTACTATTAATATTTCTCAGTAGCATGATGATTGCACCTACTTTCAATTCTAATTTATGACACGGCATTCCCGAAGGAGTAATACTTTTAAGAAATTCAATGGGAAAATTGTTCTTTTCAGCATCATCCGTTGAATCTAGTATTATTGGTGATTACACTCTCATCTCTGAGTCTTAATGCAATATCTGTTCCCCAGTCTGATTTGTTTCATTTTAGTGGCATTCGGATTATTGGGATCTGGTTTACAATGAATGAGTAAGTTCCTTTCAAAAGGAGGACTCCATCTTCGTTTCTGAATATGATGGCAACTTTGGTTACAAGGGGATAATTTTATCTACCCAGATCACTATTATGATCATATTTAATCACTATTGTTACTTCCGTGCAATGCCACCACTTTATTTCAGCTTCAGAATGTCAACAAAAACAACCAAATTCACAATCGACAATGACAGATAGAAACACACACGTGCGATTGGAGCCAGCGAGAGCTTTATATGTATAGCGCATGCACAAGTCAACTTGGCCTTTTATATACTTCTTTTCAGTCAGGTCAAGTTTATAAGCTTTCTAAATCTCCGTTTTCTGGCTAATGAAAAGAAAATAGGATTCCACCGAGTCTCCTGTCTACCTACTCCAGGACTTTTGTGAGGATCAAATGAGATGAGGCACGTGAAAACGCTTCACAGACATTTGGTTAGTTTCCACTTGAGGCTAGTCCTCGCCAGGGAGAGGAAGCCTGGTGTTGCCATTTGATGTTATTACTTGGACAGACTGTCACACTTAGCATATTAGCCTTTTATATATATAGAAGACTTTTAAATACTCAAAATAATTTTAAACTTTCAGAAGTGTCACAAAAATATTGCAGGGTTTCCTTTATCTTTTACCAGCTTCTCCTTATGTTAATATCTTACATAACTACAGAAAATTTATCAAAACTAAAAAACTCATCTTGATATGTTATTAACTAGAATACAGAACTTATTTTGGATTTTTCCAGTTTTACTACTAATGTAACTTTTCTAGTCCCGGATCCAATACAAGATCTAACATTGAATTTAGTTGTCACATCTCCTTAGTCTCTTTCAATCTGCGACAGTTCCCCAGTCACTGTTTTTCATGACCTTGACTCTTTTGAAAAGTCCTAGTCATGTGTTTTGTAGAATATTCCTAATTTTGAATTTATCTGATGTTTTCTCATGATTTGGTTGAGATTATGCATTACTGGGAAGGAAACCAGAGAAATGATGCCGTGTCCTTTGTAATGCATCATATCATGGAGGGAACAGTGTTAATATATATTACTTGTGATGTTAACCTTGATCCCTTGGCTAGGGCGGGGTCTTCCAAAATTCTCCACTGACATTTAAAATTTATTTCCACACAGTAAAAATATTTATTCAATGTTTTTCATCTGTCAGAGAATACATTAAGCTCTAAGGCTGTGGTGCTCATTCCTGTCTACAAATCAAGATGGTCTGTGAAGACTTTTAGACACACATTCCTGGGCTCAGCCTCTCAAGATTCAGAATGAGTAGGTCTGAGGAAGGTTTCCCAGGAGATCTTCACAATGGCCTGGGTGGAGAGGCAGAGAGAAATAGGACAGTTGCCCTACTTTGGAGGAGCTCTCAGTCTAGAAGAAAGAACACAAAGACAGATAAATCAAAAGTGATGATAGCCATTCTAATGAGGTAAGAACTGAGGATTGTGTGAGCACAGAAAACAGAGCCCCTAACACTGCTTCAGAGGGGAGTCTGATTCCCTGGACCCCAAGTCTTTTGAGGTATTTGGCTGTCAAACAGGTCGGGTCTCTGTATTTACTTTTTTTAGTACTTCTTTGTACAATGCATGTATGTGTGCAAAGTATAAATTCATGGGGTCTGCATGCATTGTGTCAGGAAAGTCACATGGTCTAGAACAGTCCTTTGTAAAAAGGGAAATCCTTTACAACTGTGAGGCCAAATCTGTCTGGCAACTTCCAAATCTGATTAAAGAAGTTAGAGCTGTTCCAACCTCTGGCAGTGTCAGGAGAGGAGTAGGCACATAGATGGAGTATCAAAACAGAGGGAATTCCTACCTGGTGTGTTTGCTCTGCAGAACTAGGGTTTGGAAGTATGTGAGAGAAAGAAAGGTTTGGCCTGATTCCTAAGGGAACCTGTGTAGGAAATTCTGAGTAGCCCTGAAATCTCAGCAACCAGCAAGCATCTCACACTTGCTTTTCATATGAAGATCATGAAGTTAAAGAGGCTAAGTGCTTGCCCCACAGTGCCCAGGGAGGAAGGTGGAGCCCAGAGTCAAGCACAGATCTTCCAACAATGATACAAAGTACCCTTGAATCCCAGGGCTCAGGTTCAAATATGGGTTCCATCACTTACAAGTCGGGTAACCTTAGGAAAAGGGCTTATCTTTTCCATGTCTCTGTTTTCTGGCTCTTAAAAAAGAGATGACAGGGTTTCCTTTTGGGGATGATGAAAATGTTTTTGAACTAGGTAGAGTTGGTGGTTTGGTGGTTGAACAACATTGTGAATATACTAAATGTCATTGAATTGTTCAATTTAAAATGGTTAATTTTGTTATATGAATTTTGTCTCAATAAAAATGAGGGATGACTGTATCTACTTCATAAAATGGTCATGGGATTAAATGGGTCAATCCACATTAAGCAATTAAAACAAAGTCTGACACACAGTAAGCCCTCTAATGATACTGATTATGATTATATCATAGTCCAGCTGCTTCATTCCATGTAAGTGCCATTAAAATGTGCTCAAGGGATCCAGGCCATACAAGTGTCTCAATTTTTGCCTAATGAATAATTAAAACCAAACATTTTTATTTTAAAATGTATTTCATTTTAGAATGTATCTGAAGTATCCCAGCCTGCACATTTCCCATCATTAAAATATCAAGTTCCCATTTTTATTAAGCTGTACTTTACCTTCTAAAAATTAAATACAGCATTTAAAAAAGAGTGGGATTTTTTTAAATGATAAAAAAAACATTGTCATCTTTTCTTACCCCGAGCAACAACACAGGGGAATACTTAACAGTACATATTGTGCAAAAAGACACATTTCAAATTGAGCTGCCAGCAATTTACAATGGATATATTAGTACCATTTTATCCAAAAGAATGGGGTTAAGAAAGACATTATGAGGCAGTCAAAAGCTTTGTTTCAATAGTTTGTAAACAGATGCAAATAAAGATTGAAGCTGCTGCCTAGGAATAAGTCAGAACAATTTCATAAAGAAAAACTTACACTTTTCTGGGGCTTTAGGAAAGAAATGAACAAAAAAGAATGGATGTTAGGGAAAATTAACACAACCAATGGCATAATCCTTGATAATTAGATTCAGCTGATATTCATTGAACAATGAGCATACACAAAACATCTGTAAGGTGCTGGGGAATACAGAATTGGTGAGTCACTTATAAAGCTGGAGGCTCATGAGTAATACCTATAATGCTGGTATATGAAAGTGATGTCAGCAGTCCATCCTCAAAATGACAAAAGTGTGGCAGCAGCCAAGACCTTGGGCACTGTTGAAAACTAACATATATTGTTGAGGGGTGAACTGTGTTCCAACGAAAAATGTATGTTCAGGTTCTAACTTCCAGTACCTATGAATGTGGCCTTATTTGGAAATAGGGGTTTTGCAGATGAAATCAAGTCAAAATGAGGTCATACTAGATTGCTAACCCAATAATTGGTGTCTTTATAAGGAGAGGGAAATTTGGACACAGAGGAGAGACACAGGGAAAATATGAAGGTAGAGGCAGAAATTGGAGTATTGCTTCTACACGTCAATGAATGCCAAGAATTGTGAGCATGAAATAGATTCTCTTTCAGAGCTTTCAGAAGGAACCAACACTACTAGTACCTTGGTTTTAGACTCTAGTTTCTGGAACTGTAAGAAACTAAGTTTCTGTTGTTGAAGCCAACCTGTCTGTGGTATCTTATGACGTATCTCTAGGAAATGAATATATCTGCCATCTTGGGCATACTCTCTTCAAGCCCATGAGAGGTTGAATAGAAGAGGGGTCAAAGGTCTGGGCTCTTCAGTCAGACATTTCAACTTTGCCATGTAAGAACCATGTGGCCATGAGTCAGGTACTAAAATCTCTCTGTGCCTCAGTTTTCTTGTTGTTGTTGTTTTTTTAAAATTATTCATTGCTTAAAGTATTAGAAAACTGTGGTATATCTACACAATGGAATTCTACACTTCTGTAAAAAAGAAGAAATTCTTACCATTCGCAACAGCATGGATGGACCTGGAGAGCATTCTGCTAAGCAAAATAAGCCAGTCGGAGAAAGGTAAATATCACATGATCTCACTCATTTGTGGAATATAATGATCAACATAAGCTGATGAACAAAAAAAAAAGTTTTCTTGTTTTTAAGTGAGGACACTGGTAGGAACCACCTCACACAATTGTCATGAAGGTTAAATGAGATAAAATTCAGGAAGTCTGCATTAATGCTATTATTGTTATACTGAAAATTTTAATATTTACCCTATTTGTATAACAATCCCTCCCTTGAAACTCCCTTTTCTTCTTTGGCCTACTTTTTAATTCTCTGACTTTCTAGTATTTTCAACATAGTAGAAACTACAATGCCTATATTTTGATGAAAACTTGAGTTCCATGGGCAATAGAGTCAAATCTAATTTTGTAATCTCCAGGTATTTCTAGAATAGTCTAACACTAGAAAGACAAAAATAGTACCCAAGTGCCTTTGAGCATGAAGAATGTGTGTCCATCTCTGTCCTGGAGAGGCTGCAGTTGGTACAGGTAGAGACACAAACATCTTTGAAGCCAAAAGAAGTAGGGTAGACACAAAACATAAGAAAAACTAAAAAACTAGGTAAAGTTTATGTAGGTGGAGTTGATTGAGAGGCATTCATGGCACTCCCAAAGATGCACGAATCATTGCAAGCTACAGGGACCCACCAGGAAAAAAAATCATGGTGGAGGCAAGTCTTAACATGGGTTTGAAAGAAAATGGATGCACACGGCCAAGAGGATTGGTGTGATAGTGAAGACATTTGTACAACATTGTGAGTACAGTGGGGCCTTGACTTACGAGTGTCCTGACTAACGAGTTTTTCGAGATACAAGCAGTCTCTCGGCCGATTTTTTGCTTTGAGTTGCGAGCTAAAATTCGGGTTACGAGCCAGCTTCAGATACCCCACTGCCAGTTGGCGCAGTGAACGTCACAGTGAACGCCACGACATCAGCCCAGCATCACATGTCTCACTCATTCACTTTTTGATTTGACATACGGGTAATTTGAGTTACGAGCTCCGTCACAGAATGAATTAAACTCGTAAGTCAAGCCCCCACTGTATATTAAATGCTACAGAATTGTATACTTTAAAATGGTTAGATGGTAAATGTTCTTATGTGTATTTCACCATAAAATAAAAATAAATTAAATGAAAGGAATAAAAGCCAGGAAGAATTCCACAAGAACAATAGCAAAAAGCCATGGTGAATGAGACAGGGCAAGGTGATATGTGGAAATAGGAGAACTAATGGTGATACATTTGTCACAGAGATGAGATTAACTACTTGGTATAGCACCTAAGGCAATCCTTTTTAATCAATGATCAAGGGAACATGTGATACTTATCTTTCTCTGACTGGCCTATTCGTTTAGCATAATACATGATCTCACTCATATGTGAGATCTAATAAAATAAACTGATGAGCAAAATACATCCAGAGACATAGAACCATGGAATAGACCAGGGGTGGGCAAACTTTTTGACTCGAGGGCCACAATGGGTTCTTAAACTGGACCGGAGGGCCGGAACAAAAGCATGGATGGAGTGTTTGTGTGAACTAATATAAATTCAAAGTAAACATCATTACATAAAAGGGTACGGTCTTTTTTTTCAATAGTTTTATTCATTTCAAACAGGCCGTAGTTTGCCCATGGCTGGAATAGACTGATGAATTTCAGAGGGAAGGTGGAGGTTGGGGGTTGGGGGAGAGATTAACCAGGGAACTTGTATGCATATATGCATAGCCCATGGACACAGACAATAGTGTGGCAAAGGCTTGGGAGGGGCAGGTGCTAGGAGGAGGGGCTCAATGGGAAAACACACACAACAAAAACAAAGGGGACATCTGTAATACTTTCAACAATAAAGATAAATTTAAAAAAAGACCAAGGGAAAGGCCAAAAGCAACAAATGATGGCCATCATCAGGGCTCTACATGGCCTGACACTGTAGATTGGGTCCTACATGCCTACTGGGTTACTCATAAGTGTATTAAAATGTCTTTAGACGGTCACTGATAAACTTCTGCTGATTGGCTATTCATTAAGGGAAACACAGATTAACATACAAGATGTCTACATATTTATCTTCAAAATTTTAAGAGTTTCACTTGTTCAAAATTTCTTCATGCAAATGTTCTCTGATGAATGCCCATAGGTCCTGCATTCCCAGAATAGTTTGACACCCAGGAGTGGTACCAAAAGCCTTACTTAAATAGATAATGTCACATGGAACTTAAAGTTGTTCATCAGAAATATTAGGGAATGAAATGCCAGCGTGCAAGGCAGATGGTGGGATGAATCCAGCCAGATGGTCAAGGGTGGTCTGGAACAATCTATTGCTTGTTAAGATGGCCTGCTTATGACTCTGAAGGCAAAAGGAAGCTTTTGCAAGGCTGTGCAAGCCCGGGCACAGCACATCCACCTATAAACAGTGAGAACAGTGGACAAGAGGATGGTTGTTTCCTGGCGGAACCTAGCCTCCATTATAGAGTGCCATATGTCTGACTTGAGTAGGCCTGTTGTCTGGCAAAGTCTGAGGTGACATCATGCACATACCATGATGCTATGTCACCCCCTGTCCAGTTCCAGGAATAATGGACAAGCCATTGGGTTAATTTGGGAGCACTATCTCAACTCCCATGCTGGGTAGTAGGGCGGGGGAATCTGGGGTTCATATGAGAACACAGGCAAGGATGTTTTTTGGGGTCACACAATTTCCAGCTGTGTGTCTTGGTGTCATTGCAAGGTCTGGGTCATGGGGCAGGAGAGGATACTTCCCTGACCATAGCCTTCCACAAAACAGCCACTTTCTATATCCACACAGCTGAAGATCAAGAGGCAAATGCATACCAGCTAGACTGGTCAATGATTATACGAGCTGTCCTAATAAGTAATGCTCTTCATCTAGAAGTGGGATGTGTCCTTTATTTCTATTTTACTGATTTTTTGTTAATCCTCATCCGAGGCTATGTTTTCCATTGATTTTCAGAGAGCGTGGAAGGGAAGGAAGACGGGGTGGAGGTGGGAGGGAGGGAGGGAGAGAAAGAGGAGAGAGAGACACATCGAAGTGAGAGAGACACATTGATTGGCTGCCTCCCACATGCACCTGAGCCTGACCGGGGTGGGGAACAAACCTGCAACTCAGGTATGTGCCCTTGACCGGGAATTGAACCCACAACCCTTTGGTGCATGGCCCAACACTCTAACCACTGAGTGTACTGGCCTGGGTGGGATGTGTCCTTTAACAGTTGAAGAGTAAATTGTGATACGGGACAAAACAAATGTACCAAGATGTCAGCATTCTCTAAAATGTAAATTATGTTTCACCAAAGAGCACTGGAAGCACGTGAACTTGACAGGGATGCAGAGGTACAGAGTTTCCTTAGGGTGCCTGGTAAAGCATGAGTTATGCAAACAGAGAAGAGTTTGGGAGCCAGTGGACTGTAATCCCTAAAGCTCCTAGGATCCAACATACTTCTCCAGTACAGTACTAAGACAGAATTAATGATTTCAGAAACTATTTCTGGCCATGTGGGTCCTTTGATTCACTTGGTTGTATATAATATTTTAAAAATAATTCCACTATATTTACTTCATCTCTTTTTTTCTAAAGATATTTCACAACTAAGTGCTTCAGTATGCATTTTAAAAAGCATATTTTCCTACATAGTCAAAATACTATTATTACCCTTACAAGAGTTAACAACTTCTTAAGATCATCCAAGATCTGTCTATATTCAAATGTTGCTAATTTTCTTCCCAAATGTCATTGACAGTTGGTTTGATTGACGAGGATTTGATAAGGCCCTGGATCTGAAACAACCAGAAGCAAATCTAGAAAACAGAGAAATAAAAATAAAAAATTATGCCGTAGCAAAGCTGATTTTTTTTTAAATCAAGTAATGCATCCATACTTCTGTGTTGTTGTTGTTTTCTTTCCTAGTCAGGTTTTAAAGTAGGGGGAAAATAGGAACAAGTAATTTGGGGCAAGAAAGGTGCCTACCCTTCCATTTACAAATGCTCTGATTACCCTCGAACATCCCGATCAGCTGGGGCAGGGGAATCGCCAGCAGTGGGGGTGTCAAAGGAGAGAGCAGGCTATTACTAGCCGGAGCCTTCAGCTAAAGAAACGTAGACATGAAGAGGAATTTGCCCAAGATCACAAAGTCACTGAGTAAGCAAAGTGGGGACTCAAACCCAGGTACTGTAGCTACAGAGATCTGCACTTAACCACTGGAGTACAGTAGTCACCTCCCAGTGTCATCAGGATCTGGTCTTTGACAAGTACAAACATAAAAGGATGACCTTCCAGTTCACAAGGCAACATTGTAGAGAATGGTCCTCAAACAAAAACAAAGATTTTATACGCAAACTGGTTTAATTCCTAATACCAACTGTTACAGATTTCTATCACATATCTTTTCAGAATTTCTTTTCTCAATGTTCAAGTAATATTTCTAAATCAGGGCATGGATCTTGATTAGTTATCAATCTCTCACTATGTGGATTTAGGAATGAAGATCTTGAGTTGTGTTGTCCAACACAGTGGCCACTGGCCACATGTCACCATTGAGCACTTGATTGGGACTAGTCCTATTGAAAAGTGTTGGAATTATAAAGTTCACCCTGGACTTCAAAAGACCTGGCATGAAAAATAAGATAAATACTTCAATTTTTATATTGATCACATGTTGAAATAACATTTCGGATATACTGAATTAAAGAAAATATTACTAAATTAATTTCACTGGGTTTTTAATCTTTCAAATAATTTGTATAGCCATTTAATAATTATATAAGTGGCTTACATTATATTTGTATTGGGCAGTGCTGATCCAGAGTACTCTATAATAGTTCACATTGTATAAAATATTTAGAATAGTTTTTCATGTTGGAAATGCATATTTTCTTAATCAGGTTTTTATCTAGAAACAAATATCAGATCCCTCTAGATTCTAAATGGCAAATGAATTCATCAGGCCTCCTCAAATGTACAAGACTTTCACATTAGTTAGTTCTACACTTTATCTACTTCAAGAGCAGTGCATTTAGTAGCCATAAAGCAATTTTGCATTATTCTGAAATAGAGGGAAAATGTTTTAAGGACCCATCAGTCAATAATGCAAACTCCCTAATCTACAGATTCTGCAGATCTTACCTCACTTTATTTACTCCCATTAAAAGGTTTTGGAACCATAGTGTAAGAAGAGATAACAAGCAGTCTCCATTTTCTCAGCACATTTTCCCCCTGAGAGCTACAAAATAATGTAGCATGTCATTAAGTGGGCTGAGTTTTCCCATAGACTTTAGAAAATTGAGCCTGGGGTCCTGACCAAGGACTTCAGATCAAAGAGACAAAGACGTAAACAAATGTGACAGAAGGAAATATACAACCTCCAGCCTGCATAAGTATTCCAAATACTGACAGGAGGACCCAGTAGTGGATGGGCCCAGAGGAGGTGACCCCACAGGGCACTTGGCCTGCCTGGGAATTTATATGAGGGGAAACTGAAACCGGGAGGAAGGAACAGAAAAATAACATTTGTTCATCATCTACATATATTTGCATATTTCACCCCAGTTAAAGAGAAATCCAGTAACTTGTTAGTGCAGGAGTCTTGTTCTCAACTCCGCATTCCCAGAACAGGACTTTTTTTTTAAATTATTCTGTACCATTTTTCTTACAAAGTCTAAAAACTGTTCATAAACAAACTATAATTATACATAGAAGGCTGGTTTACTATAAAGTATATATGCATTGTATAAAACAATTTCTCTGTGACTTTATTTCATCCTAACATTCCATTAATTATCTTTCTTGCCACCTTAGAAAGAATTCCTAGCTATTGAAATGTAAGCTAAATACCTTCCCCCAATAAGTCCTCCTCTACTCCCTGGCAAACAGAGGCAATCTCCAAAAATATCCCCTATAGTTTCACAATAGTGGCACCACCATGAAGGTTTGGTTGGGAAGTTAGCAGGCAAGCGCCTTTAGGGGTAGACTTATCCCCCATACTGTCCTTCACTATTTCCACTCCTCCTGAGAACAGTCTTCAGAGGCAAATCAAGTACATGAATGGGGCAGGACTTAGTCACCCCCCCCACCAGAAGGACACAAAAGTGCTTATAACCCTACGTCTGTGTGTAAAAAGACCCGAGTGTCAGGACTACCTCTTGAGGTCCTACCTCCCCCCACCTTCAGCCACTGCCACAGACAAGAGTGATGGATGGAGTGAGTGACATACAGTCGAGGTAGCACATTTGACAGCAATGAAGGAACAGAGCAGGAAAGTGTGAATGGCAGAGAAAGGCTTGTCTTATACAGAAAAGCCATATAACATTTTATGTTTGGATTTCGAGAAGTTTGTTTTAGTTTTTTTACCCCCATAATGGCTCCAAGTGAAAAACTGACATATCTTTTGGAAAGTTAAAACATGCAGAACAAAAAGATCAAATCACTGACAAGCATGAAAACACTGTATGCTTTTGTGATACACTTGTAATTTGTTAAATCAGCAATAGAAATGCAATTCTGACCTTGCTATCTACATCCTTCTCCCGATTCTACAACTCATAAGCATAAAACACTTATTGGTTTTTTTTTGGTTATGTGCTTCAAAAAGATTCCACCAAATTAGTATTGTACATATGCATATATGCAAATGTATTCAAATTTTAAGCAATGAATTAGAAAGCAAAATCTCATCCTGAAGTTTCACTTTTAATCAATGATTAATTTAACCTAATGCCTTTAGGAGCTTGACATTTTATAGGCTACTACTGTTTTCTCCAGTGATATCTTAAAACACTCCCCTTAAATGTCACATCTCTTCATGTTTATGTTTATAGTCCTGTATGTTTCAGGATACAGCTATTTCATTTGAGCATGTGAAAAATGCTTTCACATATACACAGTATTTATAAGTTCCCAGCACTACTGACATTACAGGGCATGGAAGGGATAGTCCCTATATAATCTAGTCCTCTGTACTCAAATTTCAAGACACATTCCCTCTCTTAGCCTATAGGAAGAGAGGCCATGAAACCCTAAGCAGTTATTGTCCTGCTGACATCATCATTTCCCCAGCTCTCAACATGACTGACCATCAACAATGAACCTCTTCTGGGTCTCAGGTCTCTCTACCTTAGTCACTGCTGAATCAAAGATAATAATAACAAAATATAGACATCCTTATTCTCAAAGGTTGATGCGTGAACTTGGATACTAAGCTACAGATGCCCCTTCTCATAGGCACACTTGTCTTCCAATGACATTAACTGCAGGCCCGTCCATGCCTACCGCGTCCATGGACAAATGCTGTGTGTTTCCACTTCTAGTAACAAACAAGTAAGTCAAGTTCAAAAGGTGATGATCCAAGTGGAAAGAGTTAATTAAGCTCATCACCTTGGGTTTCTCCTTCAGGAGAGTGTTGGGGCCATTTTGGGGGAAGACACTGATAAGGGTGCTGAAATGAATGACATGAACTTCCTCATACACCAGACTACACCAGAACTGCCAGTGGCAAGAGGACACCTCCTCTCTCCACAGGAAAGCCTCAGAGGCCCACTGGTGGGTTTCAATCACAGACCTGCCATCTACATGATCCCCCAGCCTTACTTCCCTCCTTGTTGAAGCCTGGGGTGAAATCAGTGATTCCCACTGTTGGGAGAGAAGGACGGTGGGCTAAGGCAGTGAGTTTCCACGTTGGCCACACATTAGGATCACCTGGGGAGAGTCCCACAGTCCCCCACCAGGCTGCATCCCAGAACATAACCAATGGACAGAGATACCAGGGGGATGAGGGCAGGAACGGGAGTGGAGTGGGGGAGCAATAGGGGGAGGTAAGGACACATATGTAATACCTTAATCAGTAAAAAAATTCGAATCTGGGGAGGGGGGAACCAGAGAGCAGTAGCTTGCAAAGCTGCCCAGCTGATGGTAACATACAGCAAAGTTTAAGGACCAGTGGTAGATGGAGCAAGTCAGAACTGCTGAGCACTTTTTGGTTCCAAAATGACCTCCTTGCCCTCCAAATCCATGCATTACAAAGCCCATGCTCCTAATTGCTGGGTTTTATACTTCTACAGGTGAGCGGGGACAGCAAAACAGATTGAGAACCACTGAGTTAGATAGTGCCTCCGGCCCCTTTCAGTACCCAAGGTCTATTTTTCTGTAATCCTAGTTGGGTCACCCATCACGCATGGAACACGATGAACACTAATGGAAAATGTCAGCATTTTGAAACATTTCTGCATGCAGCCATGGATTACTGTAAAGTTCACTTTCTTGTGGAAAGCCATTCAGTTACAAGCTTGCTACTGAAAAAAAGCTAAGCCTTCCATCATAACGGATCTTCCACTGCACACACTAAACTCTGGAAGGCAAAATTAATTACCTTCCATTGTCACTCATGCAAAGCCTTGAAGGAGAAAGCAAAACATACACATTTCTTTCTCTTCCGCCTTGGTAAATGAAAATCAGCAGTGGCATTTGTCACATGCTTTCTAACCCAGCCAACACTTGGCAGTTCAAACTCTGTCCTTTCAGCCATTTCTATATTCTTTGTTCGGAAGCCTCACACACACTGAAGCATTCTGCTTGGGCTCCCAGGGAGGGCAAACAGGAAACACATTCTTTTCTCTGGAAGAGAAAGATGTAGCTTTTTGCCTTTCATTTTTCTTCTATGTGGGGCAATATTTTATTCCATCCATTCAGTTCATGCAACTCCTACCTCCCCACCACCCCTTTTTTTCTTGTTTTGCTTGGTGATGGTTTTCAAAACGGAGATTAGAAATGAAGCAGAAAAAAGTGGGTTTTGCCTTTTGCCTCCCAAGCTAATTATCTAAAATAGAATCGCAACTGCTTCTGGTGGTAGCAATACCTGTCTCTCTCCAGCCTGCAGAGATATATAGCACTTTCCTTCACGGTGGGGTCAACAGGTCGCCAGGCCAACTAGAATAATGGGACCTTAACTAGAAAGGAACCTATAGTTTTCTCAGACTTGGGTATGCAAACACATTACCTGGGGGCTTTGCTAAAAATGCAGATTGATCCCACAGGTCTGGGGTAGGGACTAAGATTCTGGGTCTCCAACAAGCTCTGGGGGATGCTGCTGCTGCTGCTGCTGCTGGTATTGGGACTGCATTTCATAAACAAGGACAGATATGGTGGCTCTCAACCTTGGTGCTCATAGAGAGCTTTAAATACTACTGATGCCCATCCTATAGCAGATCAACAGAATCCATGGGGAGGGGCTGTGGCATTAATAAAATACTCCAGGTGATTCTGATCTAAGTCAATTCGCAGAGAGTAACATCAGAAAAATAGTGCTTAGCTACAAACCCTCCGCCTTACAACTCCTCTGGAAGAAAACAGAAGATAGTAAATCTAAATATGTGGATAAAGTCCAGTGCCCGTTCCCAGAGGTTAACATATATACATTACTAGTGGTAGATCCAACCATCCAACAGATATTTGTGGCATGCTGACTAGATCCCAGTAAAACTGGGCTGGACATTGGGGGTAGCATGAAGAACAAAAGAGTGGTCTTTTACCCTCAGAAAGCTGATAGTTCAGGGCAGAAAGGCATGACCCAAGCAATTACACAAATCCCTACGATTTCAAGCCACAATAAGTGCTAGGAAGGACGAGTACTGAGTGTAATGAGAATGTGGAGCAGGGTGGTGGGTTGACATTAGAAACAAGCAAACATATGGTTTATTGTTCAATCAATGATCATAGAAGTTTTTGTGGTAAAATACGCATAACACAAACTTTAATTCAGTAGCATTAAATACATCCACAATGTTGTATAACTATCACCACCATCCATTTCCAGAACTTTCCATCACCAGGAGCAGAAACTCTATAAGCATTGAACGGTAATTCCCCATCGCCCCTCCCGATCACAGAATATTTGAACTGAGAGGGACTTTGAGAGCTTGTACTTCTGTAGCCTGATTTTACAGAAAAGGAAACCTGACTTTCCAGTTCAGAATCCTTGCCACTGTAGCATGTTGTCAAATAGAATTAGATACTAAGGAAAAGCTGTTAAGTACGTGCTATTAGTGAATTATTCTCAGTAGTCACTGAAGAAAGAAAGAAGCATTGAACTTCCCAGTTCATTGAGGGTAGTAGTCAAATGTCATACCAGGTTACCCTCTCTGGGCATCATCAACATTAGGGCTGGATCATTCTTTGATGTGGGGACTATTCTGTGAACTGTAGGATATGTAGCAGCATCCCTGGCATCAATCCATTAAATGGCAGAAGCACCCCACTCCAGCTGTGAAGCAAACATGTCTTTAGACATTGCCTGATGTCCCCTTGGGGGCACAATGTCCCTGGTAGAGAACCAGTGAGTTAGAAGGATGATTTCTTCAAGTGCCACTTCTTCAAAGGCTGAAGAACATGGCTCAGTCTGACTCAAAACCCAAAAGAAAGACATATCCTCCATTCCCTGCAGAAAAATCCACTTTTTCCAGATGTGAAGCTGTTATATCTCCACCATAGTGCATACTAAAACCACCTGGGGAGACTTTAAGAATCTCTATGCCCAGGCCACACCCTGACCAGTTAAATCACAATTTTGGGGGGTGGGGCTTGGGCATCACTATTTTTTAAAAATCTTTTCCCCCTTCCCTTCCCCCTCTCCCCTTGGGCATCAGTATTTTTGAAAGCTCTCCATGTGAGCCCAAGGCACAGCCAAGGTTGAGATCCACTGATTTAACACTTGCTACTCAAGCATGGTAGCCCATTGATCAGCATCATCTCAAGTTCATTAGAAACAGAGTTGAGTCTCAGGCTCCAGCCTAGACCTACTGCATCAGATCCCAGGAGATTCAAATGCACATTAAAGTTTAAGAAATTCTGCTCTGGGATTCATAAAAAATAGTACCTTAACTTGTGAGTAGTCATGCTAATGTTTTTTTTTTTCCCAGCTGCATGAAGCAATTCAGATAAAATCCAAAGTAAACTTGCAAATGGTAATTTTGAAAGAGCTGCTTCTCAATTTCCCTCCTCTAAGCCCAGGAGGCCACACTTTTGGGGGTGGAAACACCAAGGGAGAAATGTGGCCTGTTTGCCATTGTGGACATTTGTCTGAGCTTGCAGCCCCCCAAAGGGGGCCGGACACACACTGCTATGTGCTCCGTGGGTGCTTAATAAATATTTGTTGGCTGGCTGACCAGCCCAGATGTGAGAACAATGTGTGTTTTTCTCCGAGTTGGGGGAAATTTATCCACCTAACCATTTCATATGATTTAAGGCGAGAAGTCACAAGTCTGCTTGTCTCGCTTTTGGAAAGCAGTGGGGCTGGAGGAACGGAAGGCGAGGGAAGACTAGAACAGTCAGAGGCAAAGCAAGAGGCTGCAGAGAGCACAGAATGCATTACTGTACTGGAGTCATGAAATAAACAAGCAAAGTATGCCAATCACCGCATAATGAATTTGCTTCTGGCTGCCAAAGTAGGAGCCAAAGAACAATGAACAATGTGAGCGGCTTCTGTTTCTACAATGCAGCCTTGTGAATGTCCACAGGCAGAAAATTTTGCCTACCATGCACTGGGCATTTTTCTTTCTGGGCGGGGCTCCAGACCCAGGCAGCAAACTGTGTACCTAAGAACCATTTCATTTCAGGGCTAGGAAAATGAACATTTGAACCTCCTGTCCAGAATCATCCTGGATATGACAGGGTTTCCTTTTCTGGAGACCATTTTATTAGTAAAAGCAAATGTTCAAAAGAGCAGTGGTATTGGCATACCAAAAGAGTTTCTAGAAGCTCCTTGCCAACTAGACCATCTCATAGGCACAGCTTGGGAATAGTCATGCTGCTTTTGAGTACTCAGTAATTATTTGTCAAGGAACTTGACAGCCCATGTACTAGTATCTTTATAATTCTTTTTTGTTGTTGTTCATTCTCACCCAAGGATATTTTTCAATAGGTTTTTAGAGAGAGTCAAAGGAAGGGGGAGAGACACACAGAGAGAAACATTGATGTGAGAGAGACATATCGATTGGTTGCTTCCTACATGCTCCCTGAAGGGGCTGGGGATCAAGCCTGCAACCGAGGTACATGCCCTTAACAGGAATCCAACCTGGGACCCTTCCTTCAGTTTGCGGGCTGAGGCTGTATCCACTGAGCCAAACTGGATAGGGTCAAAAATAAGTTTTGGCCGAAACCGGTTTGGCTCAGTGGATAGAGCGTCGGCCTGCAGACTGAGGGGTCCCGGGTTCTATTCCGGTCAAGGGCATGTACCTGGGTTGCGGGCACATCCCCATTAGGGGATGTGCAGGAGGCAGCTAATCGATGTTTCTCTCTTATTGATATTTCTAACTCTCTATCTCTCTCCTTTCCTCTCTGTAAAAAATCAATAAAATATATTTAAAAAAATAAGTTTTGACATGCACTAAAGCAGGCCATAATAATACAATCCACCCCATCAATTTATGTATATGATTATGTCCCAGGTGGCCTACCCAAATTGTCCGCAAACTAGCATTTGAGAAGTCCAGGAATACTCATTTATTCAGACAAAAACTGGGGTGTTTATTCATATTGAACTGGTAAAATAGGATGGATTTTCATTTTAGTCTTTCCTCTGTAAAACTCCTTCAAACAACAAAATCTCTACTTCATCGATCACCGGTTCACACACACCTGAGTCAAAGATTGGGTGCATTGCCTTTTCTCTCCATAACTCAGTTTCCTCGTGTCTACATGCTGGTGGCTAAACTATTATGATTTCTGGGAAGACAACAAGCTCAAAAGATACCTGTGATGCTGCAGCTATACGAGAAACCTCCTCATGAAAACACACAAAGGCAACCTTTCTATACCTTCCAATATCCTTTCTTTCCCAGTTCAAATAAAGAAGATCTTTGGTCCATTACATGTTTTTTGAAGCCTACAGCCATCTGTGGTACCCTCTCTCCCACCTGCTCTCCCTCCCTCTTCTCTCCTTCCCTCCTTCCACAGTCCTCAGACACCCTCAAGATTCCTGCATCTTGATGGGGTACCAATTGCTTTCACAAAGAACCCGAAGCCTCTTTCCTGGGGCTTCTATCTAAAATAAGTGGTCTTCTATGTAGCACACAAGGGTTAGTATATACTTTGATCTTTTTTTTCAACAGTTGCAAAAATTTTGTATTGCTATACCTCTATTTAAAAAGAAAAGCTCATATATTCCCAATCCATGTAAATTTAGGTACATATTATATCCTTAAAGTACTAGAAGTATGTGTATTAAATACAAAGTTAAATTTCTTTATTTAAAAAATAGCTTTATTGAGGGTAATTGATATACAATAAATTGTAGAGACTTAAACTGTAAATTTGAAAAGTTTTACATGTATACACCCTTAAAACCATCACCACACTCAAGGTAATGAACAGGTCACTCCTAAAGTTGCCTCTTGCTCCTTTGTCATCTTACCATCTTGTCACTCTGAGCCCCTTCCCCAGGCAAGCACTAATCTGCTTTTTGTCACTATAGATTAGTTTGCATTTTCTAGAATTGTACATAAATGAAATCCTATGGTATGTACTTTTTTGTCTTAGCTTTTTTGCATTCGGCAGAGTTATTTTGAGATTCATCAATGTTGCATGAATTGATAGCTGGTTCCTTTGTATTGCTGAGTACGATTTTATTGTATAGATGTACCACAGTTTGTTTATCTATTCACCTGTTGGGGCACTTGAGTGTTTTCTAGTTCTTGACTATTATAAATAAAGCTGCTATAAATATTTATATACAAAGTCTATGGACATATGCTTTTGTTTTCTTGGGTTAATATCTAGGAATAGAATCGCTGGCTGGAAGCATCACACTGTAGGTACATATTTAACTTTTAAAGAAACTGCCAAATTTTGTTCCAAAGTGATAGTACCATTTTACATTCCTACCCAGTGCATGAGAGTTTCAATTTCTTCACATCCTTTCCAACATTTAAAAAAAACTTTCAGTCATTCTAACAGGTATGTAATGTTCTCATGGTTTTAATTTGTCTTTCCACAATAACTAGTAATGTTGAGCATCTTTTCATGTACTTATTTTCCAGATGTCTTTTGTGAAATGTCTGTTCGAATCTTTTACCCATGTTTTTCAAAATTAGGCTGCTTGTTTTTGAGAGTCCTTTCTTCTGAATGCAAGTCATTAATTGGATATGTGATTTGCATACTATTCCTTCCAGTTTGTGACTTATCCTTTCATTCTCTTAACAGTTTCTTCTGAAGGCAAAAGTTATTAATTTTATTTTTTATGGACTGTGCTTTTTTGATGATAGATATATATTTAATATTTTATTATTAATATTTTTTATCTTTTATTTTGGTGTCTTTTTAAAAAAAAACACAAAAAACACCTTTTTTCTTTATTTTACACCAGCACAACCTACATGGTTGCTTTTTTCTGTCTTCTTCTTAAAGAAGACACTTTAACATTTCTTGTAATACTGGATTGGCGGAGATGAACTCCTTTAGCTTTTTGTCTGTGAAGCTCTTTATCTGTCCTTCAATTCTAAATGATAGCTTCCCCCCTTTTATTGAGTTTCTTGGGGTGACACTGGTTAACAAAATTATACAAGTTTCAGGTGCACAATTCCACAACACACCATCTGTACACTGTATTGTGTGTTAACCACTCTAAGTCAAGTCTCCATCCATCACCATCTATCCCCCCTAAACCCTCTCCACCTGATGCACAATGAGCACTTTGGCATAACTTGAGGGTTTCACTTATAGGACAGAGGCTTTAACAACTCAAACAACAATCATGCCTTCATGTAGCCTTGTGCTGAGTAGACATGTTAGCAGATTCTCAGGGGTTTACCAGTTCTCCACAAGCAATTTCAACTATTGGGATTTCACTTGGAACATCATCTAACAAAACTTCAAATAAGCACAATAAGGATCATTTAAACCAGAGGCCAGTAAACTCTTTTGGGAAAGAGCCAGATAGTAAATATTTTAGGCTTTGTGGGCCACATACAATCTGTTGCAATGACTTGACTTTCTCAGTCAGAGTAGTGAAAAAACAGCCTTCGGTAATATGAAAACAAATGGGCATGGCTGTGTTGTAATGCAATTTTATTTATGGACACTGAACTTTAAATTTCATATAACTTAACACCTGTTATAAAATATTCTTCTATTGATTTTTCTTTTAACCAGTTAAATATATAAAAACCACTTTTAATCCGTGAGCCATTCAAAAACAGGTGGCAGGCCAAATTTGGTCCATGGGTCATAGTTTACTAACTGCTCATCTACATGGTAATTTTATAACCAGGTTTGATGCCCAAAGTACATACCTGAGTTAGCAGTTGTGTTTATTCTAACTTCTACCAAGTTACAGATTTTCACCTTAAATGTAGTATTTCTTAAACATGGTCTCAGGAATCCATCAAGACCTCACATCTGAGAATTTTATCTTAAAGGAATATCATTACCTTAGTTTCTCAAATGACCAGATTTTCCTCCTGACTTAAATTGAGTTACCTGCTAAAGACAGCATGGTAGCCACACTGAATGTACAACAAACCATCATTCTTTCTGTCAAATATTGGCTTCCACCTTCTCTCTGATCATATTACTGGAGTTGAGGACAATTGGTGTAATGTGGTAGCCTAAATTTCACTTCTTTTCCCTGCTGTGTCTGAGGGCCAGTACTAATGAAGCAATGGTCATATTTGACTGAATGGCCAAAGAGGCAGGCAGAGGGAGAAGGAAATCAGGACCACAAAGTGCTGTGTCCTGGTTTCTGAGCCCTGGAGAACCAAAGGTTTTTACTACTCCACCAGCAAGGGCTCATACCCCAGAAGTCACCTACTCACTCTGTATGCTCATTCATGAACTGGAGGTCCCCAAGTCAGTGAAGAGAGCTTCCACAGAGCTGGTTTGTTTCATTCGCTGAAGGTAACTAAGCACAGTGCACATATGCCTTTGTCATTAGGGTGCTGTGCAAGGAGAGAGTTTGCCTTCTGTGCAGGGACACTGAAAAGCAATATGCCTGGAGATTTAGTGTAACACGTTGCAACTCCGCAGGGTGTTCCGTCTCTCCACATCCTCAGAGACCTCGTGGGAATTGCTGGCACTAGGCCTGAATCCTCCCCACGGGTAAGCAAAGCTGGTTCCAAGACTGGAGCTTCCTGTTGCTTGGGGAAGGGTTTTCTCTCCAGGACATCTCAAGGAACACTCACTGTTTCCACAGGGCATGGAAGGGGAGACAAAGGAGCAAAGCCTGGCCACTTTGATCCCTTCCAGGTGACCCCAAAACATCTCGGCCCACTAAGACGTTAAGCAAGCCTACAGATTAAATGGATATGCATCACAGCCACCGTATGAATGACACAGAACCCTCTCTCCCAACCAACCCCCCACCTCTTACATCCAAAGACTTGCAAAAAAACTATGCTGTGTTATTGAGGTAAATCTAGAGATAGTACTGTGAAATCTAGCTAATCACACAAGCTAGGTAGTAAAAGTTAATCTTGCAATTGCCACCCAAATTTGATCTCCCTATGTGCATTTGTATGGGGCAGGTCTTTTCTCCATGGATCTTTGAGTATTATTTCCTTCATCTTATGGTTACAAAGGAATATTCCTGTGTAGCATAGTCATCCTAAATTAGCTAATCATATACTGAGGTTATTTTATTGTAACTTTTTGTTCAAACTAAATCATAGCCTTAGACATTCATTTGTCACCAATTATTTATGTTGAATGAAAATTTGCAAACCCCATGAGAAGAAATCATTTAGCATATCAAAGTTGGTTAGAATCACAATGTTGGGTGCTTTTCTGGATGGTGATTTGCCATGGAAACACTTTATATTTTATATGTTGTATCTGTTACAAAAGGGGCTGCTGATTTTAACCTACTTCAAGGAAGTATGTAAATTGACTAAAGTGTGGAGATTTATATAAGCAGAGAAACAAAGCAGGCCTCCCATATACTCCCTCTCTCCACTCCTCTCTGAGGATTACTCAGCCCTGGGAGATATAAATGACAACAATAAATGCGTTGTAGTCACTGTTTTCCCTGAAATGTTACAACATCATTTTGGTGAGAAAAGAGCTCTTCGTTCCTTGCCATACAAATATTTTATTTGGGGGATTTTTCTTGTAATGGGAGATATCTTAATTTGAGAGTGTCTATTGGGGCACCTTGGCTGATGCTTTGCTTTTATTACAGCTTCTAAATATACCCACATAATCACAACAGCCCAGAGGGGTCAATAAGCTTCTTAGCATCTCCCTGCTATGATCCTGCCCCATAGTAAGGCACTGACAATGGCCACAATTAAACCTGAAAATCTAATTTCTACAGAGCATAACAAGAATCTGGTACATTTTTTTTTCATTTTTAGTTTTTTTAAGATTTCTGAACTTGTGTTGAAACATGCTGCTTTCATTTCCCTAGAGAGGAATAATATTCCTTTAGCAAAATTCTTAGGTCAAGCCCATGTGTGTTTTGGAATGGACCAAAAGCTGGAAAAAAATAACAGATATCATCTGGGGAGGGGAAATCATAGCCAATTTGTAACAAACCCTTCTAGAAAAGGACTGGTATGAAAGAGAATTTTTCAGACTATATATTGAGAATGGCTAGTTCCATGAGATTATTAATAGGTAGGTATTCCAGTTAAACATCTTTGGAAAATGATACAACTAATATCGCCATCATGGACTTTAGAAGACTAGCAAGCAAACAGCTATTTTTTAAAATCTCATGGTTCCAGATACTTCTATTACCTCAAAATCCCTATTCTCTCCCAAGGAATGTCTGTCAATATCTTGTGATATTGGTGTCCAGTTGATAGGACAGAAATGCTGGGATGTAATATAGTTTCTAAAAATTTTAAATATGGTGCTTATTAACAAGAATTGAAAAACATTGATAGCTAGAAGACAGGCAGGTCATCATTTTAAAAAATTTAGAGAAATAAGACTTCTGTATGGCTGGGAAATAACAGAATGAACCACTGTGACTCACACAATTGTGAAGTTTCAGGTGCCATCCCCAGGTGTGAAAACCAACAGACAGAGCCAGTTACTCAGAAAACACACATTATAACTACCTATTACTACTCGGTGCCTATAAAAGCGATTTGTAACAGATGAATTAAAATGCATTAGGCTGAACTATATCAAATTGCCGATTTTATAGGAAAGAAATGGTCATATGTTGGTAATTTCACATGGTTCACTCCAGCAGAGGAATTATATAGAGCTAGGTAGAAGATAGGGTAGTCAAACATTCTTAAAAGTTAAACAAGAGAAATTGGGATGGTTCATCTAATTAACTTGATTTTATCAGTGGGAACAAAAAATAAGGAACATTTATTCCAGATGACAGGGTCAACTTTTCAGCTTATTTGTAGGTAAGTCTGAATGTTCTTGTCTTAAGTATATGTAACCCATAGGCTCAACAATTCTTGCCCAACAGCTGAGCTTAGTCAATAAAATTCCACTGGCTGTAGGATGTTAGAATTGTGTATTTTAGTTGCTTCTCTCCTTCAGGGTCAACAACTTTTAAAATCATCTTAAATGACCCAACAAATCTTTTTTTTCCCCTTGTATTAATGGATTGGCATTATTCAGTTGACATACTTTCTACAAGAAAGACTGTAGTTAGTATAAACTTACAGATACCTCTCAGGAGTAAATTGCATATTAAAATTTTCATTTAACCCAAGTGGAAAATTACACTTGACAGAAAAGAACTTTAAAACAATCCATCCTCAGATGAGCTATTTTTATCTCTTGCTATTGTTTAAAATGATTCAAATACAAACTGATTATATGACTACATTGAAAAATACAAATGCTGCCACTCGTCCAGCCTATGAAACAAAGCTGGTTTGTTCATTGAGACCTAGCTATCAATCTGTATCCCTATGGCTAAAAAGAATGCTCAATCTGTGGGTCATAATATTGCACCACTTTCCTACCCAGCTGCAAGTCATATTCAAGAATCCAAAGGAATGTCCCAAGTTTGTTCCAAACTGTCCAGATGGGCTCACTCACATACCACTCCAATAAACAGTACCGGCCAAGCGTGCACAAACTGGTCAGCCCACCACATTCACACTCCATGAGGTGCAGGCATTCCCACACTTCTATTAGCATTGTCTCCTGCTACAGGCATATATCCATCTCCCTGTAGATCTCATGATTACACTAGTGTTTTCCTTTTAATCTACTTATATCAGCATTACTTCCTGTTCCCTTTTAAATTGTTTAGGCATATTTATTAATGTAAATTGCAAAGCTTGGCCACTGAAAACTGTTTGGTGCTACCATACTGGATTAATATCACTGTCAAGGAGGAGAATGGGTATTTGTATTAGTCTGTGCTGCCTTACCGGGGGCGAATGCCTCATTTCCTTCAGGTGAGGTTTCCAATTTCAGCATTAGCTACATTTTGGACCAGATCATTCTTTGTGGAGGTGCTGTCCCGCGCATTGTAGGGTATTTAGCTGCATCCCTGGTCTCTACCCACTAGATGCCAGTAGCATTCCCAGATGTGACAACCAAAAATGTCTGCACACATTGTCAAATGGTCCCTGGGGAACAAATCGCCCCCTGTTCAGAACCACTGCTTTAGACTTTCTGAGATTCTGAAACTAGTTTGAGGGCCTCTTACAACTGCCTTCATGCTCTCTCAGGATATTGAGGCTCAAAGTGGGGCCCCTGGACCAGCAGCATCTGCAGCATCTGGGAACTTGTCAGAAATGCAGACTCTCAGGCCTCACCTCACACCAGCTGCATCAATATCTGCATTTTAACAAGACCCACGGGTGATTCTGCTGCACATTAAAGTTTGAGAAGCACTAATCTATAATGCCCTAGAGGTTGGAATCTATCATTTAGTATCTTATAAAGACAATGATTTATAACAAAAGGTGTTAAATATAGGATGACAAGCCAGAATCATTTATTATTCAACAGCTGGTTTCTTTCCATTTGTTTTGGTCTAGATATGTGCTTGTTCATTGGTTTTCTTTACTTTTCTTCTTCCTTCCTTCCTTCCTTCCTTCCTTCCTTCCTTCCTTCCTTCCTTCCTTCCTTCTTTTCTTTCCTATAGAGAGAAACTGAGGGGAGGGGGAATCACAGCTTGCTTATGCTCCACTTTCTCATAGGGACTGGCTCAATGACAGTCACCTAGTTGTACTTCCCTGCCAGGTTTACCCAGAAGATGATAGGAAACCACCCAACAATAGCTCTTTTTTAAAAAAATATATTTTATTGATTTTTTACAGAGAGGAAGGGAGAGAGACAGAGAGTTAGAAACATCGATGAGAGAGAAACATCAATCAGCTGCCTCCTGCACATCTCCCACTGGGGATGTGCCCACAACCGAGGTACATGCCCTTGACCAGAATCGAACCTGGGACCCTTTGGTCCGCAGGCCGCCGCTCTATCCACTGAGCCAAACCGGTTTCAGCAACAATAGCTCTTATGCCCCCAAACTCATCTGTCATTCTAAGGTAGTCCAACATTAATTTAAAAAGCAGATATATTTATTTAAAATAATCAAAGATATAGAATATGCATTTTCAACAGGGGCAAATCGCCATCTGTTGGATAAAAATGGGTTCTTGAGGGGAAATATAAAACCTTACTCTTTTTATGTATAAATCACAAATATACACACAGTACATAAACATATGTACAATGTATCTATTGTATTAAGATTTCATAGGGAGGCAATTAGGGGAAAATGTTTAAAAGTCTCCTTGTGGGGGAGATAAAAAATAAATAAGAAGGTTGAAAAACGCTGATTTAAAAAGTGACCTCTTAAAAGACAAAGTCTTCTAAAACCTCAATGTAGTTTTGGGTAACAAGCCACAGGCACTCACTACTACAGTCTTTGCTTCAGAAGACAGAAACACACAGTTGGAATGGGAAAGATGATAAAGAACAGGGACAGAGAGCAGTCTGGGGACCATGCTGCCGTGGAGAGAGAGGCTGCTTCTCAGATGTGAATTCTGGCCCCTCACTTCCCAACTGTAGGGAGCTTGGCCAATTTCCTCTCTCCCTCCAAGCCTCAATTTCCTACCACCTAAGCAGGTTGACATGAGGTTGAAATGCAGTTATTATTAGAAGGCGTCCAACATGACCTGGCATAAAGTAAGTTTGCATGAAATATTAGCTTTCTCTTTTCCTGTTAATCATCCTCTCCAGTTGTAATATTTTAAAATGTCATTCATTTGGGGGTTTTGGGAAAATGAGTCTATTCCTTCTTATTTGGATTCTGAATGAATCATAAACAGAACTTTAGTATACTAAAAAAGAAATCTGTAAACAGATGAGTCTCTTATCTCATCCCCATAATAACTTATTCAATAGGTGAAGTCAGGTGGAAGGTTTAGTGGAAAAGCTGTACAGTCCCTTTTGCTATAATGCCACATAGGTGATCCTAAAAATCATCATTCCTTGCAAAAATAGCATAAAAAACACAGGGCTTATGAAAAAAATGCAATTAGGGACACAACACTCAAAAGCTTCATTAGTGACACATTTAAAAAGAAAGAAACCTAATAAAATGGTTTTTACGCGTGCTACATAGTTAAGCAATGTATAAATACAACTATAAATATTTCACTTCACCTTGCATAAAAACCTGAAGTTTGCTTGTGGAGTAGGTGTCAGAGGGGTTGTAGCTTATGAATTACTGGGAAGGGGTGGAAGGAGGGTATTCTGAAATTGAAGGGCAGGCTGCAACCCCAGGTGTGGATGGGTGTGGGTCCTAACACATCGGGTGAACTGAGAAGGTTTGGAGATGTGTAAAGTGTGTGGAAGTATGTGTTTTGTATATTCTGACTCTGCTCAGGTCAGCTGGGAACACTTTTCTGCTTTCACCTAATGTTCCGCCAGGAAAAATGGCATATAAGCAGATGTGAAATTCTGATTATTCTTATATTATTTCCTGATATATCGACTGCATTGGAACACATTTGTGATTTCAAAACAAGAGTTCTAGAGGAACTGACTACTGCATTTCCAACACTGCTTAAATTTTCAATCTTGGATGTTCTGTAAAAAGAAGGGATCCTTTCTCTGAAGGACATTTTAATTCAGAATCAAATCCATCAACTACAGTCTGAAGCAGGGGTCCTCAAACTTTTTAAACAGGGGGCCAGTTCACTGTCCCTCAGACCGTTGGAGGGCCGGACTATAGTTTAAAAAAAAACTATGAACAAATTCCTATGCACACTGCACATATCTTATTTTGAAGTAAAAAAACAAAACGGGGACCAATACAATATTTGTATTTGCATGTGGCCCACGGGCCGTAGTTTGAGGGCCCCTGGTCTGAAGCCTATAGGGACATCTAGCTCATTTACACCCATGACAATGCTTTCAATAGCATCTTACACCATTCCTGAGTTTCCATAGAGTTCAAGAATTTCCAAAGGGTACATAATGCGCTGAACATGAGAGGCAGCTAATGGAGAGGGCTCTAGCCTTACAGAGTGGAGTCTATATCCAAACCCCTGTATGATTTACATCGTCCCTTCACCTTGCTGAGCCACATGATCAAATCTCTAAGCTAAGGCTACTTTGAGGATCAGATGAGGTAACATATGTTGAAATTACCTGGACCAGTGCTTTAAAACATCAGTTGAAGGTAAATCTGGACACAGACTGACTCATAATCATAAAGAAAGCATCATCTTTGTCCTTCTAAGAGGTAATGTATCAAAAAGATCCTTTATTTTACTGCCTTGGCATAAAATGATCATTGAGATGGCTATAAAAATTCAGAGAAAATTGAAAATAAACATCCCAAACAGTAAAGTAGTTTATAGACACAGGAAGGCATGGGGGAAAGCAACCACTTCCATCAGCCCAGAGAGAATTCCCTTTCCTCCCTCAGGTTTTATTACCTTTCATCTCCCTGATTTCTTGTGTTACAGTCTGGAATGTCCTACTTTATTGTCTAAAAAAGAATATTCAAAGTCCTGAGTCTACAAAATTATTCTTGCTCAATCCATCCGCCTGCCATGGCATCTGAAGGAACTTTTGAGTCATCTGATTTGGTTTCGTTCTTTCTCTAATCCAGGAGTGAGGACCTCTTGTTCCCAAAGTCTAACCAGACAGACAAAGTCACACTGCAAATGCAAAGACTTTTACTTGCTCGTTTTGGGGACTCCGGGTTTCAATCCTCTTCTGAAGCAAAGAACACACACTTGTACCTGAAGACAGATACCGATTACAAGAACTGGGCTGCGAACTCAGCGAATTCTCCTCACTATTACTCTTTGCTCAACCTGGTACTGATATTTAAACCCAGGGAACTTTCCCAACCAAGAAAGAGATGCTTTGAAGACATAAGTCTGTCAGCTGATTTTATTTCTTGTTAAAAAATAATTAAATGACCTCTAATTTTAAGATTTATTTCTTAAAAAGAATTGCTAAGTGCCATGTAAAAGCAAAGGGTGACAACACAAGGATACACTAGAAGGGCACACTTCTAGAATCAAAAGTCATGATTTGCTGGTCTGAGTTCAGAATTACTACATAATTATGAGGCTACTAGTGGATGCAGAAAATGAGTTGATTGCAAAAGGAGTCCAAGTGTGTGGTTTCCCTTGTAGACTCAGTCCACTACAGTAGAATCTCCTTTAACACATAGCCTTCACAGTAGAAATACAAAAAAGAATACTATTTAATAAGGTATTTTCTGACAATAGGTACCTTCAAGAACAAGTGGGAAATAGTCCAACCTAAATACATGAATGTTTTCCCTCAATTTGTTATTTAAGGCAATTCCATAAACGTGGATTGAATATATTATAGCATTGACGTTGATTATCTCAGTTGACCATTTTAGCCACTCTGAGCTAGAGACAGCATGCTTCTCCATTATGTTAATAAAATGGCTTACCCATAAGATGATTCCTCAACATTGCCTCATTCAATCTGGTTTTTGACAAGGTCACTTAAGCACACAGAGGTTAAGTGGCTTGTTTAAGATCATGAGATACTTAATGGAAGTCACAGCACTAACACCCAGATCTCTGACCTTTTGTTCAGCACTCCTACTTGGCCACAAGAAAGCCACACCTGAAGGCTCTGCCCAAAAGCCAACACAAAATCAGTAAGGAAACCAGAAGAACCTCAGGCTTTGGTCTCCCCTTCTAGTCAGGGCTCATGATCCATACTCACAACTAAATGCCAATCCAATCAATTCCAACAACAGTTACTGGTACCCCCCCCCCCCCAACACACACCCCAAGCACATGAGCTGCAGCAGCACAGACTGAACCACAGGAAGCCCATATGACCTGTCCCATAGAGAAGGTACTAAAAATTAAGCTCCATCAAGACGGAAGAAGGTTCAAGTAAGGGTACCCAGCTGGATATTACTGGGTGTGTCCATAGCTTGGCTCCACTGGGTGATCCTGAAAACATCTCAGGCCCTCAGTACAGGACCAGCCTCCAGGCAGGGAGATGATAGGACAGCACAAGGCCACCATCACGGTCACCGTCATCTAATACCAATGCATTTCTCTGACTATGCAGGGTTCTCTAAGGGCTGGGAGAAGTGGTTCCTTCCTCCAGGAATCACAGACACATTGGAATTTGGAACTGACTGTTTCACTAGGGCCAAGACATACATTTAAACAAACACTGACAGGACCACAAGGCGGGGCCAGGCGTGAATGTCTGTGACTGGCACAGGGTGGCAGAGCTGGAGACGAATGTCCTTCAGTAGTTGGGAGAAGGACAGTATCACCTGGGGAAGCGGGTTTCTTCCCAAGGCATTGCAATGGAAGGACAGGGTTTCTTCCTGTTGGCCATCTGCACAGCCCTCTGGGCTACCAACTCACAATAATGTGTTCATGCATGAAATAAAACACATGGGAAGAAAACTAATTAAACTAAAATATGACTATCAAAATAAACAAATTTGAAATAGATATCATAAATATATGTAATCTTATAATGTAATTATATGTGCATGTATAATATATATGTTCTTTATTGATGCTGGTAAGGGTATAATATACAGTGTGCAAATAGTGATGAGTATAATGATATTTTGAAATGTCTACAAAAGCTGTAATGAGATATGAAAATACTTGTGATTTCTATTACTGGCAAAGTTGCACATACTACTAAAGTGACTGTGTGTGGTTGGTTGCCCACGTTCATAAGAGAACAAATGCTAAGTTCTGTTAGAGGTTAGTGAAAATATAGATGTATTTTTTTCCTATCCCAATTCCTCCCTAGTTTCATCCCCATGGACTCCTTGAAGGTATGTGCAGCCCTTCAGAAGCCCTTGCTCTAGAACAGTGAGCAGCAGGCTATGGCAGAAAAGCCAAATCCAGCCTTCTGTCTGTTCTGGTAAATAAAGTTTTATTGGCACACCTATTCATTGACATATTGTCTAGTGTTGTTTCTGAGCTACAATGGCACAGTTCAGTACTTGTGACAGATATTTACTATTTAGCTCTTTACAGAGAGAGTTTGACGAGCCCTGTGTTCATCACTCAGTGAGCCTGGGCTTCTGGGACCAGCTGGAGCTCAGGCCTGACATTCTAGAGGTGGCAGAGGGGTCTAAGACTCCAAGCAGACCTTTAAGGCTTGACCAGGCAAGCACCTAATGGCTTACCACCCTCAGGGCCTCCTGATTCTAAAACTTCAGAAGGCAGGAGCTCGCTGCATAAGCAGTTTGTCTCTGGCCTGAGATAGAGTGAGGCCACAGTAGGCTTCCTGCAACCCAAGCCTGCTTCTACGTTCAAGCAAAGTCCAATTAAATGATGCTCTAAGGATGTGCTATGGTATTTAGCAGACAACATAATCCGTACTCAAATGTGGCTCTCCTATTAAGAGATCCTTTTAATTCTTTAGAGTTTTTTAGACTCAATGGCTGACATGGAATACTTCCTAAGTACTATGAAAACTTTACCTTTCAGAGTGGGCTCCCTTGTAAAATGCAGAACTCGTTCATGGTATAAAGAAATGCAATTATACCAGAGGGAAAGCGGGGTTGGGGAAGATAGGAGAGGGTAAAGGGGGAATAAATGGTGATGAAAGGAGACTTGACTTGGGGTGGTGAACATACAATACAATATACAGATGATGGATTATAGAATTGCACACCTGAGATAAATTTTCTGTAAAAAATCAATAAAATATATTTTTTTAAAAATTTAAAAAATAAAATAAAGGCAAAAAAGAAATAGAATAATATAAATATTGCATGTGCACAAGCCATCTGTACAATATGGAAATGAGTATCGCCAAGAAAGAGTTTTCCAGTTCAGCTAGCCATTCAACCTCTTTCATGTTCCCCTGGATGATTCCGAGGTTTCAGAGCAGCCATATATGCAATTTGCTATAACAAGAATATCCCACGAAGGGGTCAGGGTTCTACCACACTTCCTGCCTTTCAAGTTGGCCCAGCTTTATATCACATGTATTTGTTTTTCTGTGGTTATAAAGATAAAACCCCCATTTGATCTTGGATGTGAGGTTCAGCCTGAAACAGCTATGTCCTCCATTCATGAAACAATGGGATACAACAAACCTCCAATTTCATGTTGAAGCTGAATATTAACCAAAAGTGCAGAATTTTAAAGTGAAGCAAGAGCTATGTTGATTCAGAGTCTCTGGTCTCATACCAATTTCATTTCTGCATTCATCTACCAGCTTCATACACATACATCATTTCTTTTCTCCCCAAATAAAGAACATCTATAAGCCTTCAAAAACTTTAGAGTGATCAAATGCAATGTGGGGGCTTCCTCTTTTGATAATTTGAGCAGCTGCTGTGGCAGAATTGTTTTCCTTCCCTCCCTTTCACTGGGTTTTCTCTCTAGCAGCTGCTTTTGTTTTTTGTTCCTATGCCTCCTCCCACTTCCCCTCCTCTAACCAGTTACAAAGTTGGGGGCTGGGGGCGCTGAAAGACAAAGCAGTGCTTGTGAAAAACTTGAGTAAATCTGGGCTAATAGCCAAATTTAATTCTAAAGACCCATTTTGGAAGCTCAGGACTAAAATGGAACCTAGCATAGGTCTGGCTGTTTCTAGGACACCATGTCCCTATTTTGGGGAAAGGCGGAGAGGGAGGGAAGAGATTAATTTGATTCTATTGGCCACCATGTTTTGAAGATTTAATACGTATTAAAAATAAATCATTTCTCGTAGAGCTAAGCTATAAAGAGATTTTTAGTTTGAAATAATTTATGATTAGATAAAATTTTAAACTTAGTGGATGTACAGCACATCAATCACTGAGTTCTATATTTTCCAAACCACAACCCTACTAGACCTTACCTTCCTAGAAATAGAGCAAATCTAGCATTTTTGTGTGTTTTTTATTTTAAGAAATGTCCAACCTAATTACCTTTACATTTTAGGATTAAATCCATTAGAAATATCTGTGCTTCAAAGAATCGAGTAGCTGTTGGAAACAAAATTCACCACCCAAGTTCATAAACTCTTTTCAATGATTACATTATTCCCAAAATTGATTCCAAAAAAAAACAATTTTAAGAAGATAATCTCAATATATATGTTGAAGTTATATAACACACACACACATAATTGAGGGAGAGGGAGAGAGAGATAGAAACATCAATGATGAGAAAGAATCATTGATCGGCTGCCTCCTACATGTCCCCTTCTGGGGATTGAGCCTGCAACCCAGGCATGTGCCCTTGACCGGAACTGACCCTTCAGTCCACAGGCCAACGCTATCCACTCAGCCAAACCAGCTAGGGCTCAATATATCATTCTTTTATTAGTAAGTTATGTTGTAGTTATGTGAAACAATGCTCTTTTGTGTTTTATAGTCATCCCCAGAAAGATTATGAAATGATGATCATGAAAGCAAGACCACTAACTTGAGAATGATATAACTGCACTTAAATTTGAAGGAATAAATGCACAAAAGAGTCTGTATGTTTTTTCTGTTTCTTTGTATCCTATTAATTCTACAACCCAGTTGCAGAATAATTAGTACATAAACCCAATTGTTTATATTTCCATGCTTTGTCAAATCTTAAGAATCTACAAGAATGGAGTTTCCTCAAAAAATAAAAATTGGAACTCCCATTTGACCCAGTGATCCCACTTCTAGGAATATATCCTAAGAAATCGAAAACACCAATCAGAAAGAATATATGCACCCCTATGTTCATAGAAGGACAAGTTACAATAGCTAAGACTTGGAAATAGCCTAAGTGCCCATCAGCAGATGAGTGGATAAAAAAAGCTGTGGTACATTTACACAATGAAATACTATGCAGCTGTAAAAAAGAAATAACTCTTACCATTTGCAAAGGCATGGATGGACCTGGAGAGTATTATGATAAGCAAAGTAAGCCAGCCAGAGAAAGATAAGTATAACATATCTCACTTATATGTGGACTCTAGTGAACAAAATAAAATGATGAATAAGAGATCCAGAGACATAGAAGCATGGAACAGACTTATAAATTTCAGAGGGAGGGTGGAGGTGGGGGTGGTGATGGGAGGGGAGTGATTAACCAGGAACCTTATATTCATGTATGTATAACCCATGGACACAGACAATAGAGTGGTGAAGGCCTGGAAGGGGCGGGGATGGGCTAGAGGCGGTCAGTGGGGAAAAAACCCCCAAAACAGAAATAAAGGGGATATCTGTAATACTTGAAACAATAAAGATAATTTTTTAAAAAGCTGGAGATACAAAAATGAGAAAAAAAGGGTAAAAGGGGTTAACTATATGGTGAGGGAAGAAGATCTGACTTTGGGTGGTAAACACAATGCAATATACAGATGATGTATCATAGACTTGTACACTTGAAACCTATATAGTTTTATGAACCAATGTTATCCCAATAAATTTAGTATCAAAATTTAAAAATAAAATAAAAGCAAACAACATTCAGAAAAAGAATCCATAAGATCCCTGTGAAAGATAATGTCACAGACAGCAGCTGACATTTACTGGGCATGTGTCATGTACAGACACAGTGCCTCGTACATGCCTTACATCTTCCAGTTTACATGATAACCCAGAGTTTTTGAGTGAGGAGACTGTGTCTGGGAGCACCTAAATAACTTGTTAGTAAGGGATAATACCAAGATTTAAATCTAGGTTTGTCCAACTTTCAAAATTATACTTAAACATTTACATTTAAAGTTATTAAAATCCAGGTTTCTCTAACTTTAAAATGAACTTCAATATTGTACTTCATTTTTAAAGGTAGCAGAAAAAAACTATTGAAGTTCATGTACTACATTACCAGACTGTCTGAAATCTTCATTTATAGCTTATCAATTTTTATTTTACACACAATTATAACAGCTTGATTATCCCTTTATCATCCACTCTCTGTGGTCAAACTCTGAAAATGGTGAGAAGGCATCATTGAGAGTACAAATGAGATTAGAGAGAGAAAATTATGAAGATGACACATAAAACATCAAAAGCACAGCTATTTTGAAACTATTTAATGCTTGGGCATCATTCCTCCCATTTCATCCTTCTATTGTAACAGGCACATGAGTGGTGTCCATTATCAAAGGTACTTATGACCAGTACTCTTGGAAAAGTGGAGGTCATGAAAGACAAGAAAAAACTGAGAAATTGTCACAGCTCAGGAGAGACTAAGGAGATGTGACAACTAAATGCCACGTAGGACTCTGAACTGGATCCTAAAACAGAAAAATGATCTTAGAGGATAAATTGGTGAAATTCAAGTGAATGCTTTAGTTTTGGTAACAGTATTGTACCAATACCAATGTTAATATCCTGCTTTTGATAACTGTACTATGGTTTTGGGGAAAGCTTGGTGGAGGTTATATACAAACTTTATACTATTTTAAAAACTTCTCTTTATCTGAAATTATTTCAAACTAAACAAAAATTTTAAATCTAATTTGGTTCCACATACACTTATAAATTATATTTTAGAAATATCCGGCCCAGATATCTTTAAAACAAAAACATTTTAGTTCTTTATGAAAGGGGTAAACTTCCTATTTAGTGAGTACAGAGTTGGCACGCATATGTTTATTGAAAAATGAAAATATATCTCATTCCCATTAAAAGCTGTACTATCTGATAACTTTTTAAAAATAAACTTATTTTTGGAACAGTTTTTGATTTACAGAATTATTGCAAAGATAGTACAGAGAGTTCCCATGGACCCCACTCCCAGTGTCCCCTATTATTAATATCTAACCTTAGTATGGGGTGTTGGTCATAATAACAAGCCCCATCCTGGGCACTTCTATTCATACAGAGGCTGATCCCACTGGCCCTTTGGGCAGCTCATTACATGGCTGACGATGAGGATCAAATTGACACTAATCACATATTTACTGAGCACTTACTATAGGCATTGTATTCACAGTTTGCATAAATCGTCGGATTTAATTCTCACAATAACAGAATTAGGTAGGTGCTTTTTATTACTCCCACTAAAGGGAGAAGGAAACCGAAGCTCAGTGAAGTTAAGGGACATGCTCCAGATCACCCAGGAGGAAATGGTGCCAGGGTTCACACTGAGGACTGGTTTCTAAGTACACGCTCCTAACCACAGCAGCTGTCATTCAACTGAAACCTCTGCACAGCTATTTATGTTTCCCATATCCTATACATGTTCACCTCGTGTTATGGAAAGTCAGTAAAAGTGTTGTACTCCTTCCAGCTTAACTTCATCATCCAGGAGTATCTGATGAGCGTGCTTTGTCCCGATTCATCACTGAGGAAAATGAGGAACTGGACAGGATCCTGTAAGAATTCACCAGCTACCTCCATCCAGGGTGGTGTGCTCTACTATCTAACAGCAATGTTTGGGCCACACTTCAGAAAGTGTCCACTTGTCCGGCCGGTATGGTTCAGTGGTTGAGTGCCAACCTATGAACCAGGAGGTCACAGTTTGATTCCTGTCAGGGCACATGCCCGGGTTTGGGCTGGATCCCAAGTGTGGGGTATGCAGGAGGCATCCAATCAATGATTCTCTCTCATCATTGATGTTTCACTCATTCCCTCTCCCTTCTTCTCTGAAATCAATAAAAATATATATTTTTAAAGTGTCCACTCTGCCGAAACCGGTTCGGCTCAGTGGATAGAGCGTCGGCCTGCGGACTCAAGGGTCCCGGGTTCAATTCCGGTCAAAGGGCATGTGCCTGGGTTGCGGGCACATCCCCAGTGGGAAATGTGCAGGAGGCGGCTGATCGATGTTTCTCTCTCATCGATGTTTCTGACTTTCTGTCTCTCTCCCTTCCTCTCTGTGAAAAATCAATATATTTTTTTAAAAAAGTGTCCACTCTGTCTCACCAGGTAGAGATTGTCCCAATGATTGACAACCCTGGCTGCACGTTACAATCACCAGCGGAACTTTAAAAAGTCCCTATGTTCAGGCAACACCCCAGAAAATTACATCACAATCTCTGAGGGTGGACCCAGGCATCAGCATTTTTAAAACTCCCCAGGGGATTCCAGCATGTAGCTGGGGTGAGAGCCACTAGGCCAGCACATATTTCCCTCTATCCACAAGGAGACCAGGAATAGGACTCCCAGGTCTGGATCTGGGCAGTACGCTCCTCTTTCAGTCAAGTTGCCCACTGACAAAACATGCCAGCCACCTGTGACCAAACCTTTATGAACAGAATACTGGCCTTTGTGAGGCATGCACTCCATGACCTACAGAACTGGAGAAATAGGAACATAAATATCACCGAAGGAGAGGCTTCTCTTAGAATTTCTCAGCATTGATATCAAACTCTTTCATTTATTTTGGGAAGAACTAATTACACAGCTGAAATACCAAAGAACAAACCTTGAGTGTGCCATTGTGAATAATTCATCCTCCAAAGGGGCTGGATTTATACAGGACAACATAAGCATTAAGAAGTTAAAATGTGGCATGTTTATATTCGTGTAGAGCAGTGGTCGGCAAACTGCGGCTCGCGAGCCACATGCGGCTCTTTGGCCCCCTGAGTGTGGCTCTTCCACAAAATACCATCTGCGGGCGCGCACGTACAGTGCAATTGAAACTTCGTGGCCCATGCACAGAAGTCGGTATTTGGTGGAAGAGCCACACTCAAGGGGCCAAAGAGCCGCATGTGGCTCGCGAGCTGCAGTTTGCCGATGACTGGTGTAGAGCAACAAGTTGCAAAGAGGTTAGGAAAAACACCAGCAAACTGAAGTCATCATTTGTAACAAAAATATTGATAACACCTTATATTCTTCAACGGATAAAATTAGTAATGATGATGATGATAGTAATAATAGCTTAAACAGTGAGTATTTTCCATGGCCTGGGCATTGTTTTATGTACTTTCCATACATGAAACCATTTACTGCTCAACCATGTAAAGTAGGTACCTCACTGTCCATGGCCCAGAGAAGTGCACCTGCAAGTAACTGGTATTTAAATCCAGCAGTCTGGCACTGAAGCGCACCCTCAAGCATAAAATGACGCTGTTTCATCTGCTCCTCAGGTTCGCTTTATCATCCACACTAGCATATAAAAGCAGCAGCTGCAATACTGACATGTCCACTGAGGCCTAGGCCAGTGGTGGCGAACCTCTGACACATGTGTCAGAGGTGACACGCGAACTCATTTTTTTGGTTGATTTTTCTCTGTTAAATGGCATTTAAATATATAAAATAAATATCAAAAATATAAGTCTTTGTTTTACTATGGTTGCAAAGATCAAAAAATGTCTACATGTGACACGGCACCAGAGTTAAGTTAGGGTTTTTCAAAATGCTGGCACGCCGAGCTCAAAAGGTTCGCCATCACTGGCCTAGGATCACAGACAGATAGGATCACAGAGCTTTTAATGACTCAAATGAGTTGACCTCCATTCCACACCTCCTTCTTGCTATGCCATAAACAGTTCTTTCTCAGATGCCTATCTATAGATACCGATGTACAATAGAATCTTCTGCAGGTAGAAATATAGCGGCTTCTAGCCATGTGGGACTGCTGAGCATTTTAAATGTGGCTGATGTGTCTAAAGTACTGAATTTAATTTAATTTAAACTAATTCAAGTTGAAATAGCTAGTGACTATCACACTGGAAACACAGCTACAGAGGCCATGAAAGGTCCATCATTTTCGCCTTTTATAATTACTTCTCAAGCTAAATTCACTTCCAGCCTGTTTCCACGCTCATTTAACAGCTCCCCAGTCCACCGCAAGCTCTACTGAAAATAAAAGACCACCGAGGGGTTTTTACAAGCTTGAGCTCTGTGATCTCATTGGGAATTTGCCTGGCAAATCCACCACAGCAGGCTCAGCTATCAATTGGAATATGTGACTCACAAAATGTAGTCAAGAAAAATATTTCTTGAAGGAAAGCCATCACACATTTCCTTGCACACAGAGGATGTGGTTTGTTTTCAAAGAGCTGAAAAGGGGCTCAAGATGAGGCAAGTGTGAACTCCACTGACCAGTAGCCAATTGCCTGGTCTGCCTAAAATACTACCCCAAACTGAAATGACCAGTCCAAGTCTTCCCCCTAGTTGCCAGGCACACAGGATGTTCATTATTTCCTTTGTCCTTTCACCATTTTCTTTTAGTATTTTGGCCCACTCTTCTGATATTGAAGGACATCCAAAACTCCATCAAGATCATCCAAAAAAAAAAAAAAAAAAAAAAAAAGATGCCAAGATGAATGTGAAAACTCTTACCAAATTTTATCCAAGAATAAAATCCAAAATATTGGCTTCTATGGGGATTCAGAACAAGCCACCTCA
>NW_006287277.1:979746-982536 GCF_000327345.1 Myotis davidii | reverse complement strand
GGAGCTGTGGCAGCCATATTGGACCACGAAATGAAAGCCAAGTCTTGAGAATGATAGAGCGACAAGACAGACAGCGCCTAGGTCTCTGACTCCTTTCTGTAGGAGAGCCACCAGACCAGCTGGCACTTTCACATCAGAGGGACTGAAACTTCTGGCATGCTGAAGTTATTCTTAACATTGTGGGGGCTCCATTATAATAGATAAACCTCTATAGCCCAGCTAGTTGGTATCATTACAAGTAATACAAGCATCTGTGTTCTGTTCTATTAAAAATAATTACAAAAGTGTATATACAAAGAACTGTTCTTCCAAGCCGCCTGGCATCCAATGGTGCTGCTGAAGTATCTCCAGAGAGAATAAACAATTTACATTATTTTACTGGGTCCCAGAATGGCAGTCCTCAGGTTAGTCACTCACCTTACTCATTGGATCTGGCCCAAAATGATTTTAACCACTTTCCAAAAACCTAACCCACCATCTAAAATGTGCCACCATTGAGACCCGTAAAACAAATGAGCCACAGGTTTTCTTCTTCCCTTTCCCACACTGGCAGGAGAAAATAAGCAGGAGAAATAGCCTCCACCTCTTCCCTCTTCCCTCCTCCTCTTCCCTCCTCCTCGCCCCTCTTCCCTCCTCCCTCCTCCCTTCTCTCTCTCTCTCTCTCTCTCTCTCTCTCTCTCTCTCTCTCTCTCTCATTGATGGTCCCTGTAGTTATAAGCACCAACACCCCAACAAATCAACCATACCACCACCTCCATCAAGAGGAGGTGAGGAACACAGAGAATACTGGGGTGTTACCACTTCCTGGCTCTATGACATCAGTGCTCATATCTGTGAAATGGTAGAACAGTACCTACACATAGTAAGTAATGACTCAGTAAATGTTTGATATGTGTGTGTATCATACTTCTGTGTATACATAGATGTATGTTATACAAACAACTTATATGCACACATATCTGTCTGCATACCTGTACGTTATATATAGCATATATACTGCCCACACTAGGGATTGAGCCCGCAACCTGGGCATGTGCCCTGGCCAGAAATTGAACCCTGACCTCCTGGTTCATAGGTTGACACTTGACCACTGAGCAACACCGGCCGGGCTGTGTCTCCATTTCTGGACTGATTTGCACAAATATTCTGAGTTCTGTGAAAACCAAGATGATTCATAAAAGCAAAATGCCCTTCTATCCCAAGCTCAAAACTTATGAAAGCTTATTCTCCCGCATCTGTAATATACCTAATAATTAAGTGCATCTGCCACCTAAACATCCCTCAAGGAGCTCTGAAAGGCCCAGCAGGATTTTCAACTGCTCTGACCCAACCCCAGCAGGGGGATGTGGCATGTGAGTACAGGGCAGGAAGGCCACCTAACGCAACAGTCTCTGGACCTGCCTCATAAGGCTTGGAGCTGTAATTTTATTTTCTCAGTGACCAAGGGAGCTCATGTGAGCCATGAAAAAAAGGATGCTGACATAGAAGTATAAACACGATGCCAAGGAAAGATTTCCCTAAGGGTAGAAATGGATCAAAGAGCTCACAATAGAAGCAGTACTCTTCCCTACATTCCCCTCTCACTTTTGGAATGGATATTTTTTAAATGGTAGTGTTGTGACTGAGTAGGTCTCCAAAGCAGGACAGATTTCTATCACCGATGTGGATACAGAATGCAGTTTATGCACAGAGGCATCTATCTACATCGACTGGTCTTCTCCAATCATCCAGAAGTTGAAATAGTTTTAAAGCATCAGTCATTTGTGAAATAATCAAGTATTAAAAGACTCAGAATGGTTAACAGTTGCCACAAAGCCCACACCACAGGGAACTACAAAACTCCTGGGCACCCACTCCAAACTACTGATTGGCAAATAATGCAGCAGTCAGCACTGCTCAAGTTAGCTTACAAAGAGTGTGTATTTGCTTAATTCATATGTGTGTGTTTTAAGGTGACTCCATCTTAAAAATAAATAAAACAGGGCAGATTGGCTATAACGGGAGCTCTGTGACAGCACAGGGGAGATAGAAATACACTGAAATATTCAAGTCCGGCGTTACAGTAGGGACTCAAGTGAAAAGTGGGCACTTCTGCCTCAACGCCTGCTGCCAACTGAAGATACACATATGGAGCCCAAGCACGGTCCATCCCGAATCCCTCAGTTAATTGACAACCAAGCTGTGAAGGTTGTTTCACTCCATTAATCATGGCAAGGACACATGTAAGCTATTTAAAAAATATTCATGTTTTTAAATGGTGGACATTTTAAATCTCTTCAGTGCTGTATAGTAATAACCTTTGGCATTTCTCAAAACAACTTATGTGATCAAGTCATTAGCTGAAATGCCAGTTAAATAAGGAATCACTCACTGGACATGAGAAAGTTATGTGTAGAGATTTTTATAGGAATTATATTTTTAAAACAAGTATGCACAGCCTGACATTTTAAGTACAAAGTTACCATGGCAACAGTAACATACCCCATCTCTTCTACCCTAAAATATTCACAGGTAATAAAATTGTAGAAATAAATAAAGCATTCCATTTAAGTCTAAACTACAGGGTGTCCCCCCCCAAAATGTATATATATTTGCCCAGCCAGCATGGCTCAGTGGTTAAGCATTGACCCAGGAGGTTACAGTTCAATTCCCTGTCAGGGCACATGCCTGGGTTGTGGGCTCGATACCCATTGTGGGGTGTTCAGGAGGCAGTCGATCAGTGATTCTCTCTCATCATTGATGTTTCTCTCTCTCCCTCTCCCTTCCTCTCTGAAATCAATAAAAATATAG
>NW_006287277.1:978842-979102 GCF_000327345.1 Myotis davidii | reverse complement strand
CTATTATCTGTGTCCATGGGTTATGCATATAATTTCCTCAATTTCTCCCTACTCACCCTCCCCTGCTTTCCTTCTGAGATTCGGCAGTCTGTTCTATGCTTTTATGTCTCTGGATCTATTTTGTTCATCAGTTTATTTTGTTCATTAGGTTCCACTTATAAGTGAGATCATGTGACACTTGCCTTTCTCTGTCTGGCTTATTTTGCTTAGTCTAATACTCTCCAGGTCCCTCCATGCGGTCTCCAAGGGTGAGAGATCCT
>NW_006287277.1:960660-977403 GCF_000327345.1 Myotis davidii | reverse complement strand
CCATTGTGGGGTGTTCAGGAGGCAGTCGATCAGTGATTCTCTCTCATCATTGATGTTTCTCTCTCTCCCTCTCCCTTCCTCTCTGAAATCAATAAAAATATAGTTTAAAAAATGTATACACATTTTAACAGCTGATAGATCAATTTTGAAAATGAAATGTATTTAAATAAACACGGCCTTTATAATTATTCAATGTGTGTATATATATACTATTTTTGGACACCCTATATGTAAGAGACTGGACTTTGTCAGGCATTCAAGCAACACCTTAATTGGTTTTCGAGTTCATGCAATGGTGTCTCCAGGCTTCTAAAGAAGGAAGCATCACATAATAATGATGCTTTATTGTGTTATTATAGTTACTGACATCATGGTTTATCCTATGACACAACTTATTGTTTTGATCAGTTTTATTACAAACCCTATTTTCCTAATTGTATGAAAGTGTCCATGATAATTTGCTACATTCAAAGAAATGCCCTTTTGCAAAGTTCTGATTCTTCCCAAGTGAATATCTTTCAGTAGGATGTTCACTTGCTGAAAGATTCAGATAAAATGAAGTCTGAAACCTGCTAGTACTTTCATTAAAATAGTCACTACAATGTAAAAGAGAAATGTCTCCCCTATGGTAATACACGTGGCAGGAATGTAGACCAGTATTGGTGCTATTCCTTTACCAGAAAACAATGCTTTTTTGAACATATTTCTTTTGTTTTGCTTTTTAAAATTTTATCTTTATTACTGAAAGTATTACAGATGTCCCTTTTTCCCCACTGACCCCCCTCCACCCCACACCCTCCCAGACCTTCACCACACTATTATCTGTGTCCATGGGTTATGCATATAATTTCCTCAATTTCTCCCTACTCACCCTCCCCTGCTTTCCTTCTGAGATTCGGCAGTCTGTTCTATGCTTTTATGTCTCTGGATCTATTTTGTTCATCAGTTTATTTTGTTCATTAGGTTCCACTTATAAGTGAGATCATGTGACACTTGCCTTTCTCTGTCTGGCTTATTTTGCTTAGTCTAATACTCTCCAGGTCCCTCCATGCGGTCTCCAAGGGTGAGAGATCCTTCTTTTTTTACAGCTGCATAATCTTTATCATGGTTTCTCTGCTCAGAGGTGCATCCTACCAGACTGTGGGCTCTCCATCAAGGCCAAGAACTCTCTTATTCACCACTATAGTTCTTGCATTTCCAACTGCATTTGGGTAATGAATGTGCACAATTAAAGTTTGGAAGCTGGCTGGTAAAACAAGCTGTCTCTAATAATACCTTTGATAATGTTATAAAAGCATCAATTACACAGCAAATAACTACCATGGACGTTCAGAGCTTGGGCTTCAGCTGTTAACAGTCTTCCTTCTCCTCAGGCATCTCTGTAGGTGACTATGACAATGACAAAGCATTAGACATCTGTAGCTTCAGGAAGACATTTCCTTATGGGAATGAAAGCAGAGATGACTCTCTTAACGTTTCAACTTCCTTGATTTGCTTATTTGGAGAAGCCATCTAAACTCTCTTCAACTTCCGGAAATGGTCAAGAGAGACCAAATGTTTTATCCTACAGATTTCAAATAATAGTATACCAGTATGGCGGACATCACAAAGAGGGACTAGGCAAAAGGACTGGAGGTAGGGGTAAGAGATGGGAAGCAGAGAGTTTCCTGACTGGTCAATATGTGGCTGTATGGTTTTGGGTTGATAATATTTTCATGAATAAACACCTGTTTTCAAATATAAGGCTAAGTACTATACTGAATAGGGTTCTGATTACTTAATGTTTCATATTAGGATGAATTCTTAATTCTAGGAAGCCAAGGTGTGGGTTTCCCCATTCTTTTTTTTTCTTTTACACTTTAAATGTGCAGTTTACAGTATACAAGTCATAACACTGCATTTTAAAATACAAGATAAAATAACATGAATGGGAAAACAATTTTTGAATTCTTATAATTCAAATGCTTTTGATTTCCTGATTCATGTTAATATCTATTTTTTTCCTGTTCTCTAAATAAATTAGATTAAATTTTCAAGCAAAAGTTGTTAATGGGCAAGAATTAGAACACTGAAATCTTTTTAAAAAATACAGTGAAGGGACTGGATAAAGAAGATGTGGTACATATACACAATGGAATACTACTCAGCCTAAGGAAGGATGAAATAGTGCCATTTGCAACAACATGGATGGACCTTGAGAACATCATGTTAAGTGAAATAAGTCAGCCAGAAACAGCTAAGAACCATATTATTTCACTCATATGTGGGATATAAAACTGAAACTTATGACCACAGACAGCACCACCACAGTGTGGTGGTTGCCAGAGGGAAGGGGTAGAGGGGGAAAAGGGTTCCTAATATAAGGTGACAGGAGAAAATCTGACTTTGGGTGGTGGGCACACAGTGCAATATACCGATCTTGTAACATAGAAACCCACACCTGAAACCTATATGCTCATGTTGACCGATGTCATCTCAATACATTTAATTTAAAAAAATAAATAAAAATACACTGAAGGTTTTCCCATTCTTTTTTTTAAAAAATATATTTTATTGATTTTTTACAGAGAAGAAGGGAGAGGAATAGAGAGTTAGAAACATCGAGAGAGAAACATCGATCAACTGCCTCCTGCACACCCCCTACTGGGGATGTGCCCACAACCAAGGTACATGCCCTTGACCGGAATCGAACCTGGGACCTTTCAGTCTGCAGGCCAATGCTCTATCCACTGTGCCAAACAAGCCAGGGCGGTTTTCCCATTCTTAATGTCACTCTCACAGAGCAATTTTATATTTATTTCTAGTAAGGCCCATGAATGTTTAGTAGTTTTACAGATGTAATACTATAAAATACTAAATAATAAGACTTTTGAACAATCGATGTAGAAATCTCAGTAGGTGAAATTATATTGGAGTTTTTTTTTCCACAAAGCTATTAAAGTAAGATGTACCAATTGAAAATAGTAACATATTCATATATGTTTAGGAATCATTAAACTGTATGGACATAAAAACTTGACACTTACCTGGAAATGACCACATTTTTACCAATTTCAACTAAAAATATGGGGAGGGGGGACTTTCCTGAAAATATAAACAATAGTTAATTTTCTATGCCAATATTAAGCTACTGAAAAGCATTCATTAAATGTCAGTGAAACTACAGACGAACATAACTAGAAAACTTCCTCTATCTCATACCTAACAATTACCCAGACAGGTGTACCACACACCTGAAGAGAACATAACACGCACAAACCCACACTTACAGAGGAGATAAATTAGGGGATGATTCTTTGCTTCACCAAAGGAAATGCTGAAGAACAGCAGTCTTTGGTTCTTAAGTATTTGTGAGCAGAACCCCAGGTCTGGGGACAATGAAACCTAAAGCCTTTGAAGACTTATTATTAGAATGAGGCTATAGCCTCATCAGCAGTTTCAGGGAGGAAAAAAAGAATGGGCACTTCCTTTATTTCATTGCATTTTCAGGCTGGAATGGTCCCTGGGAGAGAATATTTAGGCTGCTACCTTCTGTATTACACTGAACCACATGGAAATGCCATATCATACGCCAAAAATGGTCTAATGCGGTATATTTCATGTGTCTCAACTTAAGAATTTCACCAAGGATTGGGAAAGTCAGGGAAATATTATACTTAAATCACTCATTGTACTCTTCATCAGCAGCTCTTAGAATAAAATAAAAAGGTTAACCTATTGCTTGAAATTAAATGCTAAATGAACAAATAATTGGCTCACTTCAATGTTATATGCTATTTTCTTTTGTTACATGAATATTTGAGAGTTTGCCAAAAAAGAGACTGAAATAATAAATAAATAAAACCCTCAGGTAGTCCTAGCTGGTGTTGCTCAGTGGATAGAGTGTCAGATTGTGGACTGAAGGTCCTGGGTTCAATTCCAGTCAAGAGGACATGCCTGGGTTGTGGGCTCGATCCCCATTGGTGTGTGTGTGTGTGTGTGTGTGTGCAGGAGGCAGCCGATCCACGATTCTCTTTCATCATTGATGTTTCTGTTTCTCTCTCCCTCTCCCTTCCTCTCTGAAATTAATAAAAATATGTTAAAAACAAAGTTTTAAAAAAAGAATTTTATAATTCGGTTTTATATCGTACATGGTATTATTATTTGTTTCATTATTTCTTAACATAAAGAATGCCTTGCTTGTGGTAATAGTTTAATGGCTATCAATTGAATTAAACAAGTAGGTCCATATCAGCACCAGTAATTAGCAATATTCAACACTGGGTTCTGTCCTAATGGCACCTTCTGAACTGGGCAACCCCTTCTATATCTGGGTCCCTTTATTTGGTGTCTAGAATCTCTTGCCCTATTTCACCCCAAACCCCAAACTTTCCCACGGTCTATATGTCATTAAGGTTTGCAAAGACCATCTTTTACAATTTCAAAGCTCAGTGTAAATCAATGTATCCCAACCTTGGAACTCTTGACATTTTGGGGCCAGATGACTTTGCTTGGGGAGGCTGTCCTGTTCACTGTAGATGTTTAGCAGCATCTCTGCCCTCTACCCACTAGATGCCAGTAGTACCCTCCCCTTGACTCCAGTTGTAACAACTAAAATTGTTTCCCTTGGGGGCAAAATCCACTACAGTGAAGAAGAACCATGAGCATGAAAAATTCTTCTTCAAACACAAAATAACATTGTTGCTTTTTAAAGCGTAAGAGGCTTCCATTGGGCGCCAGTCCCTGAAAGAATGAGAGGTTGACTCCCAATACTGCCTCCACACATTGAGTCTCAACCTTGGAACTCTTGACATTTGGGGCCGGGTGACTTTGAGGAAAGAGCCTGCCAGGCAGCAAGTCTAATATCTCCAAGCCACCAACTTAGCGGAGGTTTCTAATCAACAACCCAGTCTGTCACTGGTTGGTCAAAAGTTTCCTTCTTCTCTTCAGTGATAGCTCACTTGTTATGTTAGGCTGAAGACACTGCAAGGCAATCAAAAAGTAGAAGTAGCATCATTTATGCTCAAATCACTAAATGCTAAAATAAGATGATAAAAAGTAAAAAGAACTTAACCTTTATGTCCGAATTTAGACTTCAATTTTAAATTCCAGCCCCAACTGGTTTGGCTCAGTGGACTGAAGGGTCCCGGGTTCAATTCCGGTCAAGGGCACATGCCCGGGTTGTGGGCTTGATCCCCAGTAGGAGGTGGCTGATAAATGATTCTCTCTCAACATTGATGTCTCTCTCTCCCTCTCCCTTCCTCTCTGAAATCAATAAAAATATATTTAAATTCTACAGTTTCCACATCGAGAGACCCTTCTAAGACAAAAACAGGACAAAAAAAGTGAATGTCAAGAACGGATTCTTGTGACTAGGGCCTTTCAGGATTACTCAAATCTAAATGTATAGAAGTGCGTGCATGCATGCGTGAGTGCGTGTATTTGTGTGTGTGTTGGCTGGAGAGGAGACAGCGGGCAGTGGGTAGACACTGTGTAGCAGTCCTGACTTGTTCTGGTCATCATCATCAACAGAAAGGGAGTACTAGCACTCTATTAAAACCTGCATTTCCAAAGATATGTTTCAGGACAATTTACATTTGTGATTTCTCTTGCCTCCAAGTAAATAAAAGTTTGAGGCGTTGTGCAGGAATACGAATATTTCTATGACGTGATGAATAACAGTCATACACATAATCTCATTTGACAGCTGAATAAACCACTTTCTGGAATAAAGCAAGCTGGCCGTCCAGCCCAACGCTGGCCTCTTCTTTGCAGGGTGAGCAGCTATATAAAACTATTCCAGGAAAAAACTTTCCATTTAACTACTTAGGCAAAATAGGTAATCTCGAAACGACCAAGAAAAGTTCATTTTCACAAGTAACATCACCAAACATGGAAGTAACACTCCAACAGAAGAGCCATGTTTAAATCATCCTAGGGTTACCTTAGCTACCTTAGCTACATTGCACTAAAGTATTAATGGAAAATGGGCTCCCCCTTGCCCCCCCCCGTCCCGGCCCCGTTCTCCTTCAACTAAGAATTTGCACCTTAAAGGTAAATGTGTTTTTTGTAATGGAGCAAATTGGGTCATATTTTTCTTTTAGAAGAAATCCACATTTATTTTTATCATAATGAGGGTTTTATTTTCTTATCTTACTATATGTCAAGGGTTGGTTTAAGTAAAAATACCTCACTTTGCTTCAGTTTTTATGACCAGGCTGCTACATGATAACTGAGAATCAGCTTCCCCCATAGTTTCTGTGTTAATCTAAACAAGTTTGTCCATTCAGCTGCACTTTCAGAAGTCACAGATCTGGAAGGAAACATGACATCTCATGGCATTAGATTTAACCCCGATTGACTTTTTCTTTTAAAAAAGCCACAGAAATTACGAGGGACCTCTAATAAAATTTTAAAAGGTGTACAAAAACATTATTAAGGGGTGTAAAAGAATATCTACTTGTATGAAGAGATACACCACATATACAATTGGAAGGTTCAATATAGTAAACACGGTGACCATCACCAAAAGTATTCTGTAAATTCATTGTTAATCCCACCCAAAATCCTAGTACAAATGTGTGTGGAACATGAAAAGCTGATTCCAAAAGCAAAAAAATGAAGAATAGCTCAGATACTTTTAAAGAAGAACAAGAAAAGTTCTATAAATAGACCAACAAAATAAGTCCCGAGGCATGGAGACATGGAACAGACTGACATATTGGGGGTAGCGGGGGGAAGGTGGGGAACGGGTGAGAAGAAATTAACCAAAGAACTATATACTTATATGCATAGCCCATGGACACAAATAATAGTGTGGTGAAGGCCTGGGGGAGTAGGATGGGAGGAGGGCGAAATGGGGGACATCTGTAATACTGCCAACAATAAAACAATATATTTTTTAAAAAGAGAAAAGTTCTCCTAGGAGATATCTAGGCATATTATAAATCTACAGGAATTAGGACGGGGTAGTATTAGTACATGGATGGCGAAAGAACAGAATGGAGTTCAGAGATGTATACACATATAGTAGGAAAACTTAATACTTGAGAGATGGTATAAAGATCAGTGGGAAAAGGATAAACTATTAAGTCTCTGGTGGTTTATGTATAGGAAATACAAAATAAAAATAGATTTCTAACTCATACTATTCCAAAAAACTAAAATCCCAATGGAATAAAGACTGAAAAATGAAAAGCATACATTAAAAAAACTTTAAGAGAAAATACGTTGGAATAGAAGAACATCTTTATCACCTTTGAAATAGGAACAATTTTAAAACAAGGCAAAAATTAAAAGCACAAATCATAAAAGACTAACAAAAATATTGATAATTAGGGCTTTATTACAATAAAAATGTTTTGTACAATAAAAGATGTGTTCCACAAAGTTAAAAGATAAACCACAGAGAGGAAGATGATATTGACAACACATTTAAATAAGAGTTAGAATTCAGGATGTATAAAGAATTGCTCAAATCAATAAGAAACACACACACACACACACACACACACACACACACACACACACACACACAAAGGGATATAAATGAAAGAGAAAACACAAATGGCCTAATAACTTACCAAGAAGTTTCAACCTCTAGGGCAGTGGTTCTCAACCTTCCTAATGCCGCGACCCTTTAATACAGTTCCTCATGTTGTGACCCAACCATAAAATTATTTTCGTTGCTACTTCATAACTGTAATTTTGCTACTGTTATGAATCATAATGTAAATATCTGATATGCGGGATGTATTTAGGCGACCCCTGTGAAAGGGTCGTTCGACCGCCAAAGGGGTCGCGACCCACAGGTTGAGAACCACTGCTCTAGGAAAATTCAACATAAAAAACAATGAAATACCACCTCATACCTATAGAAATTTTGAAAAATTAAATGCTGCGGCAAATACCAAATGCTGTGAAGATACAGAGAAACTAGAATGCTTACACACTACTGGTGAGAGAATAAAGTGATACCACTACGTGGAAAGCAGTAGTGACACTATACAGTTTAAAGCCAACTCTATGTGATGACAAAGCATTCATTTCACTAACTACATCATTACTTCAGTCAACAAGACAACACATTTTTTCATTGAAGAAATAAACACATTGTTATAGTCTATGCCCAAACAACACAAGAAGAAAAGTTATTTTGGCAAAAACAGTTTTATATCTAATTCTAAAAATTTTCAGGATGAGAATCAGAATCAGATCTTCAACCCTTTTTTGCAAACTTGGACTCCACTTGGACTACCCACTAGCCAACAGTTGACTAGTTACTGTAAATTGAGACATTTTCTAAAACTCCATCTTCAGGAAATGAATTCAAGGGAGGTCTCAAAAGTATTCATACTGATCATATCCTGAATATATATGCAACATCTCCACTTCCTCTTTATTCATAACCTATCATGATCTACTTTCCATCACGAGGTAGATAATGGGATGCCTTATATTTGTAATCTCTTCCTCACCATGCATGTTTTTCATGTACCATTCTCATCTTTCATCAATTATTTTCAAAGTTCTGCTGTATTTATGTTTTCCCCTTAAAATGGAAGGTAGGAATCAGTGGTTTATGCACTCCCTAACACAGCTCTATGCATATAGGCATTTAATAAATGCTTTTAACCATAATGATGTAGAAGCAGGTCTATTTTCCAAACAGAAATAATCACCAGTTTTAAAATAATGTTATTAATGTTGATTAAGAGTTCATACTGTATGATTCCACTTATATAAAGTACAAGAACAGGCAAAACTATGTTGGCAGAAATTAGGAGTGAGTACCCCTGGTCAGAGGTGCCGCATGGAAAGGGAGTTTTCTGGGGATTTCTGAGGGGCTAATAATTTTCTGCTTCTTAGTCTGTGTATTGACTACTTAAATTTGTAAAAATTTGTCAAGCTGTATGCTTGTGATTTCCCCACTTTCTGTATACATATTATATTCCAATAATAAATTTTAAAATGATTTTATAATATCTGTGCCTGTTACAAAACATCTAAAAATATTTGTGACAACATATCATTATATGATAGCACTCAAACCAGTTTTTGGTAACCCAGGACAGTGGCTTTGCAACATGGTAATAACACTTGGAGTAGAAATTCATCTCTTTAATGTTCTTTTTAAAAATATATATTTTATTGATTTTTTTTTTTACAGAGAGGAAGGGAGAGGGATAGAGAGAAACATCGATCAGCTGCCTCCTGCACAACCCCCATTGGGAATGTGCCTACAACCCAGTACATGCCCTTGACTGGAATCGAAGCTGGGACCCTTCAGTCTGCAGGCCGACGCTCCATCCACTGAGCCAAACTGGTTAGGGCATTAATGGTCTTAACTCTGTTGTACTTACCATGGAAATTGTCAGAATATGCCATGTGTGAAAACTAAAAGGAAAATATATAAAAATTGCTGCAAAAAGTAAAGTTATCTTCAGGGTTTGAATTTCTCTGCTAATTACATTTCTCCTTGTGTGAAAGAACAGATGCCTGCATTTAAGCTGCCATTTTAAAAGCTACCATTTAAGCATTCTTTTCAGGGAGCCCATCTGAAATAGCACATACCTAAACCTAAAAGAGTGGCCTGATGCACATACAAAATAGATTTTCCAGGCTCCTTCTACCCTTTGCTTCCAATGTTCCTGTTTCTTTCTCTACAAGCATGCTCAGATCTCTCACAAAACACCAACGTAAGGTTTCTCTACCAGTAGGTAGGATTTGAGTATAGGGGGGGAAGCAATGACATTACAGACTGTCCTTAAAGGATCTCTGTTATAAATAAGGGGGAAACCAGTCTTTCCTCTTACAACTCCTGTGTCTCGAAAACACATGGAAAACATAATGCTGTGATGACCATAGGCCTTTAAGGATGAAATAGAATGTGCAGGAAGGTTGCCTTAAAGGCTTAATCTGGGTAGATTTGATTATACTTAAGGAGATGAATTCTAAATTTGGAAAGGTCATCAAAGTAATTAAGGATGTTAAGAAATGGGACTAGATCCTTGATGTCTTTCCACTTAATGAAAAGAACAAAAGATGATGAAAATGATTTTAATAAGCAAAATGAGCTTCATATTGATTTAGTCCTTTCAAAGATAAAGTGCCCTGAACATCAGAACAAGTTGCCAAGGAAAGCCAGGCACTCTATTCCCAGGGGAATTTGGTTTAATTTTCTAGATGGTTTAGCTGTCATTTTACTGCAAAGAAAGAGTGAATTAGGTGGTCCAAAAGGCTCCCCGTTCTATCTCCAGATTCTCTGGCAATATTAAAAAAGTAAAAAAACAACAAACAAAAAACTTCCTTCAGCTAGAAAAATCCAGCATCCCTTTCTGAAGGATAACACCTTTTGAACCAGAGATCTCCCCATTTTGCAGATGTGTTCAACCAAGTCCTCAATAATGCCACTACTCAGATTTTATAATACTGTGAAGCACAAAAGGTTTTTAATCCCTTTACTCTAAAGCAGTGATTCTCAAAATGGGGCGATTTCCCCCCCCACACAACAATTGTTATTTGGCTATGTCTCCAAACATTTTTGGCTGTAACAGTTGGAGAGGGAGTGGGTAGAGGCCAGGGCTGCTGTTCAATATCCTAAAGTACACAGGACAGCTGCTCAGGACAAAGGATCATCCAGTCCAAAATGCCAATAGTGCTGAGGTTGAGAAATCATGCTTTAAAAGTGCATTTGAAAGAGAAGGAAAGGAGACTTCTTTTAACTCAGTATCTGCCTCCAGATGCTCCAAAGAATAAAGTTGAATTGAACAGTCGTCTGAAAACAAACAAATAAATGTACAAGCAACTACTATGCAATAACTGCAACTCAAGGTTATTTATAATACATTTGCCACACCAAGTTCAAATGTACTGAGTTATATACAAAATTAAAAGTAAAATTAAAAAGATTAGGTTTAAACTTTTTCCTTTGGCAAATTTTTGCTCTAACCAAGTAAGCAATTTTTACTTCTAGACATTAAAATCCTATTTTCTGATTACTAGAAAATGCACTTCTTTTTAATTAAGTGATCAGCTCATCTATCAGATGTAATTATCAACCTACAAAAAGAACATTTAAAATAAATGGCCAAGATTGATCAAGAAAAATAAAGAGAATACAAATTACCGACCTCACTAGGAATGAACATCACTATTGATCTCACAGACAAGAGGATTAAACACATAATACAAGAATGTTATGCACAACTTTATGCCAATAAAGTCAGTAACATATAAAATGTGGAAAAGTCCTTGAAAAACACTTGTAAAAACTGAAACAAGGAACAAGAGGAAATCTGAATACTACTATCTTTGTTAAAGAAATATAATTCAGAACATTTCCACAAAGAAAACTCTGGACCCACACAGCTTCACCAGTAAATTCTTTCAAATATTTAAGGAAGAAATAATATCACTTTTAAAATTAATAATGAAATAAATACATAGACAAGGACCAGGCTCCATTTCACCAGCCCTTCTGGAATCACACCAAAGAACCAATCACCCTTTCTGTCCCAGAAAGGCTTACAGTTCCTTTCTTCTCTAACTTATCTTTTGAAAGGAAGGAAGCAATAGACAAGATTAACAACATTTTTGCAAAATTCATTTATATGTGTCCATTTGTAATCAGTTAAAATGTGTCACTCCCTATTTGGCTTCTTGTGCTCCTCCGCCATCTTATGTTCTACTCCCCCCTCCTCCACTTACTCTCTGCTATGGCCAGGCCAGTTTCTTCAGGATCCCACAGTAAACCTTGCTCACTCGTGTCTTCCATGTGTACCTGAATCCTTTCCACCCTTCTCAACACACCTAAAATCCAAGTCTCCACCAGAAACTTCATGTAAGCTAGAAGGTCTTAGCCTTCTCAGAACTCCTTCCAGACACTTATTTGGAATTTTATAATTAGACCGTAATGATTCTATCTCACTGGGCTTCTTTTATCTCCTCGGGGAGAATGTCATCTCCTTCCAGCTGTTGCTTCCCTGCTTAAAATTCCTTCATGACTCTCTTCATGATTCCGGGGCCAAGAAGGTAATGTTAAGTCCTTCGCTGACCTGGCTTCTCTTCAAGCCTCAGCTCTCCCCACTTCCCCCACATTCAGGCTACGCCTAGCTCCTCAAAGTGCCCAAGCTGCAGTCTCTGCCATGCCTCCTGCTTTCACACATCTATACCCAGGGCCTAGGATGTCCTCTCCCAGACACACTGTGACTCCTGTCATCCTGCAGATCCTTCCAGAGTCAGATCAAAGGTAACTGCGTCCCTGAGGAACCCATCTCTGAAATACCATCCCCTTTTTTGTCCTCAGACAGAGGAAATTATTCTACAGGATCTTGTACTTATTTCTCTTATCATTCTTTATCTGCCTCTACAAAGTGACTGTGGGGATCTGAGGACAGGGCTGGGTCTTGTTCATTTATTTGTTTATTTTTTGCTTCAAGACTTAGCACTGTACCTGGCTCATCTAAGCCGGATTCTGAACGCTCACAGTGTGATCACCTGCCATATTCGAGAGCCTTCACGGTGATGGGCATGTAACAGGAACTCAAAGGCTTACAGATTGGCACTTGCTAGTTGCATAGTATTGCAATGGGTGCTCATTTAATCCAATTGTATAAGGTGGGAATGGAAACACAAGACTGTTATTACCTTTTAATCCTCAGGGCAATAATGAATTTCACTGAAACAGTGTTTCCCTCCAACCTTCCCTGAACTTCAAAACTCTGACAAGACGGAAGTGTTTTTCACCAGAGAGAGGAAAATATTTCATAACATCAAAAGAAAAAAGCTAAAGGCAAAAAAAAGAAATGAAATAACACTCAAACTGCTCTTTAAATTGTTTTTGTGTCCGTGTATGCCTGCAGCAATCAAATTACTTCTAAAGTGACTTCAAGCTGTGAATTCTGTTATTCTGTGAATATCTATGCTAAAAGTATTATTAAAGAATAATAATGTCATTTACCTATTTAATTTATTATAATCAATCATAGTTTATAATACATAAGTAAATATTTTACATACCTTGAAATCTATATATTTATAATGTTGATAGACAATAAAGTATATTTTATGTGGTAAAACCTTAACCTTTCAACAAATATTTGTGGAGCACCTACAATATGCCAATCATTTGAATGAAAATTGGGATACAACAATGAATAAAACAATCTTTGTTCTTGACAAATTTGGTATTTGAACAGAAAAGAAGGCATATGAAAAACACTGACAAACCAGCTAATAGTAACCTGAAAATTTGTGTAAAATTATTAAATGGCTAATATTGGCTCAGAAATACAGTAGAAGCTCTGTTACCAACATTCACCTAGTGAGCCCATGTTTTCTATTCTTTTTGTTAACCACGCTGACCATTGCCCACAGATCTTGACCTCAAAGCTATTCTCAAGACACCTCTGGACTATTTCTCCCACCAGCTGAATTGTCTACCTCAGAAGACCCAGTTGTTTGATACTTTAATTATGAAATTCAATTCAATATTACACAAACTAATAAAATATGAGTGCTAAAATTTTTTTATTTCTTGAAAACCAGGCCGATGGCTTTGAAAAGTCTTAACAAAGAGGACTCACTCACTTGAAAAAATGATTGCAAAAAAAAAAAAAGTGCCGGCAAGATAACATTAAAGCCACCCAACTGCTTGACCCTGATACAGCAGATAAGGATCTTCTCTAAGAAACCCTTGGAAGGGTCAAGTGGTTTGGACAACAGCTTCTTCTGGAGCAAACTAAATAATTACTTCCTGTTTGTCACAAACAGTACTTGGTGCTATTGGGCTACAAGGTTTTTTTCAAAATTGCATGGGAAATTTGAAGGGCGCGCTCTCCAAAAATGAGGAGGGTGGGCTGCTACTAGATCTTTACACTCAGAGGGAGGGAGGCTAGCACATTCTGGGATACTTCCTGCCCAGCTCTTCATCAGGATACTATTCCTTTGTCTCCGCTGCATCTGAATTCCTGAGCAAAATCCCAGACCCAGACATTGTCTGCTAGAGTCCTCAGTAGGCTTCCTTCTGAGTCTTGCCTCTGCAGGTGGCCTGGGCTCTGGGTGGGGGGTGAGGGAAAGTTCTCAGGAACAGCCAGCTCTAAGGGGAAGAGGGCAGAAGCCAAAGCTAGAAGCACTCCTCTACCAGTCTCCTTGGAGAAAGCTCATTGTTCAGCATTCAATGAACCTACAAATGATGCCTAGGATGCTGGCTTCATGGAAATAAACAGTATTCAATTAGGGAGCTGTTTTCTCATGTTTTTCAAGCATAACATTACCCTCTCATTTCTTTTTCTAAATTATATCCATTTCGGTCTGTTGGAGCCCCCCAAAATAATTTCATCAAATCTTTCATTTTTGTAGTAAACTAAAATTAAGAAGAGAAAATTATTTACCCAAGGTCACACAGTCAGTTAGTGGAATTCCTGTGGTGGGCACCTGGGCCTGTGGCTTGCCCTGCTTTTCCTGTTTCTTAGTCCCAGGAACAACAGCACCAGCAGCACCTGGGAGCTTGCTAGAAACACAGAAACTCAGGCCCACCCAGACCCACTGAATCAGAAGCTGTTTTGTTTTTTTTTTTTTAACAAGGTCACAGTTGACCTGTATGCATATTACAGTTAAAGAAGAACTGCTCTAAACAGATATTTTAAATGCTATTTTTTGTGAAGTGATAAATTCATAATCTTCACATAAATTTCCTTGCAACGAGATGGATCAAAAGATCATTTTACATACAGTTTTCATTTAAAATGATAGCCAGCTAATGAAACAAAATCAGCCTTTCTCTCTGGATACGTGATCCATATGAAGCAGGATGGATATCCTACACATGCCTTACAAGAGGTTACTGCATTGAATCCATTCAGTTGCTATGCCTTCAGGCCTGTGAATAAGGTAACAGAATCAAAATTCTGTCAGGCAGTGTGGGTTCCCAGCAGATTAAAGCAGAGTAACACTGAGAATATGTGTGCATACGCACACTCACAATGGGCAAATGTGGAACTCTTCAGCCAGTGAAATAAATACTTAGTTTCATCACACTCATTTAGTTGGTGTACTGCATACACACAATACATCAACATCTTCCCATTGTGCAAAACAACCAAAGTTACTGAATAGTCAAACACACCACAAACATCAATTGGCTCATTGCATTTACATGAGCCATCCAGAATAGGCAAACCCATAGAAAGTAGATTAGTGGTTGCTCTGGCTCAGGCTGGGGGGAGGGAAGGACAGGGAGTGACTTCTAATGTGTCCAGGGCTTCTTTTGGGGGAGATGACAATGTTAGTTAGTGGTGGTGGCTGCACAAGTCTAAATACACTAAAAATCATGGACTCTGTGCACTTAAATGTGCCAATTATAATGGTATGTGAATTATATCTGAACACAGCTGTAAAAAGAAAATCAATTAGCTCAACGTGTTTTCTTTAAGATGCGTTGAAACATACAATTGTATACACCATCATTGCTCATTACTTTATTTTTCCACTTAAAGATGTTGAATACCTTAAAGTGTGAGTCTGAAGGGGCTTTTATTTCCATGAACCTCCCCCATTTTACCAGGAAATTAACTGGTAACAGTTTAAGGAAGTGACGTGCATGAGAACCAAAGTCCCAACTCAATGGACCAATGGTCAGAATTTTCCCAGCATTACATCATTTCAATGAAAACATTCATGGGGAATGTTTGGTAATTGAATACAACTGGAAGAATAAAACCAGTTCATGGCCCTGTGGTGTATTTACTAAGACTCTCCCAAAGAAAATCAGTATGTTTCCTTTTTTTATGTAAAAACTAAACACTAACACCAAGGATACCGGCAGAACCAGTGAAGTATGCACAAATTAACATAAGTTGGCAACCGAAGTGAAGAGCCAACAATTGTCCAAGACACAAAGTACTTCCTTGAGAACAGGCCTCTGCTTGGGGCATTGGCTTCATGAGAACTTCCAGACCTACTGAAAAATAAAACCCTCACTTAAGCCCAGGGTATTGTGAAAGTCGTTCTCAAGAAGGTGCCCACATGAGAATCACAGGCTCAATTTTGAACCTGTACAAATCCCAATGCTCGGCGTTCAAAACCCAGAAACTTTATTTCAGGAAAATTAGTTAGTGCTTTTGCTCAATGCTGCACTTGGTGGAACTTCCACATCGCTGCCCAAAGCATTGCCAAGGGGGTTACAGGCTGAGCAGCAGCCCTGATTTTTGTGTATGAACCTCATTTATTTTTATTTTATTTTTAAAAAAATATATTTTATTGATTTTTTACGGAGAGGAAGGGAGACGGATAGAGAGTTAGAAATATCGATCAGCTGCCTCCTGCACACCTCCTACTGGGGATGTGCCCACAACCAAGGTACATGCCCTTGACCGGAATCGAACCCGGGACTCTTCAGTCCATAGGCCGCTCTAGCCACTGTTCCAAACTGGGCAGGGCTGAACCTCATTTAAAAGGAAGCGCTGAGTGATGTGACTACTCAGGTGGGGGCATCTGGAGAAATAGGAACCAGTCACCTGTCCCGCAATTCGGCCCTTTCAGAAGGATTTTGTCCTAGCTTGCTGCTAGCTCTTTGGTAAAGAAATTTCCTGTTGGACTCAGGGGTGTTATTTCCTTTCCAATTTTGATCCCCTAGTAAATTTTTAAAAATTAACTATAAAATTCTTTGCACTTGCTTTAAAATGCAAAATACGGAACCCTCCTTACCATAGCCTCACCAAAAACTTAACTGGCACAGGACTACCTCCTCCCACATACACAAGC
>NW_006287277.1:959833-960611 GCF_000327345.1 Myotis davidii | reverse complement strand
CCCACAGAGTGGGTGGGGGTGGCTGGCAGGGAATTCATTCCTTAGCCCTCACCATTAACCCGCAGTGCTGAAGCCCACTGGCTGCCTCATTAGCAATGCTTTGGATGGGTCTTCAGCCTGTGGCTTTTGTGGCGCTGGTGGCTGGAGTCTGTGAGTCACTAGAGAAAGATGACCGAGCAGGGAGAGAACACCCTTTCCCCCAGCGCTCAGGCTCAGACATTTCCAGGGCTGCGGCGGAATGAGGTTGATTCCCCACCCCGCCCCACCCTCCGCCCTCCAGGAGTTTCCCTGGGGATACAGAGTACGCCTTTAACGACAGGTTGCTGATGGCAGCATTTCGGGGTCTTAGGAGGTGACAGAAAGAATCTGCCGGCCACCTAACATCCGCCCCGGCCCAGGTTGCAGATTCTCAATCTCCAGAGCTGGGCTGTCACCGTTACTAGGCAGTCGATCCCCAACTGCACCGGAACCCGCCTGGCACACCGATCCCGATCCCTCCGGCGCCCAGGTCCGCATTTTGATAGTTGGAACAGGGGACAAAGAAACGAAAGCCTCTGTCCCATCCTGTCCCGGTCCCCTCCCACCTTCCTTGTTTCCAGGGTCGTGGTTCTCACATGGGGTCTTCTTCCCAGAGACCCTGGGGAATCAGGCGTTTGTTTCACGTGGGTTTCGAGCCAACGGAACCAGGGCAGAGTGCGACAGGACCGAACTCAGCGCCCGGAGCTCGGGTGACAGGGAGGGAGAGCGTCCCAGGAAAGGGGCAAGAAGCTCGCTACTC
>NW_006287277.1:956699-959441 GCF_000327345.1 Myotis davidii | reverse complement strand
GCAGGTCAGCCAAGCAGGAGGCTCCCCCAGGACCCCCTAGCGAGCACCCCCGGCCGGAAGCCGGAAAAGCCAGATTGGGGGGCGGGGGGAGGGTTGGGGATGGAGAGAGAGGGGAGTGGGCTTTCAGGATCTCGGAAAAAAGGAACTCTTACAGCTGCAGAGGCTTTGCGGTCTTCGTCATCACCCATTGTGCAGATAAAGAAACTGAGGCCCAAGTCACTGCACCGGCTCCTTTTGTTCACATATGGACTGCGGGTGGTTTACTGGATTCCGCAGGTCTAACCTGGGTTGCACGTTAGAATCGGCTGGGGAGCTTTGCAACCAGGGTTTCATCAAGTCCTCGGCGGGTGGGACCAAGTCAAAAGCTCCCCGGGTGATTCCCACGTGCAGCCAAGGTTGCCAACACTGACTGGAGTTACTTGTGGGTAAACAATGACTTCGAAGGGCACAGGCGGCACTTTGCAGTCTGGGGTGGTGACAGGTTTGGTGGGGTCTGTAATCAGCCCACTTGGTCCCTGGCAGCCCGGCCCTGGCATGTGCTGGGAGACCTTGCAGACTCGCCCCAGTCCCTGCTTCTCCCGCTCAGGCCTCCTGCTTGAGCCTGTAAGTGAAGTAATGGTTTAACAGTGTCCGGGGTTTAAATTCCTTCTGTTTCCTTCCAGAAGCATTTTCCTGTTTCCAAAGGTTTTAGAAAAGAGCTGAGACCCTGGCAGTTTTTCTACCGTTACTGTGTCCTCAGTCATTTCTGCGCCCCTGATAGTTTATGTTGTGCTTCTTAATTGTTTTGAAAATACATCGTGTTACTTGAACCGAGGGTTACATAAACAGTAACAATAGATAGTACACTAAGGGACAATTAAGCCAGAAGAAAGGCTTCAGGACTAAAAAAGGGTGGAGGCGGCAAACATTTCATCTATTGAAATTTATTGGATTAGAGAAGATCTTATCAAGGCAGAGCTCTTAGAAGGCCTAATAATATTTTGCATAAAAGGACAGAGATTTGTGCTAGGCGGATCATGGCTAACCAATCTCGTGTAGTAATAAAACAGCAGGGAGCTCATAGCTTTAACTTTTTGCCGTTACAGAAAGCGATCCATTTGAAGGAGGCCCTAGTGCACGTGTTTGCAGAAATCCAACTGCAGGTGACAATGATTAGGATGGCCTGCAAAGGGCAGAGACCAAGGGGGAAGGAACGGACGCAAAGAGGAATGTATTCTACCTCCAGGTTTAGGGAAGAGCATTTGGTTGGTTCCAACACCCTAGGAGACAGTGCAAACAACAGAATGGGCTTCTCAAATAGTATCTGGGCGTGCTCTGACCCCACTCGGCCACTACGGAAGCAAGAACGCTAAGGTTTTGTGCTCTGGGATAAAAGTAAACCCTTTCATCCACTTTCTGTCATTCCCTAGAAGTCTCAGGTTTTTTTTTTTTCTAACCAAAGAAAAGAAAGAACAGCTGTCTAAATATTGAAGCTAGTCACATGGGATGCTGTGATTAAAAACCAAGTTAGAGCGAGTGTGTACACAGTGTCAAAGGAAAGCCACATTTTAATAGAAAATTTTACTTACTTTGGAAATGTCACGGACTGATTTCAACAAGCAATTGTCCTGAAAACCCTTAAGAAAAACAACACAGCAGTTGGGAATTAACAAGGCTACTACAGACAGGGTGCAGAAGACACCTAATATGTATACTTGACTATTAGTCAAATAAATGCTATTTGATAGTAATAAACTATTTTTTCTCATATTAAATAACTGAAACCTTTTAAAAATCAAGCAAATCTACCTTGCAGGTGGGTGACTAAATTGGTAGAGCCTTTCTGGAAAGTTATTTGGCAGTATGAATCAAGAGTCCTAAAAGTATGCATAGCCTCTGACCTAATCTCTTGCTTCTGGGATGTTCTCCTAACTAAATAATGACTGTTTCAGTAAAAATTAATGTAAAAAGATGGTTATCACAGAGCAAGATGTAATAGCAAACAAAACAATAAAACAAAAATAAGAAAGGAAGCAACAACTGTTCAATAAAAGGGAAGTTATATATATTACTAGTGACCCAGTGCACAGATTCGTGCACATTGAAATTAATTAGAAGGTGGCTGGTGGGGCAGGACTGGGCAAGATGGGCTGGACACACCCTGGAGCCAACCTCCCGTGGTCCCTCCCTGGCTGGCCACACCTGTGGTGTCACTGTGGCTTGAAAGGTGTCTGCTGAGAAGCCACTTCTGGTTTTCTACTAAATGTTTTAAATCAATTAAATCAATGTTTTCCAAACTCATCTGAGAACTGAACATTTTTCTTTCACAGTATTAATTACTAGTGACCCAGTGCACAGATTCGTGCACATTGAAATTAATTAGAAGGTGGCTGGTGGGGCAGGACTGGGCAAGATGGGCTGGACACACCCTGGAGCCAACCTCCCGTGGTCCCTCCCTGGCTGGCCACACCTGGGGTGGCACTGTGGCTTGAAAGGTGTCTGTGGAGTGAGTGGGGTCCCTCTGGCAGGTGGGGGTCTCTGGCCTGACCTGTGGGGGATTGGGCCAAAACAGGCAGTCTGACATCCCCCATGGGATCCCAGAGTGCCAGAGGGCACTCTACAAAGTTGCTGTCATACAGGGTGTGGAACACAAATGCAAGTGTGCAGTAAACCAGATTCGGGACTGACAGTGCCCCAGCAACAACATAACCCACAGCTGAAGGTGGAATCATGTGGCCCCACGAGGAATCGGGCTCCATCCTT
>NW_006287277.1:944718-956421 GCF_000327345.1 Myotis davidii | reverse complement strand
GAGTACCACCCCACATAGCTGGTGCGCCATGGGATGGCCCTGAGTCCTGGAGTGCCACACCAATGCCCCGCCTCTGTGCCGCACGCAGCGGCCGCCAGACCCTGACTCTGCGGCATGCACATGGGCCGTGGAAATCCTGGCAGAAGCCTCGCAAAGCAGCTGTTGGGACCCCCATAGTGTGTGTGCGTACGGGGCTGCAGGAACCCCAGCAGAAGCTGTGTGGAGTGGCTGCTGGCCCAGCCCCCACTGTCCTGCCCCTGCTGTGCTCACTGCCATCTTGTGATGGCATTATGGCGTAAGGGTCAATTTGCATACTACCTCTTTATTATATTGATTATTGACTTAGCTCAGTGGTTGTCAGCTATGGATGATTCCCTCCCCATCCCCATACCCCCAGGCCAGGAGACATTTGGCAATGTCTGGAGACAGTTTTAGTTGCCACATCTGGGGAGGAAGTGCTACTGGCACCTGGCTGGTGGAGGCCAGAAATGCTGCTAAATATCCTACAATGCACAGGACAGCCCCACTGCAGCAAAGATTTATTTATTTATTTTTAATTTTTTTTCTTTTATTGATTAAGGTGCAGCAAAGATTTATGATGTAGTCCCACCCAAATGTCAATAGTGCTGAGATTGAGCAGCTCTGATCTATTTAATTGTATATCACATGGCCCCATTTCCAAAGAATTATGTGGGGAAATACTCAGAGATATTTTTAAAGTTTTAAAGCTGAGTGTACAATATAACCCTAGTCATGTTTGTATGCACATACATATGTATTGAAGAAGACTGAAAGAAAATAATATGGTAGGGACTGTGGGGAGGAATAAAGTTTCCTGTACTCTCCTAGGTTCTTCCAACTGGTCTAATAATTAAATTGACATGACACAAATTAACAAGAGAAAATAACTACATGTAATTACTTATGTAAAAATGGGAACCCTACATACACAAAAGAGTTAGAGACCAGAGACCCTATATGAAGGAGAGGTTCAGAGACAGGGTGACTGAGGTAATAAGACATTCTGAACTAGGGATGAGGTAAAGTGTCTTGTAGGCGTCAAAGAGTTAAGGCAAAATAAGAAGAGCAGACATTTAGTGAATAGAAGTTTGTCCTGCCATATAGGTGGGTCATAAAGTTACTACTGGTGATAACTCTTATTATGGGCAAGGCCCCTAACTTAAACTCTTTAAGAGAGAGGTAAAAGTTTCTCTTAAGCCTGCAGGGTCTTGATTGCCTTCAGTTCAAAATACTTCATATGCCAAAGTGGCACATCTTGGGGAGGCCTATTCTGAACCCATGCAGACTATTATTTATTTACCAAACATATATCTTCTAACTGGTCACACAGCTGGACTACATTTCCTAGGCTTCTTAGCAGTTAGGTGGGCTAAAGTGTGTGCCTCTGGGAGTGAGGCCACCAGCTGGGAGAAGACAGCTGAGAGACTTTTTCACCAAGCCCTACTATTCTATTTGTTATCACACATATGAGTTATTTATAGATGTGGATATTGATACTGATATATTTAATAAAAGCACCTGTGTCCATTGGGTGCTTAGTTCTATGCTTTCCAGGCTCCTGAGACCTTATTTCCAGACATACCTATATGTAAAATGGGTATAATCATGGCCCTACCTCATATAGTTGTGGGAAATAAAGGAGATCATATTAGTAAGGAACTCACCATCTGGGACTCAATAAATGGTAGCTGATGTGGATGTTGTTGCTGGTGATATTATCATTATTATCTCCACTTTTTACCTTGGGGAGCCTGAGCCATCACTGGAATCACCAGAAATCACCTTTAGGGTGAGGGCATTCTGAGATTTTGCAGTACAAAAAGGGATGGATCTCTCTGGTGTAAAATTTTGCCTTTTTGTTTTAGGCGTATAGAGGAGCCCTGACTTGACTGCATCCATTCTAGAGGATGGAAGGAAATAGTTGATTTCCATTCTGCTATTATACTGTACTAGAGGCCCGGTGCATGAAATTCGTGTACTCAGGGGGTGTCCCTCAACTTGGTCTGTGCTCTCTTGCAGTCCAGGAGCCCTTGGGGAGTGGGCCTAAGCTGGCAATCAGACATCCTTAGTGCTGCCGTGGAGGTGGGAGAGTTCCTGACACCACCGCTGTGACTCGCCAGCTGTGAGCCCAGCTCCGGGCTTCTGGGAAAGGAGAGAGATAGAGAGTCAGAAACATCGATGAGAGAGAAACATCAATCAGCTGCCTCCCGCACATCTCCCACGGGAGATGTGCCCGCAACTCAGGTACATGCCCTTGACCAGAATCGAACCTGGGACCTCCCAGTCCGCAGGCTGATGCTCCATCCACCGAGCCAAACCGGTTTTGGCTTATTTGTTTACTTACTGGTGAGGGATGGTGTCAGGTGGCCTTGAGCAGTAAGCAAATAGAACGCAGCCCAATGTAGAAGAAGCAACAGGAAATTAACAAAATAACTTTCCTATGAAGTTGTACAGTACATCATTTAATTAGAGAAAAATTGAGTTTAAATGAACATGTTTTAAAATTGTAAATATTCCCTAAGACTGAAGATTCCTCATACCTTAGATGTGAATCCAGATGGTTTTCTAAATTTCTACATTTACATTGATATTAGAAATATCAACCATCCTGAGTTGGCAAGTTGAGTGGAAGAAGGGCAGACAAAAAAGTACAACGTATATCGAGTTCGAAAAGGCTGGGGCAGTCAGTGCCCAGCCAGGGGACAACAGGAGGGATAGGGGAGCAGCTGAGAAGACCTGCAAGGAAGAGCTGCCCAGACCTTGGAGATAAATATTAAAGCACCTCCAAGATAATCATCTTTGCCTTCTTCTACATTTTCCTATGTTCAACTTGGGAATGGAAGAGGAGAAGATATGATTTTTTTGCTGTCAGATTTTTAAGGAGCTAATCGTCCCCTGGGGTCTTTGTGACTTTTCAATTGGCTTTTCCAGTCACCTGCAGGAGACAGGTGGCGGTCTCCCTGCTCTCTGATCCCTGGGTCTTCTCCTGAGGCCCTTTCTGAGCATCTAGAACAGTGATGGCGAACCTTTTGAGCTCGGCGTGTCAGCATTTTGAAAAACCCTAACTTTGGTGCCATGTCACATATAGAAATTTTTTGATATTTGCAACCATAGTAAAACAAAGACTTATATTTTTGATATTTATTTTATATATTTTAATTCCATTTAACAAAGAAAAATCAACCAAAAAAATGAGTTCACGTGTCACCTCTGACACGCGTGTCATAGGTTCGCCATCACTGGTCTAGGGTGAGGGCCCTAGATTCCCTCTCACACTTTCCTGGTTGTCGTATGGCATCCTGATCTTTCCTTGTGTTTCCTTTAGTGAGGAAACTGAGTCTTACAGATATTCAGTCATGTGTCGCAGGTCGTACACTGAGTACACGGCAAATCTAGATTTAGAGTTGAACCCTGCTCTATCCAAATTCAAGCTCTGTCCACTCCACCACATTACCATCCATAGAACATGTTTCCAGATCGTATGATTCCGGATTGTATGATTCCTGATCTGGGCTATAAGGAACAAGTGCCAAAGCCTCAGCCAGGGTGTGTTTTAGGGCTCCCTTTCAGAGTCAGTATCCAGTTCAGCCGTGGCTTAGAGGATGGGGAACATGGCTATATCCTATTGTGGGTCTTACAGAGTCACCGGCTACAAGTGAGCAGGATGCAGGCAAAATAGAACACAGCTGCATCCCAGGGGGGCCCAGGATTCAAAGCTGGCTGAAAACAGATCCTGCCTTTAAACACAGATCATTTCATGCTGTCCTTTTGTGAAGCAGAGCAATTGGCAAATGATGTTTCTTTGGTTTGTACTGAGGCTTTCATTCCGCAAGTCTGGGTTATGTCCACTCTAATGCTTGTTGTCTTTCACAGGACTCACTACTTTTGGACTGTGGCCGAGTTACCCACATACACGAATCTAGATCAGAATTCACAGGGGGGCATCAGTTTGTTGTGGAACTCACAACAAACACCAAAGAATGTAGCTAATCTGACAGTGCGTACTTCTTTTTGCAGATGAAATTTTTAAATAAAATCATGTGCAGAGCTCAAAATTATTTATTAGCCCATCATTTTTATTAGCTGACAATGATCTCTTTTACTCCTCCCACACTTCCCATTTGGCTAGTAATAATGAATTTTGTAGCCTCTTGGAAAAAATAATGTTGCTCTGGGCTAGGATTTTCTTATCATTTTTCTCAAGGAAGCTCTTTCTGACCTCCCTATTAAGGTTGAACGTCCCAATTGACAGTCTCATTGCACCATCCACCTTCCCTTCCTAGGTCCTGCCACAGTTGCAATTTTACTTCAGATTATGTGAACATATAATGTATGTTTTTCTCCTCAGTTAGGCCATGGCTATAGTGAGAGTAAATTAAAATATCTTGATTAAGTAATTAAAAATGTTTTGAGGAATCTTGGGAGACTTCATGTCCTATCTCCTCCCTTCCAGGACTCTGTCTGTAATAATAGCTTTCTGTCTTTCCTGCGTCATCAATATCTCCCTTTTGACTTAATCATTCCTACTGGTTCACACACATGTTCCAGCCATTGCCTTATTTTCTTGCTCCCTTTCTTAGCAAAACCTTTTGGAAGAGTAATCCACACTTGCCTGAATGTCCTCACCTCTCACTCTCTGAAGCCCACTCCAATAAGCCTTAGGTCCCCATCATTCTGCTGAAACTGCTCTTGTCAAGAACACAAATGATGGCATGTGGCAAGATGGGACACTTGCAGTAAAGGCCTCCATTTTTCTAGAAACATGTTCTTATCTAAGCTTTCATGAACTCACACATTTCTGGTTTTCCTTCTTCCTCTTCAGATGAAACTTCTCAGTCTTCTTTGCTACTACCTAAATTTATTTTGTCATAACTATTTTTTATTGTCAGTTTCACCCTGTGGATTCGATGCTCCAGGTGGGCAGAAAGTTTATCTTGATCACTATTATAACCTCAATTCACAGAACATATCAGATGCTCAAGTTTTCATTAAATGAATGAATATTTCCTCCATTTGAACTTACATAATTTTGAACCTAACAATCTTTAAAATTCTGGTTTGTATAAAAAATATCCTGTCCGGCCAGCATGGCTCAGTGGCTGAGCATTGACCTGTGAACTAGGAAGTCATGGTTCGATTCCTGGTCAGGGCACATGCCCAGGTTGCGGGCTGATCCCCAGTGTGGGGCTGTGCAGAAGGCAGCCAGTCAATGATTCTCTCTCATCATTGATGTTTCTATCTCTGTCTCCCTCTCCCTTCCTCTCTGAAACCAATAAAAATATTTTTAAAAAATATCATGACATAAATATTATTCTGAGTTTTATTCTTTTACCTAATATATTAGCTACCTCTCGTGAAAATGAATAGAGGAAAACCACATTCAAAATGGAGTCAGGAAGCCATGAAGGGAGGGCTTTCATGCATATACCACTTGTTGCAGCTTACTTTATATGCCTTAGCTGGAAGAAGCTTACTTTCCGTACCTCAGCAGGATGAAGGAAGATTTTCTAGTTGCCCAGCAATAAATATCTCAACCAATGAAAAGCCGCCAAAACTAGAACTCTCCCTTTCAATGAACTTTAAAAAAATGTTTTTATTGATTTTAGAGAGAGAAGGGAGAGGAATAGAGATATAGGAACATTGATGAGAGAGAACCATCCATCGGCTGCCTCCTGCATGCCCCCCACTGAGGATTGAGCCAGAAACCCAACCTGGGCATGTGCCTGGACTGGGAAGCAAACCTGTGACCTCTTGGTTCATGGATTGACGCTCCACCACTTAGCCAAACTGGCTGGGCCCTTTCAATGAACTTTCGTTCAGAATTGCGCCCCCCCTCTCCCCCGCTCCAATTTCTTCCCTTCTCCTATAAAAGCACACTCCTCTCCTTTGTTCTCTGGACTTGCCTGTGGTTTGCTATAGTTTGCAATTCCTCTGCTATTTCAGAGTAAACTCGATTTTCCTGGCTAAACTGCTTACATTTTTATTTTAAAGGTTGACACCCTCTTACTTTTGATGAATACTCTTTCTAAATTTTCATCCATTTTGTAATAAAAATATTTATTCTGACAATCATTCTTCCTTCATGTTGACCTCAATTCATTGATCAGCATTCTTTGAGCATGTTTGTTTTCAGCCAGCTGGGTAATCCTTGATTGTGTTGACACCCAGCACACACTTCTGTATGTTGTCCACAAGGAAATAACACCTTCTATTGTGGAAAAGGTCATCATTTGTTTAGCACACACAAGGTTCTAGGTTGATTCAGCTGTTCAGCTGGGGCAGACACTTGTTAACAGGATGATTTTCCAAATGCACCATGGGCAAAAGCCACTTAAACCCAAGAAAGAGGGGCAGATGTGACAACTATGCAACCTCTGCACATTTTAATGCCCAGAAACTGATTCTCTCCTCTCCTCTGAATGGCTATCCCTCTTCTTCAACTCTTCCTGAAGTCCAGAGAGGATGTTGAGCATGTCCCTGTTCTCCCATCTAGAAATTTTATCCAAGAAAGCAATGAAGTTGGAGGTGGCAGGGGAAAGGAAGTTGGGGGTGGGAACTCTGTGTCTTAATATATGCGGGTTCCCTACAATCAACCCTTTCTTTTAAAAATGCTCAGAGATCCTAATTGTTAATTCTACCATATATTGTTGATGTACTCTACACATCACTGAATATTTCTCCCAATGGGTTAATGAGATAGAGGTAGGCAGGGTCAGCATTATCGAAATTTTGCAGGAATGGTGTAGTAACTTAGCCATGGTTATAAGACTTGTAGATAATTAGAACTAGAACTGTTGACTGGAGCCACAATGCCTCTTTGTCAATTTCCCTTCTCACCTACCAGTATCAGCATGTAGTTAAAAGTGTGACAAAGTGACTGTTGCTCTTTTCTTGGGGGCAAGTGACCTAACTCCTTTGAGCCTGTTTGTTCATGCTTCAGAGACAGATAAGAATACTCATGGCACATGTTAACTTTGTGGTTTAAGGTAAAGTCCTACCTCCAGACTTATACTTTCATTGTTATTGTCACGATCTATCAAATCAATGCCTCCCTTTCTCACTCCCTTTATTCAAGATGGAGGCTCCCGCTTCAATCCAGTTTCTTGGTGCCTCTTCGCATCACTCAAGGGTCCGTGATTATATCTACAAAGACCTGTAGGGTCCTGAGATATAAGATGACAGGCATGAAATCCTTGACTCATGTTAAAGAAACAGGTGGTGTTCATTTCTAGCTCGCCTGGGGACATCCTAAGGACCAGTTGGACTCTTCTCCCTGTTCTGCCCTGTGTCCTCAATCCCTCACTAATGTTTGTTGAGTGAATCAATAACTACAAAGAGCAGACAGACTTGGAATCAAACCTCACCTTGGGCCCTGATTAACTGAGCCTCAGTTTCCAAATCTGCAATCTGAAAACAATAGACTCTTTTGAAAATTTTTTATTTTAATTTTTGTTGAATTTATTGGGGTGACATCCTATATAATAAAACCCTAATATGAAAATCGACTGAAGGGCAGAACGACCGGTGGAACATCCAGTCGCTATGACATGCACTGACCACCAGGGGGAAGACACTCAACGCAGGAGCTGCCCCTAGCCTGCAGGCCCCAGGCCAGCCAAGGCGGGTGCCAGCAGGGGCCCCGATCACCCCAATTGCCCCACCCTCCGGTTGCCCCACAGATGGCCCTGATCACCAGGCAGGCCTAGGGATCCTACCCTATATATTGGGAACAGTCTCTTAGATTTAAAAATTAAAACCTGGCAAGGCTATTCTAACCCTGAAACAACAGGATGATGCAGCAATGCCATGCATGGACTCTGGCTTGCACATTTTGTGGTCAGCCCTGATTCTGACACTTATAACTGTGTGGCAAAGCCAATTACTTAACTTCTCTCTGCTTCAGTGTTTCCACCCATAAGATGGAGAAAATGGTACTACTGCCGCAGAAGGATCATGTTATGCACTACTTTTTATAATCAGGGCAAAAAAATGCAGCTGCCCATACAATAGCAAGATGCCTTTCACCTGTGTGAAAAGTATAGTCACTGGTGCATGCAGCATCCCAGATTGTGAGAGGGATATCCAACTGGCAGTTTAGGCCTGACATCCCCTGAGGGGTCCCGGATTGTGTGAGGGTGCAGGCTGGGCTGAGGGCCTCCCCCCTTTCCCCCCTGTGCATGAATTTAATGCACTGGGCCTCTAGTTGGTTAATAAAATTACATAGGTGGCAAGAGACTATTTGCAGGGTTGGTAGGAGGATTTAAATAATAGCTATTCAATATTTTTCTCTTTCCCACATTCAATTTACCCTTATCTCCCCCTTTAATAATGGTATCTGCTTTAGATTTTGTTGTTTCTTTTCAATTTTTGCTCCTTATCAAAGGAAGGAGGCAACTAGAAGGTAGATTGTTCTGCCCTCTTTCTATCATTTGATCTGCCCCAAACAAGCCTTTGTCCCTCCTTTGTCTAGTCATGAATTTAAAAGTATCCTTTGTGCTTTGTGGGTCACAAATAAATGCACCGCACACACAAGGATAAAATATTAGCAAATCAGTCCACATACATAATGTCCTTTTTTAAAAAAGGCAATAAAAAACATAATTCTAGTTCTAGAAACTGTTACATTTCTTTTGATTTTTAAAAATGCAATTGAATTTGAGGTAAAGAATCAACATCCTTTAAGAGAATTATATTGAAGTCACTTTCTATCACCAAACAGGTCATATTTTGGGGAGCAACTTCCCAATCTGTTAAATGAATAATGATTGCTTTAGAATAATCATGATTACATCCTCAAAAGGCAATTTTATCTTGGTTAATTTTTTCTTTGTACTGTCAAATGACTATTTTTGAAGCAATTATAAGGCCCAGTATTATTTTTCACCACTGAACAGCACACCCATTGCCCTTCCCAGTTCCCTGTGTTTCTCTGCCACACAAGCACTTGAAAACGGTGGTTTTGTGATTTAAACTTATCAAGCAAAAGGTCATTTAGGAAGCTTATTTGATAATTCAGCTTTGCCTGTGTGTCTTTGTACCACAGCAAAGGGCCAGGGAAAAATATGTGGGTGTGTGGCTGTGGAGGTAGGATTAATCCTCTCTCTGCATTTGGTTTCTGCTTTGTTAAGGAGTTTTGTGTGGGTGGTGGGAGCAGATTGGCCATCTGAGAAAGCCAGGCTCCTTTTCCTCCCCAGCAGCTGTGCACAGGCTTTCTTTGCCTCCCCTGTACTAGTATATGGCTGCATTTGTGTCTGTCTTTAGGGCCAGGTCCTTTGGGGATGCAATGTGTCTCCCCACCTTTTCCTGATGCCTGTCGTACTGCGTCTTACCTTTCTGCGGGGACACTAAAGCCAGGTTTCCTCCTTGGAGAAGTTAATTAGCACATACTGATAAGAAAGAAAAAGGTGCCAGTGAGTAGCACTTTATCTGCCTCAGTTAAATACACACAGCTGACAGGTGTGACCTGGCGATTCGGCTAAGAGCATGGGCTTTGAAGTGAAGTGGACTGAGTTCAAATCCTGCCAGAAGCTTCCAGGGACTCCAGACCAGTGACTTGAATCTCTCTGAGCAGCCTTCCTCTCCTGTAGAATGGGAGCAGAATGATAGCTTTCTTGAAAGGATTGTTATGAAGAGGCAATGAGTTGATGCACCTAAAGAGTGTGGTGCAAAGCCTCGCTTTCAGTAAGTGCTCCATATACAGGAACTAGTTATGGAGCAGCCAGAGTGGCCCTGGGAGGACCAAGGGTGGGTGCATCTGGCCTTATCTTCAATTCCTACGCTTGGCTTCTTCAGAAGGCTTTCTTGATTGATTCATTTTAGTTTGGTATGTGGGTACGTGCTTGTGTGGCCCAAGAACACCTTCCAAGTGGACATTGATCTACAACCTTTCACTATATATATATATATAAATTTCATATATTCACATCTCTCACCTTTTGGTAGCATTCAATGCTGTTTTTCTTGGTTGTCTAATTGCATTAAGGTTTTATCACAAGGAAAAGGGCTTTACTCCTGGAGTGGAGTTCTAAACCCAGCATTAATTTACGTTCTCTTTAGGGGAGCTTTGTCTCCCCCAAACCATCTTTGTCAGAAGCCACCGGCTGCACAGACGGTTGTCCCACCCCCACTCTGTCCTTGGCTCTGACCACACAGCAGTTGTCTCCCTCGCAGCTCCCACATCTTACTCATAATCACTGACTGTTCTCAATCTGTCTTTTTTCTGATTTCCTTTTTCTTATTCCTCCACCTCCTCAATTTCTTTTTCCCCCTCTTGGCTTCCATTTCCTTCTCTGAGTCCCACTAGCCTAGCTTGGCAGGTTTTCTTTTTTTATGCCATTCCCCGTGTTGACCAGGCTTCCCAGCCCTTTCTGCTTTTCCTGAGGCCAAAGCTGAGTGATGTTGTGTGTCTACTGGTTCCTAGGAGCAGTGGTCTGTGCTGTCTGTGAACATCTCCTCAGTGTAGCCAGTGGGCAAAGCCCTAGTGGCCCCAGGCGCTTATTTCATTCAGCTCAACTGATTCAGAGGCACAGTGAGTGACCCCCCTGTGTAGTAAACTAATGAATTAGTTGGTTCAAGGGGGCCCCAGAGCCTGAGTCCACCACTGGCCTGCCAGATGGCAAGGAGTTCCCACTCTTGGTGCCGCTCAGGTTACGTTTGTGTCTCTGAATGTGACTGCCAACCACTTGATATAGTTCACTGGGGATGCACATGAAATGGGAGGCTCCTGACCTCCTGAACCAGATCCTCTGGAGGTGGGGCCTGGCGCTCTGGGTGATTCTGATGGCTGCTAATGTTGGACTTGGGGAAGGCACTGTGTTAGTTTCCTCTTGCTGCTGTAACAAATTACTGCAAACCTGGTGCTTTAAAACAATGCAGATTTATTTGGAGCTTAGAAGTTTAAAATTCGTTTCACTGAGATAAAGTCAAGGAGTTGGCAAGGCTGTATTCCTTCTAGAGGCTCCAAGAAATCTGTTTCCTTGCCCTTTTCAGCTTTGTACGACCTGTATTTCTTGGTTTGTGGTTCCTTCCTCCATCTTCAGAGTGTACCACTCCAGTGTCTTCTTCCCATATCACACTGCCTTTTCTCTCATTGCTGACTTCAAAAAGGGACATTATATGGGTATTCTAATTTAACATCAGCCCTTAAAAGCAAAGAGCAATACTAACAGTGGGATAACATACCACCACTCTATGGTTGAGAACTTTGACTATGGCTAACCCTGGGTGTCAATCAAGCTATTAATAGAAAGAAAAAAAAATAAACTCAACAACGGGCAAGAAGCTATAGGCTATGAATAGACCGCTGTGATAAGAGAATAATGACCAACCAGATAAAGACACCACAAAATAAAAACAGAACTATAGGCCAATATCCTTGATGAACATACATGCTAAAATCCTCAACAAAATTCTAGCAAATTGGATTCAACATTACATTAGAAAGTTCATACACCATGACCAAGTGGGATTTATTCTGGGGATGCAAGGCTGGTACAATATCCACAAATCAATTAACTGATACATCACATACACAAATTGAGAGACAAAAATCATATAATCATATCAATTGATGCAGAAAAGACATTTGACAAAATCTAACACTTTCCACATAAAAACTCTCAGCAAAGTGGGACTAGAGGTATCAGACCTCAACATAATAAAGGTCTTATATGACAAACATTC
>NW_006287277.1:937290-943596 GCF_000327345.1 Myotis davidii | reverse complement strand
CACTGATGGAGGGAATGCAGACTCGTGCAACCACTGTGGAGAACAACATGGAGTTTTCTCAAAAAGTTAAAAATGGAACTCCCATTTGACCCAGTGATCCCACTTCTAGGAATATATCCCAAGAAACCAGAAACACCTATCAGAAAGGATATATGCACCCCTATGTTCATAGCAGCTCAATTCACCATAGCTAAGATCTGGAAACAGCCTAAGTGCCCATTATCAGTTGAGTGGATTGAAAAACTGTGGTAAAAGGGTCTTTGTAGGTGGGATTAAGTTAAGGCTCTTGGGATGGAACATGATTCTGAATTATCTTGGTGGGCCCAATGTAATCACCAGGGTTATTTTAAGAGGGTAGTGGGGGAGGTCAGATTCAGACAAAGAAGGTGTGAGGACAAAAACAGAGGTTGGAGTAATGTGCGCACTCCCCCCCCCCCGCCCCCCACCTCCGGAAGGAATGCAGCCTTGACAATACCTTGATTGTAGACTTCTGACCTCCAGAACCTTAAGAGAGTAAGCTTGTGTTGTTTTTAGCCACTGCATTTGTGGTAATGTGCTATGGCAGTCATAGGAAATGAATGTAACCCCTCGCTGAACAGTGTGGCAACTCCACGAGCAGCAGCATATAAAGGCCACGAGCCACCTGAGGCGGGCAGAGCAGAAAAGTTCCTTTAGGTTTTATTTTAGGAGTCAGACTGGAGAAGGTGCAGTTGAGTTATCAACCCGGGGAAAGCCCTCGGGGGAGAGGGAACAAGGATTGTACATTTCACAGAAAAGGGCTCCTGAGTCTTGATTGCTTTATTCTGCGGATGCCAACAGCTGAGTGGCCATTTGTAGAAAGGGAAGGAATCATGGATTGGTTCCAGGGCCATCTGAACTGAACTCAAGTCACTTAAAGGGAACAAAAATATCCTTCCTGTTCATGGTGAGTATTCTTACCACGATTCAAAAAATTAAATGTAATGAAATCGGTAATGATATGGAAAACTAACATTTTCTCAAGTTGATGTACATGAACAAAAGCATCTTTGGGGAAAAATAAAACCAAACTGGGGGAAGTTTGGGTCCCTGGCTCTCCCTGGAACCAATTTATAGGAACCTTCTCCTGACTTTAACAGCCCTCACGTGGCGTTACTGCTTGCTTGTTTGTTTTGGGTTTTGATTTATAGACAATTTGTCTCAAGAAACGTTTAGACCCTTCACTACCTAAAGTGTGGTACATGGACCAGCAGCAGCAGCAGCATCTAATGTGAGCTCATTAGAAATGCAGTCTCAGGCCCCCCTAGACCTGCTGAATCAGAGCCACATTTTAACAAGATCCTCCAGTGGTTTGCATGCACACTACAGTTTGAAAACTACTGTTCCAGACAACCAGAAAACACAGGCAGCGGCTCACAGATTCTTTTCTGTAAGGAAAATGTACCATTTTCATTCTCATAATGATTTTTAAAAATGTAAATTATTTTATCATAAAAGTAATAAAAGCTCATTCTAGAAAAATGGTGAAAAATACCACCTGCGCTCCCAACACCCTAATGCAGTGGTCGGCAAACCACGCCTCGCGAGCCATGTGCGGCTCTTTGGCCCCGTGGCATGGGCCACAAAGTTTCAATCGCACTGTACGTGTGCGCCCGCACGTGGTATTTTATGGAAGAGCCACACTCAAGGGGCCAGTTTGCCGACCACTGCCCTAATGTAACCACTATTTTTATATGTGTACATTTCCACATATTGCATACCCACATCACACTGTCATTACTTCAATGGCTTCATGATAGTAGAATGGCTTATTTCACCACTCCCCATGTTTTGGGCAATTTTTCATCAATTCTGTGATGATACACATCTTTGTGCACATAGCTTTTTTTCTAAATTGAAGATTATTTCTTTAGAATGGCTTTCAAAAAGTAAAATTACTGACCGGGTCATTGGTAATAAACACTGAAAAAAACTCATTTTAAGAAATTGGTGGTATACAGAGACATGGAACAGACTGACATATTTCAGAGGGAAGAGGGGGGACAGGAAGAGATTAACCAAAGAATTTATATTCATATATGCAAAATCCATGGACACAGTCAACAGTGGGGTGAAGGCCTGAGGGTGGGTGGGAGCAGGGTGGGGAAAAAAAAGACATCTAACTTTCAACAATAAATAATTTTTTTTTAAAAAAGAAATTGGGCCCAGCCAGTGTTGCTCAGTGGTTGGGCATACACCTATGAACCAGGAGGTTATGGTTTGATTCCCGGTTGGGGCATATGCCCGGGTCATAGGCTCGATCCCCAGTGGGGGGTATGCAGGAGGCAGCCGATCAATGATTCTCTCTCATCATTGATGTTTCTCTCTCTCCCTCTCTCTCCTTTTTCTCTCTGAAATCAATAAAAATATTTTTTTTAAAAGAATTGTTGGTACAGTGTGTGTGTGTGTGTGTGTTGGGATCATAGAAATCTAATCTTTTTCATCTAGATTCAACTATAGAACAATAATGTTTTACTCCTATCTTTTGAACAACTCGGCCTGTGTTCAGCATATGAAAATGATTCGGGCTCTAGGAGATGCCCGGGGACATTGCTGTGAGGGAAGACCTATTCCCAACTCAGGTTCTTATCTTCTAAGACACTATCCTCAGTCATCAGCATTATCTCAGGACAAAGTGGCTTATGGGACTTGCTCGCCCCTATGATCATTTATGATTCATGGAAATAGATGGGTGCCAATTTTAACTGTTTTGATGGAACACGCTAGTAGCAGCAGTTGAGTCACTGTCATTTGATTTCTGTTCCTTCATTTTTCACATCTGTCAGCAAAAGTGGAACAAAGCTTTGTGATTTTTTTGTCTGGTATACCTATTTAAGTGTTCAATTTCAGTGTTTTTATTTTTAAAATATATTTTATTGATGTTTTACAGAGAGGAAGGGAGAGGGATAGAGTTAGAAACATCGATGAGAGAGAAACATCGACCTGCTGCCTCCTGCACACCTCCTACTGGGGATGTGCCCACAACCCAGGTACATGCCCTTGTGATTCTGGAATCACACCTGGGAACTCTCAGTCTGTAGGCCGACGCTCTATCCACTGAGCCAAACCAGTCAAGGCCAATTTCAGTGTTTTTAAATGGCAACTATCACAATAATCAATTTTATAACATTTTCATCACCTCTGAAATACCTAGACCAAATATCAATCACTTCCAATTGTCCCCCAAGACTCCCCCACCCAAGACAACCACAAATCTACTTTCCATCTCCAATGATTCACCTATTCTGAATATTTCATATATAGTTGACCCTTGAACAACATGGAGTTTAGGGGCACTAACCCCTCCCGCCCATACAAAAATCCACATATAACTTTTCACTCCCTAAAAACTTAAGTACTGATAGCTTACTGTTGACAGGAAGCCTTACTGATAACATAGTTAACACATATTTTGTACATTATATGTATTATATTCTGTATTCTTACAATAGAGTAAGCTAGAGAAAAGAAAATATTAAGAAAATTAAGGAAGAGAAAGTACATTTACAGCACTGTAGTGTATCGATACCATAAATGTACACCATATATTTACAAGATGAATCATCTGTCAGTCTGTCAGTATGTACATCAATATTGTCTTATATGATACAAAACACTGTAGATGTTATATGTATTACTAATACTGGACATCAAAAATGAAAAGATAATGTGAAAAAAATTCATATTTATTTACAGTTATAATAATTCCTGCATTGATAACTAAGTGGCAGCAATATGATCACTTTATGGTAGCTGAGCTTAATCTATGATTGCTTCATTTTATTAATGAAATCACCAAAATATTTTCCAATATATTTATTGAAAAAAATCCACATATAAGTGGATTGCACAGTTCAAACCCATGTTGTTAAGGGTCAAATATATATAAAATTATACAATATGTGACCAGCTTCTCTCATCTAGCATAATATTTTAAGGTACACCCCTATTGTAGCATATGTAAGTATTTCATTCTTTTTATAGCTGAATGATTTTCTATTGCGTGGATAGATCACATTTTGTTTATCCATTCATTAGCTGATGGACATTTGGGTTATTTCCACTGTTTGGCTATTATGAATGCTGCTGCTATGAACATTCATGTACAAGTTTATGTATAGACATATGTTTGCATTTCTCTTGGGTATATATCTAGAAGTAGAATTGCTGGGTGGTATGGTAATTTTGTATTTAACTACTGCCAGGCTGTTTTCCAAAGTGGCTGCACAATTTTACATCCCCATGTTCTATTTTTTCCACATTTTCACCAACACTTGTTATTATCTATCTTTTTTATTATAGCCATCCCAGTGGGAATGAAGTGGTATCTAATTATGGTTGTGATTTGTATTTCCTTCACATCTAATGGTGTTGAACATCTTTCATTGTTTACTGGCCATTTGTGTATGACTATTCAAATTTTTTGCCCATTTTTTTAGCTGAACTATTTGTCTTCTTATTATTGAGTTGTAAGAAGTCCTTATATATTCTGGATCCAATTCTCTTATCAGATAAATAATTTGCAAATATTACCTCCTATTCTGTGGGTTGTCTTCACTGGTAGGGTTTTTTAGCCTATACATAAAAGAAGCTATAGCATTTAGAAATTTGATTTTGGTCTTTCTCCAACCACAATTTTTGGTATGTGTGTACATGTGTGTATATATATATTAAGTCTAGACATTAAGCAGCTTTAAAAAACAGCTTCTCAGAGCAGGAGGCAGATCATTTGCTTGCCTGTTTGATTCTGAGGGCCTGATTCCTACAGTGAGTGAAACTGAACCAACAACAACAAAAAAATGAGAGTTTAATTTCTCTCTTCTGTGCCCCCTAGCCTTCCTACCTAAACATGGTCTCCAGAGATGGATGAATGGAAAAGAGAGGTAATAAATCATCCACATTTTAGTAGGATCATCTTGCAAGTAACAATGTAATACTCCAAATGAGAGAATGAGCCCATATACTGACCTTGGTGAAATTCACTACAAAAGAAGTCTTAATGGAAAAGGCTAATAAAATTTTTCAGGAAATTAGCTCCACATTGACAGGAAATAGGAATGTTCAATGTGTTGGACAAACGGTCCTTTCTGAAGAAAATTGCTGATTCGTTCACTAAGAACACATGTATGAAGGCTGATTTAAAATGATAGCTGAGCATCTGAAGACAAGTAGGGACACTGTGGCCCAAAGGCCCCTGACACATACTGGAGCAGTGTCAGGAAAAAGAAAGGATGGATCTAGAACAGTGATGGCGAACCTGTTGAGCTCGGTGTGTCAGCATTTTGAAAAATCCTAACTTAACTCTGGTGCCATGTCACATACAGAAATGTTTTGATCTTTGCAACCATAGGAAAACAAAGACTTATCTTTTTGATATTTATTTTATATATTTAAATGCCATCTAACAAAGAAAAATCAACCAAAAAAATGAGTTCGCGTGTCACCTCTGACACACGTGTCATACGTTCGCCATCACTGGCCTAGAAGGTGCTTCCCCTTCTTTGCTGTCTGCACACATCCCTGCCACCCAACCCTCAAGTTTAATCAAGTCCCACCTCTCCTCTGGATCCTCCTGACTCCCATTAACCCGCACAGGTCCCCTGACTCTCCGACTGCCGCTAGGGCATGCTGCCCTCCCACACAACTTTGGACTTAATTTTCTGCTTCCTGAGATTATTTTCTCTGTTAACATCTTGTCTACCCCATCTCCCTGCAAGTTCCTAGGGCTGAGGATGTCGCTCCTCACCTAAAAGAAGGGATTCTGTAAGTGTTTGTTGAAGTAAGTGATATGGCCTCTAAGAATGGGAAATGCTGCTGGGTCGGCTCACACCATCTCAGTGGTTGTGCTTTGCCACAGTTCACAAAGGCTACTGGCAGAAGAGGGTGACAGCAGGCCCGGGGGCGATGCTTCTGTCACCACACTGTTTGGCTCTTCCTCTCTGCCTCTTTCCTTCCTGAGCCTCTGCTTTCCATGTGTGTCCTTTTTTATTTTTATTTTTTGAATCTTCTATCCTTCCCACCAAATGACGAGAGAAAAACAATGGTCATAGAACTCAAAGAATAGCAAAAGGAAGGAAGCCTGCATTATTATTTTTGGTTCTTTTACATCTTTACTCTTCTTTCTTTCATCTTTTCTTTATTTTAAAATTAAGTTTTTTGGGGCAACATTGGTTAATAAGGTTATTTGTTCATTTGTTACTTTCAGTTTCTATATCCCACACATGAGTGAAATCACATGATTCTTAACTTCATCTAACTTATGTCACTTAGCCTGATATTTTCTTTTAG
>NW_006287277.1:933001-936423 GCF_000327345.1 Myotis davidii | reverse complement strand
GAGAGTTAGAAACATCAATGAGAGAGAAACATCGATCAGCTGCCTCCTTCACACTCCTTACTGGGGATGGGCCCGCAACCAAGATACATGCCCTTGACTGGAATCAAACCTGGGACCTTTCAGTCCACAGGCCGACACTCTATCCACTGAGCCAAACCAGTCAGGGAAGCATGATATTTTCAAGGTCCATACTTGTTGTCAAAAATGGTAGTATTTCATTGTATATTTGCATCACTTCTGTATCCAATAATCTAGCAAAGGACATTTTGATTGTTTCCATGTCTTGGCCACCATGATTAAGGCTGCAATGAACATACATGTGCATAAATCTTTGCGAATAAATGTTTTAAAAAATGTTAGGTAGATACCCAGACTCTTTCATCTTTTCTGGACATTTGTATCTATTTAGAATTGCAGATGGTGGCAGGGACTTGAGATAGATCATGCACGCTATAACTTTACAATAAAGAAAGGGAGGTCCTGAGAATGTTAAAAAAAAAAAACACACACAAAAGGCCCTGGATGGTGCAGCTCAGTTGCTTAAACAATGTCCCATGCACCTAGAGGTCACCAGTTCCATTCCCTGTCAGGCACATGCCTGAGATGTGCGCTCCATCTCCAGTAGGGGGTGTGCAGGAGGCAGCCAATCAGTATTTCTCCCTCTCTCCCTTTCTCTTTCTCTCTCTCAAAACAAAAACATATTTAAAAATAAAAAAGGAGGTTCAGAAAAATGTATGCCTCAAGTAGCCCAGCAGAGAGTGGTAGGTCAAGGCTAGAACCTGGGTGTCTTGACTTCTTATCCAGAGCTCTTGACCTTGCCTCTGGGTGAGATTTTTATGCATAGGAATGCATGATTCATAAGAAAAGGATGTTTGGTAAATGTCCTACTGTCACAATTAGCAATGTCTGCAAACCTATATAGGTCTCTGTTTAATTTAGGCTGATTCAATAGTCTAAAATCTGGGAATTCAGAATCAGACAGAAAAAATAAACAATGCATTGCTCTGACAGTTTTCCTAAAACTCACCATGGCAGAGTTTCCTAAAACTCCATAGCCTCCTACCCTGCAGAAATGCTGGCTTCTTTTTCTGGCAGATGATGAAAAACTAAATCCAACCCCAAAACATAAATTGGTAGGTGAAAAGCTATTGCAATATCAAATTCAGAAATGAGTGTGGATGCCAAGAGGCGTCTACTGGTGCTCTCATGGCTCTGCCCTGGCACACGTGGCTTTGAGTCAGGCTGTCCAGTATAATTAAAAGTCATGTTACCAGTATCTGTCAGGGGAATGGCATGTTCCAGAACTTGTAAGAAATGGTGCTGTAGGAAAAGGTTCCATAAAATATATCTGTTTCAAGAAATTACATGAAATATATCTGTGTGAGACTCAGCTAATTTTATGGAGGGCAAGCAGGCGAACATGATGACCCTGAGAAATCCTCATTATCTTGCTTTGAGAAACTTCCAATGAAAATAGAAACAGGGCTTCCTTCCAGCAGAAGACTTAGGATTAACTTCTTTCACTTTCAAAGTCAGTAGAAACAGCATTCTTTCATAACCCTTTCTTTCAGCATAAAGATCTTGGTTATATCATGTAATAAATCAAACAAGAAATATGGAAATATGGAAACAAGACACTGATAAAAAAGGCATAGCACAATTTTTCTGTTTGATGTTTTCTGAAAAGTATGATCTGACTGCATTTTCACTTCTTTCATCTCATGATGGTTGAGGCTCTGATTGTAGCGATCAAAGTCAAGTGAAGTACCAGTTGAATCCACTTCCAGGATAATGCAACTCTGGGAGAATTGTTGAGCTCAGAGCTTTAGATGTAATGTTCATCACAATCCTACTGACATACTGGCTGTCAGGGAGATGATCAGTGTAGGAATTCTGGGGGTCAGCAGCCCCAAGTCTTCTGTGACCTCCTGGCTCATCAATATGCCCCAAGAGATCACAGTCCCGCCCCAGAGCAACATGGCACCAGGGAGGTTCCCATGTTATTTCAGCTCTAAGAGGGCCAATGGAAGAAATCTCAGGGTTTATGTGTCTCTAGAACAGTGGTTCTCAACCTTCCTAATGCCGTGACCCTTTAACACAGTTCCTCATGTTGTGGTGACCCCCAATTTCATTGTTACAAAGTGAACATAATTAAAGCATAGTGATTCATCACAAAAACAATATGTAATTATATATGTGTTTTCCGATGGTCTTAGGCAACCCCTGTGAAAGGGTTGTTTGACCCCCAAAGGGGTCACGACCCACAGGTTGAGAACCACTGCTCTAGAATAACCATTTCTGATGTTGTGAATAAGCAAATTATGGGGTTTTGGTGGTTTATTGAAATATAGAGGAGCTGGGGGCACTTGTTTTATGAACACATGTTGAGCATCTGCTCGGGGACCATCTCTCTATGAGGAGCAATGAAAGCTGGGACACAGGAACCCAGCCCTCTGGGAACTTACAGTCAGAGGTTGACTTTTGAAGGACTGCGATCAACTCACCTCTTGCAAAGATGATCATTTATATAGAGAGCTTTTGTGTCACTGATACATAGACACCTCAGTCCACACTGAACCCCAACCCAGGAGTCATGGCTCCTTAGGATAAAAAAGCAGGAACTTTCTAGTTCACAGAATCTTAGGATAGTTATGTGGCATCCACCATGTTGGAGTCAGATGATATCCCACCTGGTCTGTGCCTGATTCCAAGAGTGAAATTTGATGAAGGTCTGGCAAATCCCAGTATATCGGTATTTTCTCTAGGCTTCTTCTGTCCCATCCCATCAACAAGTGTACCCACATAACACAAGCTGAAGTAGGAAAGGGAATCCAATGGCTTTGTCTCATCCTTTCATAGTCCGATTTGCACCACTATGTCCTGGGCTTTAAAGATCCCAGATCACTTCAATTTTGAACCACCAGGATCTGAGTTTTTGCCTGATAGGTTGGAAAGTAGCAGAATCATTGCAAAGAAGAAAGAGTGAGAAGGCAAGGAAACAAGGGAGTGAGAGTGTGCAAGAACAAGAGACTTTCTGCAGATGTGTTCAGCCTTGAGGTTTAAGCTAGGTGAGACAAGACAGGCAATATTAATTCCACTTTACTTGACTCAAAGGGTCAAATGCAGTGGTTCTCAACCTTCCTAATGCCACGACACTTTAATACAGTTCCTCATGTTGTGGTGACCCCCAACCATAAAATTATTTTCGTTGCTACTTCATAACTGTCATGTTGCTACTGTTATGAATAGTCATGTAAATATCTGATATGCAGGATGTATTTAGGCGACCCCTGTGAAAGGGTAGTTCCACCCCCAAAGGGGTCACGACCCACAGGTTGAGAACCGCTGGTCAAATGAGATTGACCTGGAGTAAGGAAGTAATGAGGTGTTCTAGAACCTACATCTTCCTACTCCTTATTTCA
>NW_006287277.1:922159-932872 GCF_000327345.1 Myotis davidii | reverse complement strand
ACATTGCATGTCTCCATTTATTTATTTATTTTTTATAATCCACATCTGAGAATACTTTTTCCATTGACTTTTAGAGAGAATGGGAAGGAGGATGGAGAGAGAGAGAGAAACATCGATGTGAGAGAGACACATTGATTAATTGTCTCCACATGCACCCTGACTGGGGCTGGGGATCAAACTTGCAACCCAGGTACATGCCTTCAACTGGGAATCAAACTCAAGAAAGACCCTTATGCCAAAACCGGTGTGGCTCAGTGGATAGAGCATCGGCCTGCGGACTGAAAGGTCCCAGGTTCGATTCTGGTCAAGGGCATGTACTTGGGTTGCGGGCACATCCCCAGTGGGGGATGTGCAGGAGGCGGCTGATCGATGTTTCTCTCTCATCGATGTTTCTGACTCTCTATCTCTCTCCCTTCCTCTCTGTAAAAAATCAATAAAATATATTTTTTTAAAAAGAAGAAAGACCCTTAGGTGGGAAGGCCAAAGCTCTAACCATGGAGACCACCAGCCAGGGCTCTTTACCTCATCTTTCTCCATATTTCTTTCCTTCTGGCTGAACATCAATCTGTCATAAATTACTCCATGTTATACCATTTAGAAAGAAGGTTAGTCCTGGAATAACTCAATTTGAGGAGAATGTGTTAAATGAAATTTTTAGTCCCCATTTTAGTTACTTAGCAACCACATATATTTAGTGATGACTACTTCTATGCCTATAAAGCACACACAGCATGCACTTGGTTTCATATGTACTACTTGAGCTAGATCAAAATTTAACTTCAGCTTTGGTCTAAAAACTCTAATGATTCTTTTATACTCAGAATCTTGTTTTTCACCCTCTGCTGTGCATATGATGTGTGAAATTCTGATACTGTCTCATTTTAAAAAGAAATTTTCTTTAAGGAGATTATGTTAATGAAGGTTGTTTATGACTTTAGTAAACTTATGGGAATTTATATAGGCACAACCATTTTGGAGAGAAATTTGACAATGAGTATTAAAAGCCTTAAATAGATTCTGTTAGAATTGTGAATTCTACTTTTAGTCTGTTCTGTGGAAAGCAAATAAAAAATGCAGTCCAACATTTATGCATAAAAATCTTCATTGATGCATTACTTAGTAGACTGGTTGGGGTAAATTTTATATGATCATAAAATAGAATATTATGCTTCCAGTAGAATACATAATTCTTTTAGTGGTAAAATGTGTATTCTATTAGGTTAAGAGATCAAGCAGCATACCAATGTACATGCATGTTATGAATCTCACTATGTAAAATCACATGGATGAGGGGGTAACACACCAAAATAGCAACAGTAGTTGCATCCAGCAGGTATCATACTGGCAAATATTTTTTCTCCTGCATATTTTTCTATTCTTTATCAAGTATTCTACAGTGAGTATGTATTATTATGATGATCAGAAAGAAATGAGTTTTTAAAGACTTTCCTTATGTGTTAAATGTAGGTTCTTCACATGCATCTACTTTGAATAGCTCTAAGAATATGCTTCAGGGAGTGAAATGAGGAGTAACATAATCATTCTGGCACTGGCCTCCCTGCTTCTACCTTTGATTCCCTGAAGCTGGTTCTCTGAACAGCAGCCAGAGGGATACTCTTAAAATGTCAGAGCACCCTGTTTGAGGAAAGCATCTAGGACAGTGATGGCGAACCTTTTGAGCTCGGCGTGTCAGCATTTTGAAAAACCCTAACTTAACTCTGGTGCCGTGTCACATATAGACATTTTTTGATCTTTGCAACCATAGTAAAACAAAGACTTATATTTTTGATATTTATTTTATATATTTAAATGCCATTTAACAAAGAAAAATCAACCAAAAAAATGAGTTCGCGTGTCACTTCTGACACGCGTGTCATAGGTTCGCCATCACTGATCTAGGAGATGGTTTGGGGAAAAGGGTTTAAGGAGTGAAATAACCATTCTGTCTCTAGACTTTTCCAGCCGCTGTTCTACCCTAGATCATGAACTTGACATGCAGCCACCAGCCAGGTTTCCAGCCTCTGGTCAGCCTTGTGATCCACCATCCAGACAGGCACGAGCTATTTCTCCCGATTAATAAAGGCTGTAGTCAAGGAGCATTCACTGACAGCAACCAGGGACCACAGTTAATTCTGAACAGGTTTTTTTCAATAATTGGCAACTGAGTTTTCAGTCCCTGGTTTACTTACGCCCATAAATGTGTGATTGCTTAATGTATAACCTCACACATTAGAAAACTCTGGATATAAAGAAGCCAGCAATATTTAACAGTTATTTAAAAAGTAGTAAATAAAGTTTAAAATACATGCAATTCAAAAACAAGTAAGAGCAAGTTTCACTCTTCGATTCCAATGTTCTCCAATAGTTTCCTGTCTCATTAAGGCAGTGTCTTTAGCAGAATGGACAAAGCCCAGTGGCACAAGCTGCCTGCTCTCCACCACCCTATACATCCGCTCCAGCCACACTGGCCTCCTTGCTATCCTTTCCATCTGCCAGTGAAGCTGCCTCAGGGCCTTTGCATTGGCTGTATCACTTGCCTGAAAGGCTCTTCTCTCAGACACCAGCCTGGCTGCTCCCTCCCCATCTTTGCAAATACCAATCAGCTCCTTGTGTCTATATTTTGTGGAATTTATTTTGCATTTCACATATAAGTGAGATCATATGGTATGTCTTTCTCTGACTTATTTCAGTTATCATAATGCCTTCAAGGTCCATTCATTCTGTTGCAAATGACAGGATTTCCTTCTTTTTGTGGCTGAATAATACAGTGGGGCCTTGACTTACGAGTTTAATTGTTCAGAGACCAAACTCGTTAAGGAGCTCGTTAACTCAAATTACTCTATCAACTCAATGCAAAAAATTGGCGAGAGACAGCTGGTATCTCAAAAAACTCGTTAGTCAGGATACTCATAAGTCAAGGCCCCACTGTATTCCATTGTATGTTTATATGACTTTTTTTTTTATCCATTCATCTGTTCATGGGCACATAGGTTTTTTTCCATGTTTTGACTGCTAAGCTCCTTAACATGTGGAACTAGATTCTGGCAGTTTTTAATCTTAACAAACAAATGGAAGGTACACATGCACATACTTAGAAGTCAAATAATCCTGCAAGACTTAGGCTCAAAAAAAGCCATAGGCCATACCCCATTATTCCATACCTGATTGCACTTCCCAGAGACCACTATTTTCAGGTGATAAGTACAGTGGGGCCTTGACTTACTGAGTGTCCCGACTAACGAGTTCTTTGAGATACCAGCTGTCTCTCACCGATTTTTTGCATTGAGTTGATAGAGTAATTTGAGTTAACGAGCTCCTTAACGAGCTTGGTCTCCAAACGAATAAAACTGGCAAGTCAAGGCCCCACTGTACTGTGGGGGAAATGAAGGCAGCAGAAGAGTTAATGAGTGCCTTCCTGGTGGAGGGAGTGTCATTTAAAATAGAACATTGAGAAGGTGGAATGTGAATAAGAGAGTCATAACGCCCTCGGTGTCCCGGATCTGTTTCTTGCTTCAACAGCGTTTGGACAGAACAGACCCAGAAACACCCCTTCTTCCAGCCTCCAACCACTCTCCAGCATCTTATCCAGTCACCACCTTCAGAACCACCTTCTAGATTAGCCAACACACTGTTGTTTTTTCTACCTTAATTTTTTATTGCTGAACAATGATGAGCTCCGAAATTCGTCAGAATTATTCAATTGAGGTAAAGGCCCTGTCAAGCGCCTGGCCAACCTGCATCTGAGGGGCTCCCACACCTACCTCTCTCTGGGCTTCTGTTTCCACCGTGACAATGTAGCTCTGGAGGGTAGGGGCCAGTTCTTCCTCGAGTTGGCAGAGAAGAATCTCGAAGGCGCTGAGCATGTCTTAAAGTTGCAAAACCAGAGTGGTGGTCACATTCTCTCCAGGACGTGCTGAAGCCTTCCCAAGATCAGTGGGCAAAACTCAGGACACCATGGAAGCTGCCATGGCCTTGGAGAGGAAACTGAACCAGGCCCTTTGGGATCGGCAGGCCCTGGGTTCTACCCGCACAGACCCTCAGCTTCCTAAAGAACCACTTTCGGGTAAGCAGGTGAAACTCATTAAGAAGATGGCGGACACCTGACTCACCTCCACAGGCTGCCGGCCCCAAGGCTGGGCTGAGTATCTCTGAAAGGCTCACCATCAATCTGTGGAACCCGGAGGTCTTTGAGGGGCCCCTCTGCATTCCCCTGGTGTCTGGTTTTTGCCTGAGCCGCTCCCGGAAACTACTAGCCAACAATGTACCTACCTATATAGTTTAAGTTTTAAAAATTTGGCTCTCAAAAGAAATTTCAATCGTTGTACTGTTGATATTTGGCTCTCTTGACTAATGAGTTTGCCGACCACTGGGTTAGAGAAGTGACAAATGCAAAATCCTGGGGGCAGCAGTGTGCTAGCTCTTCTGGACCACTGCTTCCCATTCTATTCATGTAGAGGAATCCCATGAAGCTCTTGTTAAAATGCAGATCCTACCCTGGCCGGTGTTGCTCAGTGGTAGAACATCTGCCGAGCACTGAAGGGTCTCAGGTTCAGTTCTGGTCAAGAGCATGCTCCTGGGTTGCAGGTTCATTCCCCACCCCAGTCGGGGCTTGGGGGCGGGGGGGAAGGAGGAAGGAGGAGTCAATCAATGCATCTCTCTCACATTGTTTCCCTTTCTCTCCCCCACCCCCAATTCCGTCTGTCCCTTCCACTCTCTCTAAAAATCAATGGATTGGGTGAGAATTAACAAGCAAACAGACCTGCAGATACTGACTCAGGAGGACTGTGGTGGAATTCCAGACACTGTATTTCTAATGAGCTCCTAGTTGATGCTGATGTGGGTCTAGGGACCACTTTGCTGCTTTGAGTGAGGTATTACAGTTGGACCAACAAGGCAGAGGAAAATGAGACAGTGGGCAAGTAAATCAGAAAGATAACAGGGACAAGAACCAGGTCTTGCTATGCCTTAAGGCCACTGTAAGGACCTATGCTGTTATTCTGAGATGGGAGCAGAGTGATGTGATCTGGCTGGCTTATGTTATGTTTTAGAAGCATCTCTGTAGGTGCTGTGCTGAGAATAGATTGTAGGAGGGCAAAGGCAGTTAGGAAACCATTGAACAAATACAGGTGAGAGAGGGTGGTGCTTTGGACATGGAGGCAGCAGCAGTAATGTGAGAAGTAGGTAGTGCCAACTGGGTTTCTAATAGATAGGTTGGGGGAGTGAAAGAGGAGAGTTGCTTGAGCACCTGGGAGGATGGAGTTGCTATTTCTGCCCCATCCCTCACATCTATCTTCTCTCTCCAGTTCCGCTGCCACTTCTCTAGTCAAGCTCCATTAATTCTCATTACTGTCGTCACCTTTGAACAGATACTGCAAATGTCTTTTTGAAAAATGGCTTTGTTCAGTCCAGGCTTTTGTAAAGACCTTGCACTTGCTTAGAGTTCATAGTCCAGCAGGGAAGACCCTTCATAAAATGGCCCATTCCCATACTTCTGTGTCATCACTCTCCTTCACGAACCCATTACTCTAGCCCGGGGCTTCACAACCTTCTCCCCATCACCATGTACACGCTATGGAGGATGAAAAACTGGGATATTTGTAAGTCCTGGCATGGTTGCCCTAACACCACCACGTTGTCTCCCATTCAGACACTTGAATTCACTTTTGTGGATTATACTTTAAGAAAGCAAACTATTTGCAAACCTTCCTTCTCTGTCCCTTTATTGTTATCACATGCTGACATTAGTGCTACTCAATGTAAAACCCATGAACCACAGCATTAGCATCACCTGGGAGCTTAATAGTAAGGCAACTTCATGAGCCATACCCCACAATATTGAATCTTACAATAGGGCCCAGGAATCTGTATTTTAACGACCTCCCCAGGTTGACTGTTACACATGCTAAAGTTTGAGATGTAGTGGATGACACCACACTCCAAATTGGACATCAGCACATCCCTATACCACATTTGAGCACAGCTCAACCCTGGCTGCACATTGGATTACCTGGAGAGCTTTACAAAAAATACCACAGCAGTTTCTGGGCCCCCACTACCAGCGATTTTGATTTAATTGGCTAGAAAAGGATCCAAGTGATTCTAATGTGTAGCCATGTTTGAGAACCGTGGGAGTCTGGTAGATGGATGTACATTGTTTCTCATATAAAACCATATATTCTGCCTTTTGCTAGTAGCTCTACCTGGAGTGTGTGTCCATGCCATCTGCATATTGCCAAATCTATGAATAAATTGAGCCCAAATACGGCTTCTCTTCAAACTTGTCTCTGATCTTTTTCTTCTCTGTTTCCTGAAGCCACATGTGTGGCTTCTGTAACACCCACAGCCAAATAAGACTCCTAGATTGTTCTCTTTGTTAAAATGAGGCCTCCTTCAATGAAAATGTGTTTCTGAAACTGTGTCCTATGGAGTATTAGTAGTCTATCATGTACTAATATCTATCTTTAAAAATATATTTTTAATTGATTTCAGAAAGGAAGGGAGAGGGAGAGAGAAAAACATCAATGATGCTGCAAATGATGGAAGAGGGTGGTTGCCCCAAATGCAAAGAGAAGACAGTTACCCTAAAGAGGCAATAAAAACATTCTGGATGGCAGAAAACCAAATGCCAATGACATCCCCTTCAGGGAGCTCAGTATGGAAATCAGTTCCCTTATTGTTCACACTCATGGCTCCTTGTCATTTAATTTCACATCACTTATCGCAATTTGCAGGGAAATTGTGATGTCTGAATTTAATTTTGTGACTGCATGGACCAATGAGGCTGCATGCTCAATATGCATGGCTCATATTAGGCTGATCATAATTGAATGGATTAATTTTCAGCCACTCCATTAAGAAACAGGATAGGGGCTGGGGAGGGAGGATGAGAGGAAGAACAAAGTAGAAAGGAAAAGGAGAAGGAAAAGAGGGCAGAAGAAAACACACACATCAATGATGAGAGAGAATCGTTGATTGGCTGTCTCCTGCATGCCCCCCACTGGGGATTGAGCCTGCAAACTGGGCATGAGCACTGACTGGGAATCGAACCAAGACCTCCTGGTTCCTAGGTCAATGCTCAACCACTGAGTCACACTAGCTGGGCTGTACTAATACCTATTTTGTGGAACAGTTGTAATACCTATTTCTGTGGGACAGAAATTGAGGCCAAAAAAAAATAGAACTTGAGGAGTATTACACACCACATGATTTCTGCCCATCACTCTCTAGGTTTTTCTCCCAGCTCTCGACCATAGCTTCTCTATCTTTTTAAATTTTTACATTTTCTTTCATGGAGCTGGAATTTATGTAACACAAAAGTAACCATTTGAAAGTGAACAATTCAGTGGCATTTAGTACATTCGCAGCGTTATATAACCACCACCTCTATATCCCAAAACATTTTCATCACCTTGGAAGGGAATCCTGAACCCATTAGCAGTCACTCCCATTTTCCACCCATCCCCCAGCCACTGGGCATGTTATTTTTCTTACTCTGAAACAATTTGCTCATCAGAAAATTTGACCACGCTTCATTGTGTTGGTAGGAGAAACAAAGCTGGTAACATGTACAAATTGTCCAGCACTATACACATTAGGTACCTAACACAGGTTGGATCCTTACTTCACTTACACTTCAGTCTTGCCATTCTGGTGCCCGACGTGTCAGATTCGATAGCATTCAAAAGAGTAAAAGGGGTTTTGTAAATTCTTTCTTTAGAAAAATAACTTATGTGGAACAAGTTACACATAAATATAATGAGAAAAAAATCAATATTAAATTTCTATTTTTATTTTAAAACTCTTTGTTTTGGAATTATTTTAGGTTTATAGAAACATTGTAAAGATCGTATAGAGTTCCTGTATGCTTTCACCATTTTCTCATATTGCTAACATTTGACATAACTATGACACATTTGTCAAAACTAAGAAATTAACATTGGCACATTCCTATTCAATGAAACTATGGACTTTATTTGGATTTCATCAGTTTTTTCACTAATATCCTGTTTCTGTTCCAGGATCCAATCCATGATCCCACATCGAAATTAGTCATCATGTCTCCTTAGTCTCTTCTGTAACAATATCTGTCTTCCTTATCATGGCCTGGAGGATTTTAGAGAGTACTGGTCAGCTATTTTCAGAATGTTCCTCAGTTCAGGTTTAGCTGATGTTTTTCTCATGAGTAGACTGGGGTGATGGGTTCTGAGACTATGGGAAGGGAAGTGTCCTTCTCATCACATCAGATCACATCAGGTAGCACATTGTACCCACAGAATTTATCACTGGTGATGTTGACCTTGAGCACTTAAATGATGTGATGTCTGCCAGGTTTTTCCACTGAAAGTTATTTTCCCCTTTCTGTACTTTGGAAATGAGTCACTCATTAGCTCCTACTCAGTGGGAAAGGGAGCACTATCTATAAATATTATTTGGAATTCTTGTGTAAGGAAAATTTGTCTCTTCTCCCTATTTATTATTATTAGCATGGACTCATGTATATTTCTCTTATACTTTGCGTTATAATCTGATACGTTATATAGTATATAGTTTGTTCAAATTGTTCCCGTTTGGCCACTGGGAGTTCTTTCAGATTGGTTCCTGTGTCCCTCTGACATACCCGCCCCCTCCACCTCCGGCCTGGCAGTACCTTAGCTCTTAAAAAAAAATTATTTTTATTGTTGAGGTATCTTAGCTTTTGATGTAAAATTTGGTTTTCTTTCCCATCTATCCAGAGATTGCTTTAAGGGTCTTTACATTACAATGGTTTCTAGAATGTCAGGCCAAAGTCTACTTTTCTGTTCTTAGTTGACCTTTCTGTGGCAATACTATTAATCTCTTTCCTTCCAACTCCATTTCATTTTCTAAAAAGTTACTATGAAATTTTCAAACATAAGCAAAGCCAGAGAAAAGAGCATAATGAGTCTCCATGCATCCATGTCCTAATTTCAACAATTCTCAACGTTTTGCTGATCTTGTTTCAACTGTCACTTTTCCCATGCTCTGCCCCTGGAATACTTTGAAGGAAATCCAATACAGCATGTGTTCAGCTGGAAAGGATTCAGGTAAGAACTTAAAAAAACCCCATAACCACAAAACAATTATTACACCTAACAAATTTAATAACTCTTTGCTATCCTCTAACACTCAGTCCATATTCAAATTCCCCCCAAATTTTTAATAATAAATTTTTTTCAAATTAGGATCCATACAAAGTTGACACATTACATCTTAGAACAGTTCCTCCCCCTGCTATCACCTCTTCTCCAACGCACACTTTTTAAAAGTCCATTTGTTGAAGAAACTAGGTTTTCTGTCCTATCAAATTTCCCTCATTCTAGATTTGGCTGATTGTATCTTCAGTGTGTTTAAAATGTTAGTCTACTCCCTGAACTTCCTGTAAATTAGTACTTAGATGTAGAGTCTTATCGATTGTGTTATATATACACATATATATTTACAAAAATATTTGCAATATATTTGAGATATATATATATATATATTTTTTTTTCTGCAAAAATACTTTATTGGTGGTGATATCAACTTCCTAAGGCATCCCAGCAGGAGCCACATTGTCTGCTTGTCCCACTTACAATTTTCCCTTTCAAGATACCTCTAGCTCCTGGTTTTTCTCTTCTTTGTCTTTGTCATTTCTTCTCAGTTCCCATTACAGACTCCACTTTACTTACGTTTTGATGTCGTCGTTCTTCAGGACCTATTGTCACTGGTCCATTCCTCCCAGTCTATATATGGTGTCCTTTTCCATATTCTTAAGTCTTTTTAATGCAGACCCTCTCCACTGAGTTCTAAACCCAAATATCCTGTGACTGGCAGGATGTCACTGGATGTCCTGTGAGCCCTTCAAACTCACTATGTTCCAAATAGAATTAATTATCTTTGTTCCCAAACCGGTTTCTCATTGTTTCCTTTACTTCAATAACTAGAACCACCACCCAAGACAGAAACCTGAGTATCCTAGACTTTTTCTCGCCTGCCCCAAATCACCAACTCATGGAACATCTATCCCAGTGATGGTGAACCTTTTGAGCTCGGCGTGTCAGCATTTTGAAAAACCCTAACTTAACTCTGGTGCCGTGTCACATATAGAAATTTTTTGATCTTTGCAACCATAGTAAAACAAAGATTTATATTTTTGATATTTATTTTATATATTTAAATGCCATTTAACAAAGAAAAATCAACCAAAAAAATGAGTTCGTGTCACCTCTGACACGCGTGTCATAGGTTCGCCATCACTGGTCTATTTCCTCAATATCACAAGCGTATCCCCTCTTCTTGCTGCTAACAGTGTCAGTTCTAAAATTCAGACAAAAAGTGCAAATGCATTATCCAGAGTCACACATTCCTAAGCAGAGCTAGGGCTAGAACAGCCGTGGGCAAACTACGGCCCGTTTGAAATGAATAAAACGATTGAAAAAAAAGACCATACCCTTTTATGTAATGATGCTTACTTTGAATTTATATTAGTTCACACAAACACTCCATCCATGCTTTTGTTCCAGCCCTCTGGTCCAGTTTAAGAACCCATTGTGGCCCTCAAGTCAAAAAGTTTGCCCACCCCTGGGCTAGAACCTAACCTGGTGCTTCAGCACGGAATGTACTGGAATCCTGCTGAGGGCTGTAAGTGGCTCCAGATTCTTTGTGATGCTTTGGATACAGTGTGCCTTACATATATTGACGTATGGGTAGAGACCG
>NW_006287277.1:918370-922110 GCF_000327345.1 Myotis davidii | reverse complement strand
GGAGTCAGAATATCTGGGTTTGACAGCCATTTGTACCACTGAAAATGAACCCGATTCAGCTGGTTAATTTCTCTGTGCTTCAGGTTCCTAATCTACAAATGGGAATATTCCTTCACCCCTTTTCTGAAACCCCCAAAGCTCTGGAAACTAGTTGTTCTTTTGTTGTTGTTTTTTTTTTTTTAAAAAATAATTTGGCAGCCAAATCTGACTTAATTGTAAGGATCTGATGACAATGCCTGACCTGAATAAAACTGAAAGCACCACAAAATCTGAATTCTGAAACATGCCTGACCTAGAGGTTTTGGAAAACAGGTTGTATACCTGTAATAGGCCATCATAGGTTGAATACTAAAGAAATTAATATTTGAAAAGTAACTAGAAGAGTATGTGGCTCATAGTAAGCCCTATATGTGTTTGATAAAGCAAAATACAGTATTTTGTGTCAGAATAGCTTGATGAATTTGGAGGCCTCTATCAAAACTGAGTTCCTACCATAGCTTTTCTGTTATATAAAAATTAAACATCAGAGACAGAAAATCCCCTTTTTTTGAATGGCACTCTAATTCCTTCCCTGCTCAGCACTATCCATTATTCTGAAGCTGGTGTATATGAATACTTTGCATGCAAGTTTCTTGATATTAGTACATATATGTGTCCACAGTATGTATTTTTTTTAAAATCCTCACCGGAGGACATTTTTTACATTGATTTTCAGAGAGAGTGGAAGGGAGGGTGAAAGGGGGACAGATGGAGAGAAACATCAATGTGAGAGAGACACATCGATTGGTTGCCTCCCACTCATGGATGGGTCAAACCTGCAACTCAGGTACTTGAATCAAACCGGTGACCCTTCTGTGTGAGAGCTGATGCTCTAACCACTGAGAACACTGGCCAGGGCCATAGTATATATTTTTTAAAAAACAACAAACAATAATCGGTCCCAAATGTCAATAGTGCTGAGGTTGAGAAGCCCTGCCCTCATCCCTCTCTTTCCTATGCTCCTGCAGCTCCTGCACGCATGCGTACAGCAGTGCACACATTCCATCTGTTATCACTGCACACCTGTCTGCTTCTCCTCCTAAAATGCAAGTTCCCTGAGGAAAGAGGCTATGGTTTGACTACCTGGAATGGAAAGGACTAAAAATATTTGCTGAATAAATGAATGAACACGTCACAGGTGTCTTCTATCACAATTTATCCAGGAGGCATATGGGAAGATGGACCAGTGGGAATGAGATGTAAGAAGCCAATGCATCCATCTGAAGAGCTGACAGGGAAACATTTCTCCATATTAGGAAGAAATTTCACAACCAGGATTTCCACTGGCTCTTTTTGGCAAGAAGAGATACATGTGTGAGAGAAATATAAGCCCTGCCCTGACAGGAACCAGGGATTGAACCTGCAACCCAGGTACCTGCTGTTGACCAGGAATTGAGCCAGAGACCCTTCAGTGAGCAGGCTGACGCTCTAACCACTTAACACACCAGCCAGGGCTCTTTGGCAATTTTTAAAGGCAGAGAATAAATAAGTGTCAACATGTATTGAGTATTTACCGTGCAGCCAGCACTATGTTTTCCAAGTACTAGCTCAACGCGGTCCTCACAAGGACTCCATGTGGGGGAGTTAACACCCACTTGAAGAGCGAGGAACACGAAGCACTGAGAGGTGAAAGTAACTGGGTCTGCAGTCACAAAGCCAGCAGGGGTGGCACTGGGATGGTGGTTTCTTTGGGGGAAAGGAAGGAGAGTCCTTTGTAAAGAGAAACATTTCACTTTCAAATAGCTAAGAGCCTGCTGCCAATAGAATTAGTCTGTATTTGTGCCCGAGTTACATCCATTTTCTATTTAGGCTTACAAGTTTAAAATATAAAAAAGAGAACTACTGAAGACTTGGAATTTTAGTCACACGTCACCTCAGGGGAAATTAATTCTGATTTTTGTCTACAATACCGAGGCTCAAATTGCAACTCCAGTAATAAAATGAGAGCTGGGAAAAACAAGCACCTGGGGCAGATGAAAGTAATGCATGTGTCACAGGGCAGGGGCTGAGACGTGGAGCGAGTGTTTTTAGGGAAAAACATGTCAATACTAAATCTTCTCACCAACCTTTGATGGATGTGCTAATCTTCTCGGGTCAACAAGGCTCACCCTGGCAACGCGCTGTAATAACTTATTTAAAAGGCAGCTGGCTCTTTCAAATGGCCTGTTTCATCCATTTTTAGGTTTTCAGTCTGAGAAATGTATTCTCTCATCAAAACGATATTTGCCATACAAAGTAAGAGTTCAATTATACCTCTTCCACACCAGAGGAGACTGCAGAGGGGAGCAGCTTTGGGCATTACAGTTCTGTGCTCAGTTCTGACATTCAAACTGTGCAGAGGTAAAGAGATAACAAAAAGAATGTCAGACAGGTAGTTTCCTCTATTATTAGAGCGGCGGTCCACAAACTACTGCCCATAGGCCAAATCTGGCCCATGCCTGCTTTTATAAATAAAGTTTTATTGGAACACAGTCACACTCACTTGTATACTTATTGTCTATGGCTGCTTTCAGGTGTCAAGGGCACAACTGAGAAGTCAGGACACAGACCTGCAGCCTGAAAGCCAAAAGTATGAATTCTCTGGCCCTTGGCAGCATATGCGTGCTGACCTCGCAGGGAGAGAAGTCGCTGTCTGGCTGCATGCTTGGCCCATTCTCGGTGGGGGCGGAGGAGTTCTAGTAGGAGACCACATCTGCCACATTTAAAGCATCTGCCTAGTTCAGCTGGGTTCAAGATAAAAGCAAGCAGAAAGACAAAAACCTAGGCCAGTGGTCGGCAAACCACGGCTCGCAAGCCACATGCGGCTCTTTGGCCCCTTGAGTGCGGCTCTTCCACAAAATACCATGTGCGGGCGCGCACGTACAGTGCGATTGAAACTTCATGGCCCATGTGCAGAAGTCCGTTTTTGGCCTGGGCGAGTCTATTTTGAAGAAGTGGCGTTAGAAGAAGTGGGGGTACATTTGCTGAGGTCGACCCCTCAGATTGAGGACGTTTTTAGCAAAGGCCAGCTTAGGAGTCCCCTAATTAAGTTACTTACAATGTACCTACCTATATAGTTTATGTTTAAAAAATTTGGCTCTCAAAAGAAATTTCAATCGTTGTACTGTTGATATTTGGCTCTGTTGACTAATGAGTTTGCCGACCACTGTCCTAGGTTTCTTACCTTCTTTGTTTAGAGGCTTTCTCACAACGCATTTGTGGGCATCCTCTCCTTTAGAGAGAGTGAACAGTTTGTGGATTCTGCAAGCTCTTTCAGGCCCCAGGCGAGGATATATTACACGAAATTCATGCAAGGGGCTCGGCCCTTGCAGTCCCTCCCCCACCCTCACCCCCTCCTCTTTTCCCTCCCACCCCACACATGACAGGCCCACTGGCACTTTGGTGAACATGCTGATTTCTCAGGACAACGTCCCCTTTCCTTGAGAAAACGCACAGAAGCAGATGGAGCAAATCCCAGAGGAAGGGGGTGATGGCTGGGGGCCCAGGACTCAGAACTTCAGCGGAATGACCGGCCAGTACTTGGGCCGCTTTCTGTCAAAGTGCTTGTTAAAGCTCAGCTGCACGGCGGCCTCCATGGCCTGGATCTTGGCGGCGCTGTCCCCGTACAAGCGCTTCATCTCGGCCTGGCGCCGCTCGCTGGGGCTCTCGGAGGGGGGCTCCATGGAGCGGCTCGTCTTGTAATACAGGTCGTGCGTTCACAT
>NW_006287277.1:917637-918216 GCF_000327345.1 Myotis davidii | reverse complement strand
TTGCTAAAAACGTCCTCAATCTGATTGGGCGCGGGGGAGGAACATTGTTTTGAGGTACGTTTGCTGAGGTCGACCCCTTCCAGCTCTCCCATCCACGCTCGTCTGTCTGGAACAAGTAAACAAGACGAGTGTGGATGGGAGAGTTGGAAGGGGTTGACCTCAGCCAACGTCGACCCCTCAGATTGAGGACGTTTTTAGCAAAGGCCAGCTTAGGAGTACCCTAATTAAGTTAATAACAATGTATCCACCTATATAGTTTAAGTTTAAAAAATGTGGCTCTCAAAAGAAATTTCAATCGTCGTACTGTTGATATTTGGCTCTGTTGACTCATGAGTTTGCCGACCACTGACCTAGGCTGTGTCCCTAAGTGAGGACTTCAATGAACTGAACAGTGTAACGCATATGAAATGATCATTTTATGTCAAAAGAAAAACCTCGCAAGCAGGCAACAGTACATGCCCTGCTGCTTAAAAAAGGCTGATATATTACACGAAATTCATGCAAGGGGCTCGGCCCTTGCAGTCCCTCCCCCACCCTCACCCCCTCCTCTTTTCCCTCCCACCCCACACATGACAGGCC
>NW_006287277.1:906051-917331 GCF_000327345.1 Myotis davidii | reverse complement strand
CACATAGTCCTCCAGGCGCTGCGCGTCCAGCTGCTGCTGCCGCCCTGAGAACAAGCCAACACAGTCAACTGGGGTGAATCACGGTTGCCAGACGTGCAGCGGTGGGGGGACGTCCCCCAAGTCCCTTAGCTTTCCCTTTCACACTGTGAAGCCACGCCCAGCTGTGCTGGCTGAGATGTTCTCTCAATTCTAAGGCACTACTAAGTTTGGAAGCTCCTTGCTCACTTATCAGGGGGCTATACGCTGGGAGAAATAGCAATAAGCCACAAGGAAAGGTCCTACCCCAAACTACCCAACATCTGGCAGCAGCCCTGAAAATAGAGGAGAAATTGACAGCGACTGGCCTCCTTTCCTCACCCAGCTGCCAGCTCACATCTTGCCCAACCAGGAAGGGCAGGTGGGGCTCACTGGGTTTTAAACACCGACTCAGGCCTGCAGGGAAAGGCCAGGCTGCCTGGAAAGGCCACTGTTGTGAGAAGTACTCCCCAGCACATAAGAGGTGGTGGCAGAAAAACTGAATTTAGGTAATCCAGAAAGAGCAATGGCCACCATGACCTGATCCTTTCATGCATCTAAAACACACACTGTACCAGGCAACAGGAGGTCAAGTGATTGAACACTTGCCGAAGGTATGAGAGCCAAACAAGGGCATTCAGCGAATGAATGGGAAACCTCTGTGGTTTAATCTTCCTGCTACATTAACCAAGCTAAAGAGGTAAGGAGGTAAAGAGATAACTTCAGTGCGCAGGCTGATGCTCTAGCCACTGAACAACACCGGGCTGAGTGTCTATGTCCTCGCTATGGGATCTAACTTTTCACTTCTCAGGTTGGCTTAGGCTCCATTTCAAGTGCCATCGTTATATGCTTTCAATCCTATTAATTTAAATGGATTCTTGCCCCGGCTGGGTGACTCAGCTGGTTGGAGCATCATCTGTACACCAAAATGGCTGCAGGTTCAATCCCCAGTTGGGGTACATACCCAGGTTGTGGGTTCGATCCCTGGTCCGGGCGTGTATGGGAGGCAACCGATTGATGTTTCTCCCTCATACTGATGTCTGTCTGCCTCTCTCTCTCTCCCAGTTCCTCTAAAATCAATAAACACATCCTTGGGTGAAGATTTAAAGTAAATAAATAAATGGATGAATGAATAAATGGATTCTTATAAAGCAAGAAATATTTATTCAATTTATTCTCCCCTTTTCTGTTTTCTATTATAAAAAGCACTAATAAAACTTTTATTCTTATGTAAATAAGAACATAAAATATCAGCAAAACAATGCTGTGGAAGGTAAAATTTAGCCTATTACATAGATTTTTGTAAGCGACTGTCAAGAACAGAAATTGATAGCGGAATGCATCCATCTGTAGCTACTGTTGCTACCAAGAGAAATGCTACCAAGTAAGGAGTGAAGATGGTTGTAGGGGATAAAACAACACTATAAATCATTCTTTCCTGGTTAAAAGCAGCAGAAAGAAAGGTTAGTATGGAAGAAACCACAAAAGTGAAGGAACCAAGTGTGCACAGAAAGATATTTATGTGGCTATGCACAATCCCTCTCATAAATCCTGTTCTTCATAAATGACACCTTGGACTAGGCGGGAAGGAGTTTTATAAACTTGGAAACATTAAAAATGTGGCCATTTCTGTCTTAGCACATCTGCAGTTCATTTTCACATAAGGAAGCAGTGCCCTGATATGCCAAATGACTGTCAAAATGAAGACCATATCCCTGTTACCTTATCCAGGGAAAAGATAGAATTGACTTACTGGGAAACGCAGACCTAAACCAAAATATTGACCCAATATGGAAATGAATGGGAGGTCAACAAGCATTTCTCATTCTCAATCTTTCTGACAAGTTTGAAACATCAGGATGTAAGTTGTTCAGTCCTCATGGGTGTTTAAATTCTATTCCCTACCCCGCCCCTCAAGGACTACTCCTCTGAAGGCCTGGTATTTCCCCATTAGCCAGGGAAGAGAGGCCCACCTAGGAGAGCCTTGGCCCCATTACCCATCCTTGGGCTCTCCTTTTGTTGGCCTGCAGGACACAATCCCATGTGTGGGTCTGCTGGGGCCTCCAAGCCTCTGCATCTAGAGGGCAGAGATTCCCAGGCCACAGTCCTTACACTCTCAAGTTTGTCCCAAGACTATCATCAGCCTTCTCGACAGATTAAGTGACACAACAGATGTTCCACTTCCTGTCTAAATCCGAGTCTCTGAGTTTAGAAGTTTGAGTAAACACTGGAATCTTCGCTGACTTAGTAAGTGTTGCTCTCTGCCGTTAGAATATGTGAATTTAATCTTTTTACTTTTGCATCTATAGTTTTCTTTTCCTTATAATTTAGCATGGTTATAATTATGCTTCTTTCTGCTACTCTTCTGACAAAAACTCTTACCAATATTAAACTGGTGTCATAATTCTATGTTGAAACATTTTCTTTGTAAAAAATATATTTTTATTGATTTCAGAGAGGAAGGAAGAGGGAGAGAGAGAGAAAGAAACATCCATGATGAGAGAGAATCATGGATCGGTTGCCTCCTACACGTCCCCTACTGGGGATCGAGCCCACAACCTGGGCATGTGCTCTTGACTGGAAATGAACCCGGGACCCTTCAGTCTGCAGGCTGACATGCCAAAGGCTGGGGCCCGAGAGACATTTTCTTAACTGTTGATGAAATTCTGTTAACACAAAGCAACCTTAGCTGGCAGTCTATGAAGCCTGTGCAACTTTCCAAGTTTGAATTCGGCTCATGGGTTGCCACCATGGGGTTTTAGTTCTTAACAAAGTTAGTTCATACACTGCAAGAGTAAAAGACAGTCCTCTGCTCTGTTCTCTACTTGTATGTCCTTCCCACCCAGCCTTCCTCATGAAAACTCAAGGCTCAACTCTGTCCCCTCCCTGCCCACAAGAAGTCTGGAAGTTTCCTGGTTTCCTGCATGGATTTAAGGGGCAGGAAGGGGGAGGGTCCCTGTTGCCTTTTTTCACCCCTACCGCCAGTCCCAGGAGGACACAATGCCTGACACAAAGCCAGTGCTCAGGAAATGATTGTAGAGAAAGTGCGGACAAAGGCCATACATTATTTTTTTGTAAACAACTGTTTCTTCCAAATGCTGTTGAAGAAAAATGATGACATCCCAGAGAGAGAGAGAGAGAAACAGATGCTGAAATCACAGTTGCTGGGGTAAAGCTCCCCTACAATAGGTTCCTCAGAGCCTCCACGGGGAGAGGATGGGGGCAGAGCCAGGGTTGGGGTCTGATCTTGTTTCCTTACATTTGAGTCACTTCACCTCCACTTACTCACACAATGAAAAAATATGTTCCAAGGCTGGACTACAGATTTGAAAACCAGCCAGCTTAAACCAAATACCCTCAGACTGGCTGAAAGTGCTTTCCTGTATACTGACCTAGGGGACCAAGCAAGCCTTATTCTTATTCCGTTTTCTATTTGTTGCTTCCTTCCTCCCACTGAGAAGGATTCTCAGTCACTGGCAGTTTTTCTTCCTGTCAAAACAAGGTGAGGGCTCATCCAACCAGATGGAGAATCAGATGACTGAAGCAGAGAAGGGGAACGTCACACCTCAGACATAACTGAACAGGTGCCTTGTTGCGGAGAGGTGGGTCATTTTTACTGAAAACAGCTGTGGGACTTGATGTTACAAGAGGTTTTTTCTTGTAGGATATTTGGACATGGGAATTTGTTTTGATACAAATCATACTCTTTTTATATTCCAGTTTTAAAACAGGGCTATAGTGGGTTGACTAACGTCCTCTCAAAATCCACATCTCCTTGGAACCTCCAAGGAGGTTCATGTGAATATGATCTTATTTGGAAACTAGAGGCCCAGTGCACGAAATTCGTGCATGGATAGGGTCCCTAAGCCTGGCTGGCGATCAGGGCCAATTGGGGCCTTCCGGCTGCCAGCTGGGGCCTTCCTTTGCTCCGTGCCACCCCCTGATGGTCAGCGCACATCATAGTGAGCGATTGAACTCCCAGTCTCCCAGTCGAACTCCCAAGGGGACACTTTGCATATTAGGCTTTTATATATATAGAATAGCATCTTTGCAGATGTGTTTAAGGGAAGGGTGGAGATGAGATCATACTGGATTAGGGTGGACCCTATCCAATGAGGGTGAACTAGAGAAGGACACATAGAGACACAGGGATAAAACCATGTACACGTGGAGGCACAGGTTGGAACTATGCTGCCATAAGCCACCAAACACCAGGAGCCAGAAGAAGCTGGAAGAAACAAAGCCCAGGAGACTTTGGAGGGAGTGTGGTCCTGCCAACACCCTGATCTTGCACTTCTGGGCTCTAGAACTGTGGAAATAAATTTCTGTTGTTCTAAGCCATCCAGTTGGTGGTAATCTGTTAGCAGTCCTGGGAAACTGATGCAGGGGTAATACACACATAGGGTTAAAACAAGAAAAACAGTCAGTATTATACTATTAAGGAGAAACTGTACTGGATTCATCTGGATTTAGGATATAGAACCTTGATATTTTTTTTTGCTTGAGTCCAAAGATTTACATGATATTGCCAATAGAGACTTATGTCCATAAAGGAAAAAAAATAATGGGAAATGACTTGGACCCTAGAGAAGCCCATGGAACAGGGAAACAAGCATTCATTATTCCACAAATAATTAGCCCATAGGCAGAATATTTTGGAGGACAAAGCACTAAGACAAATGAGTGCTGAAGAATGTTATTTTCCCTCATTTTTTCAGCATTAGCATGTCTTTCTGATTATATTCTCTGCTACGTTGCTAGAATTAATGATCTTATAGCACACCGAGTGAAAGCACAGACTTGTTTTATATCATGAATGCCTCTTTTCTGACTTGTCAGCAACACACCCAGAACACAGGTGCAGATCTGGAGCCATTTCTGATGGGTCTGCCATCCTCACGCCACATCCCTCACTCCATGACAAATACAAGCCAGTGGACAACCACCATTTCTGCTTTTAGAATAAAAGTGCATTTCCATCCCTCCCTTCCACTTTTCGACAGCCTTTTGCATGTTTTTTTTTTCTTCTCACTGATTGGCTTTATGCATGTCTGAACAGCTGGACTAGATGAAACACACATGTGGCGGGATTATGCTCAATCAGTATTATTCCACACTTGAGTATCATTGATTAAACCAAAATGGCTCACTAAATACTGGGCTGTAACCTTCGCTGTATCCTTCAGGTTTTCCATACAGAGGGGACTGAAGCAGGACCAACCAGATAGGGTTCCAGACAACTGACAGAGTCTAAACCTCCTTACTCAGGTAGACACAACACAATGGAGCAGATGTCTCCCATCAAATGTATGAAGAACACATCTGGGCCCTTTGATAAGAATAGCACCATTGAGTGCTAACTGGAGGTGGCCTTACCCCCTTTTCCTTTCTCTCATTCCCAATTGACCCAGCCCTCAAAGCCTGAAGCACATTCCAGTTCTCCACAATTAGCCTGTGGAGCTCCTCCTCTGACCACCAAGTTCACTGGCTCTACTCTCATTTGCAAAAGTAACCATGGGCCACACCATAGATGGCTCTTGTAGGTGTCGTTTTTAATTTGATTTATCTCCTCTTCCCATCTGGGTTCGCTCTTTGCGAACATGTCCCTGCTTTGACCCACCAACTAGCCCCAAAACACGTGATAACCATCTGACTGGCTGAAGCCGGAGACAACAGGGGCAGTGTTTGTTTCCGAGGGCTTTCTTTTCTATGGGGAACGATAACTGGCACGCATTTTCCCTCTAAGAGTCGGGACTATAACCTTGCAGTCGCAATCGATGGTTATTTATGCCTAAGAAAATGATACTTTTCTTAACCTAACAATAAAAATTTTCCCTAAGTAGGTGAAAACACAGCTGACCTTTCAAACTTCACAACTGTCTAGTTTCCTGTAAATAATGTTACCACTGAAGTTTTAGATAATGGAAACATCTCAGTTGGAAATGAGGACATAACATAATCAAAAGCATGCCTGTTCCCACTGCACAAAAGTTCTTTATACTTCCTTTATTTTCCTTTTTTTCTCTTATCATCGAAATATATTAAATTAGAGACTAGCTGGAAGAGTAGTAACCACAGGCAAGAATATGCTATCTCGTCTGAAGGATTTTATCCTAAGAAAATATTAAACAAGATTCAGCAGATGAAAAGCTAAATCCAGTTTAGCTATGTTTTCCCTGGCTGGTAAGAGTTTATAAAATTCTGTGTTCTCTATATGATTCATATTCAGAGTTGAATTTGCCCTTAATGATGACGTAGCTTCTAGTGGTTCAAAGAGCAAAACAAAACAACTTTAAGTATTCATACTCCTCAGGTCCCTTACCGCTTTATGAAGCATTTCCCGACTGTGCACAGAACTAAACCTCCACCGTTTCTAGTAAAGGCAATGGACTGGAAAGCACCCTGGGCATTCAAATCACTTACATCTGAATTCCATCATTCATTACTGCTCCAACGAATGCGTATTCATCCTATATGCGTATTTCACCAAAAGTGCTGGTGAAAAAAATGCCGGTGAACCACTGCCCATTAGTTTGTTATTGGAGGCGCAGGGCCAAGCCCTGGCAGCTACTTCTAATAGAGACCCAGTCTTTAGCAGTAAGATTCTCACCCTTGCCAGACAATTCTCACGCCTCCCAGGGACTTCATAATGCTTTCAGGGCAGACTGCAGGACACAAAAGCAGAGCAGAGACTCTTGGGCAAGTAGTTCTGAATTTTGCTACAAGCACACGTTTTAAAAAGCACAAAGAAGTGGCAGCCCAATGTGTTCAGTGCTGTTATTAGTAATGGGGGGTGGGTTCATTTTTCTGGCCCAAGTATTTTACTTTAGTAAGTTATGTCAAGCAAGAATGTCCTGGAAACAGAACTCAAAGTTGTATTAAGGACTACATGGACTAAATTGTGTTAATGACCAAAATTTATTTCTTTTATGTTTTGAATATTTAATTATTGAATATTTCGATCAATTTAAGAGTTTGGTTAAGTGCTGCCTAGAGCAGTAACATGACTTTTTTGGAAGTCATAGAGCTTCTTTATAAAAATGTACAGAATCTGAATCAAGCACTAAGTAGGACAGTTACCAGAATAAAACCAGTTTATAGTTAATAATCCACAATCAAGGATGAGTTATTAGCAACTAACCATGACAAGTAACATTTCTTGGGCACTGGGTTTGTCCCAAGCACTGTTCTCTAACTTTTCTCTTATCTCATTTCATCTTCATAATTACCACCCCATTAATTAGGGTCCCCATTTCACAGGTGAGGAGACTGAGGCACAGAAAGGTTAGGGCAGGTGGCCCCCAAGAGGTTAAGAACCTCTAGCTACTATGTGGTGGAACCCTGTGACTTGAGTGGTTCTGCCGTAGCTGCCTCTGTATAATTTATAATAATGAAAGTGTAATATGCAAATCGACTGAACAGCTGAACAGGGATCGAGGCAGCGGATGCGACTGCAAAGGCCTACTCTTGCACAAATTTCATGCATCGGGCCTCTAGTGTTACTAATAATAATGTAAATACTGGGGAGTAAGGTTAAGGATGAAGGTCATAAGGGTTTTCATGAACTCCCTTTTTAAAATATATTTTTATTGATTTCAGAGAGGAAGGGAGAGAGAGAGAAACATCAATGATGAGAGAAAATCATTGATCAGCTTCCTCCTGCATACCCCACACTGGGGATTGAGCCCACAACCTGGGCATGTGCCCTGACTGGGAGTCGAACCCTGACCTCCTGATTCATAGGTCGACACTCAACCACTGAGCCACTCCAGCTGGCCAAAGCTCCCCTTTTTGTTGGTTTGCGCTCTAGATCATGGGAAAACAAATATACATCACATTTTCTTCATAGAGATGGTAAGACCTTTCTCCAGTTCCCTTTATGTCCCACTCCTGACTGCATTTGGGAACAAAGACAATTCTTGCAGGGTGACTGTACAGTTTCCCAGGGCTGCCGTCACAGAGCACAAAACCTGGGTGGCTTAGCACAATGGGAATGTTCTGTCTCAGTTCTGGAGGTCAGAAGGCCCAGCTCAAGGGCGGGGAGGGCCATGCCCCCTCGGCAGGGAAGGTGCTCGCACAGGATCTGTTCCGGCCTCTCTCCTAGTTCCTGGCAGTTCCTTGCCTGGTGGCAGCACAACTCCAGTCTCCACATGGTGTTCTCCCTGGGTGTGTCTGTGTCCAAGGGTCCCCTTTTTTATAAATACATCAGTCACATTGGGTCAGGGCCCATCCTAATGACCTCATTTGAACTTGATTACTTCTATAAAGGCCCTATCTCCAAATAAGGTTCCATCCTGAGGTCCAGGGTTGAGGGAGGTGGGGGTTGAGATTCCAATATATCTTTTTTAAGGGACACAACTCAAGCCATAACAGCAATGACAGCAGTGCAATTTGGAGCCTTGAAGTAAACAAAGATGACTTAGGAATACCATCAACCAAAATATGAAGTTCATCAAGTTCATACAGCATTCCAAGCCTAACTCACTTTGTAAAATGTCTCACAGAACCATAGCAAGTTTAGCACTTTTGGGGTAAGATTTCAAAACCTCATGATTTAAGGCTCACAATAACAAAATACTTTACTCATTCATTTAAAATAATACTAAGTGCCAGGCACAATATAGCAGATAATTTTCATGATTTTTTAACCTACCTAGGATTCTAACTGACAAAGGCAAGAGGAAGGAACAGGGATAGTTCTTAACCATATCTGTAACTGAACTGCTCACCCTGGAAGAACACATTTCATTATTTTCTGTTCATTCCATTCATATCTATTTTTATTGAGTAACTGTATAAGGTTTATTTTACACTAGAGGCTGGTGCATGAAATTTGTTCATGGGGGGGGGGTTCCCTCAGCCCAGCCTGTACCCACTCCAATTGGGGACCACTTGGGGGATGTCCGACTGCCGGTTTAGGTCCAATCCCTCACAATCTAGGACTGCTGGCTCCTAACTACTTCCCTGCCTGCCTGCCTGATCGCCCCTAACTGCCCTTCCCTGCCAGCCTGATCTCGCCCCCAATTGCCCTCCTCTGTCAGCTAATTGAGTTCTGATTGGTCAGTTTCTATGCCAGTCAGCATCTCTGGGCCTATCAATGAGGCCTGCTCAGACAGGCAGGGCTGATCAGCAGCCCCTGTGGAGACCTGGAGAGAAAGGGAGGCATGGCTGTTGGCGAGGCCGAGAGAGAAAGAGAGGCAAGTTCTGATCAATGACTTCCACAGAGGTTATGTATCAGACCCTGCTTCCCTCTCTGTAGGCCTCTCTCAGGGACTGATCCGCAGACCCCTAGGCAGTCAGTGCTGGGTTGCCATGGCAACCCAGCTGACTTCCGGTCTGGTCAAGTCTTCGGTGGTTAGGACCCTGGCTCTTTATTATATAGATTAGCAGATAAGTCAAAATGGCCTCTCTGATGACTGGGTTTTCTCCCATTCTTAATTACAACTTTGATCGTAAAATTATCAACCTCTTGGGGGAAAACATCTTCTGGTAAGGACAACAGAAATAAGCCCCATCATCATCACCATTTTCTTTTTCAAAAGTAACAAACAGCATTCCAACCAAATGTGGACACGGGCCAATGCCTACTCTCCCTCACGTGTCAAATGGTTATTTTGTATGTATTTTGAAAAAAGGTAGACTTCCCTCCTGGAGCTCAAGGAAAGAAATGTACTCTATGTGTAATGTAAGTGCTGTTTTAAAAATACTTGTTTGGATATACTTTCTAATGCACACCAAAGAAGTCAACAGTTTAATTGAAAGAAGGAAAATTAAAAAAAAAAAAACTGAATGAGTAGTTTAGTGAAGGAAGAATGATGGGCAAAGACACTAAAGGGTGTGACGTTTTATACAAAGCCCACTGCTCAGTTCCTGATACCCAGCGGGATCAATAAATGCTAGGCCATCAGTATGAAAATATGATCATTCAAAATGGAAATGAAACTCTTCCCAGACGTCCATTTTCTGTTTACTAAAAATGGTAGGTAAACTGTCATATAATTAGAACTCAATACAAACAATACTGAGACTGGCTACTGGTTATAATAGAGAAAAAATAGATATTTGTATATTAGAGACACTTAAAATGTAAATGATCTGATAACTTCAATAGTAAGAACAGCACCAAAAGCAGTTCTAGTTCTTTGTAATCAGAACTTAAAAAAAGAAAATTCCTGCTTTTTGACTGAAGATATAAGACCATTATCACAATTCTCTAACCCCTGGGAAGACAGTCTCAATGCAGGATGAAATCAGAAAATTTAAGCAAGTACTAGGCATTTTGTTATTCTATTTAGGTTCAGACTGATCTCTACTTTGAGGGCAGAAAGCTTAATGTTTAAGAAATGGCAGGTCTGCAGTACCAGGGAAGGCCCAGAGCTATGTACCAATGAGTTGGCAACAGTATTTTAGGAACCTTGTTGTCTTAGGTACAAAACCCAATCCCTAAGTTTGTGCATGAGGAAGGAGCACAGGAATTGGAGTCAGGCAAACCTTGGTTTGATTCCTGACGGCAAATTATTAGTTGTGTACCATGGAATAAGTCAAATAATCTTCTAAAGGCTCACTTTCCTCATTTGTAAAATGGGTTTAATACCTCGAGGGACTATTGTGTAGATTAGGGAACACATGTGTGCACACATGTATGCGCACACATGCACACTCTCCATGTGGTGGAATCTCTAATATTCCATAAATGTTAGAGATCCTATTGGGTGAAGATTTGTTCTAGAACTAAAAAGAAAGTCCTATATAAAAATAGCTCTGGAAACTAATATAATTGAGGTGCCATGTCACCATGGCTTTTCCAGGCCTGTGACTGGATTTGGAATAGTATCTGTACCCAGTTGAGGAGTGAGAAAGTAAATTTACGGATTGGGGGAGAGAAAGCTGCAGAATGCAGGGCAAGGAAAGCAAGCATGTGAAGGCAGCTCTGCACTTACGCCGCTCCTCCCTGTGCCTCTCGGTCTCTGCAAAGTACTGGCGGAGCTCCTCTGTGATCTCCATGTTGCTCAGGTCACAAACCACCTCATCATCTGAGTCGGTCTCCGCCTCCTCTTCTGTGGTCCAAGATTGGTCTTCGCTTGTGGTGTCAGGAGGATGCTTCCCAGACCTTGGAGAATGTGAATAATCACAGTGGGAGGCCTTGGAGGACAGGTGATGGTCATAGAAGGGGTGAGATCTACCTTTCTTAGCATAAAAGCTCTGGGGATGACCTCCCGGAGTGAAGTACCAGGGGGAACAGAAATAAGACTCCATGGCTCTCCG
>NW_006287277.1:890230-905209 GCF_000327345.1 Myotis davidii | reverse complement strand
GCAAAGTACTGGCGGAGCTCCTCCGTGATCTCCATGCTGCTCAGGTCGTACTCCACCCAAGCATCTGAGCCGGTCACTGTCGCCTCCTCTGTGGACCAAGATTGGTCTTCGCTTGTGCTGTCGTGAGGACGGTGCCCAGACCTTGGAGAAGGTGAATAACCACAGTGGGAGCCCTGGGAGGCCAAGTGATGGGCACAGAAGGACTGAGGAGATCACCCTTCTTAGCATAAGAGCTTCGGGGAAGATCTCCCAGAGTGAAGTACCACGGAGAACTGAAATAAGACTTTACGGCCTTCAGATAGGCATTCTGGTGGCTTCGCATCCAAGCCATTGCTTGATAATAATGTTGCCAGTATCTTGCATATACTGGATGACAAGACCAAGGCGTGGTAGTTTCCGATGATGTCATCTACAAAATAAAGGGAGGTGTAGGCTCGACACTGCAATTCATCCTCAAGATAAATCCCTAATTGTTTCATCAACTTATCAACACATATTTACTGAGTATCTACTAACAACCTACTCTACTGTAGGATGCTGCTGGCCAAAGAGGACATGACAGGTCCATGCCCACAATGGAAACTGAGTGTAGGCACACCCGCTCTGAAGTATGTGTACATGAGGTACGCACAGGATAATTAGCTTAATGTCATGGCCATAAAAAAGTGGGACAGAAGCTAGTAATGACCATTTTTAAGTAGGATGCAGGGAGAGATAAGGACTGGACATCTATCACCTTGGCTCTTTCTATCCACTATAATTAAGCAACTAGTTCCCAGTTTGAAACGGCCTGCCAAGAACCATATGGACTAATGAATGGCATGTTTTCTGGTTCCTCCCTTTCTGCCCCCTAAATGCCTGCTGGCCCAGCCTATTCCTCAGTGCCACGGACAAAAGATGTTGAGCAACGCACCCAGGAGTGCTTTTACTTTTCGTTTCTGATGTATTTCTTTGGTCTTCTCCATCATGGAATGAGAACACCAAGACTTTAAAGACTAAAATTTACCTTTTCCTCTTATAAGTTAAAACAAAAATCTTACCTTTGCTGCCATCTCTGATTGTGAAAGTCCAAATGGGCACCGGAACTAGGAAAGACCAACAACAGTGCAACATCTGGTCAGTATAGGTATGTGGCATTCATGGCTATTTTGTAGTTTGCCAAGCAGCTTCTCATAGGGTGCCTCTTGCCAGTACCATGCCTAGTCTTCATGCACATTACTACTACAGGACCCTGGCACCTGGGCATGACCTTGTGGTCTGAAAAGAAGGGATCCTCTTAGGTATGATCAAGTGGCTCAAGGGACACTTCACTTTTTAAGTACTGGTTTCCCTAATTTTTGTTTTTCAATTACAGTTTACCTTTCAATATTTTTTGGTATTGGTTTCAGGTGCATGCATAGTGGTTAGACAATTATATACTTTACAAAGTGTTCCCCCTGATATTTACAGTGCCCACCTGGCACCGTACATAGTTATCACAGTATTATTGACAGTATTCCCTAAGCTGTACTCTACATCAGCACTACCGAAAGACATGCAAGATGCCCCCAGCAGCATAAAGGTCACTACCTTAAAGTGCAACGACATATAGAGATTTAACAACAGAACTTGTTTGCCTATTGAAAATAACTATATAAATAGTTAGTATATGAACTAAAATTGACAACTATTATTTTATGTACCAATCCTTAACTCATGCCAATGTCTATTTAAATTAAACTTGCATGTCCCTGAGTCTTGAATAGAATAGTGTTCATCTTGCCAACTCACCAGAAACCTTTGTTGGGCCTTGGGGAAGCCCCTCTAAATAAGACATCTTCCGGCCTGGCTGGTGCCCTGCGCTTTAAGGCCCCTCAATGGACCTTACTTTGGTTTGGGTTGTGATAAGCACCTCTCAGCCAGCGGGTGACACCACGCTTTCCCTGTCTAACCACGCTGCCCCTGTGCAGGAGGAGAAACTTCCATGGAGGCTCTTCATGGAGCCACCATGCAGGATGCCTGTGCCCAAGAGCCTTGCTATGCCCATTCTGCGCCTTTCCCCGCTACCTAAGTGCGTGTGACTTACTGATATGACAGGAAATACCTAAAGGTAAAGTCCAATCTGCACCTTTTACAACCCATTTAAAACCGACTTAATATTTTTCCTTCTGTTCAGGAGTTCAGAGCTACTAAAATGACAATCTATATCAGAATGTACTCTAAGAAGTTAAACAAAATAAAATACCCTAAAATGCATGAGAATTTAAGCATCTGTTAGACCAGTGGTTCTCAACCTTCCTAATGCCGCGACCCTTTCATACAGTTCCTCATGTTGTGGTGACCCCCAACCATAAAATTATTTTTGTTGCTACTTCATCACTGTCATGTTGCTACTGTTATGAATCGTAATGTAAATATCTGATATGCAGGATGTATTTTCATTGTTACAAATTGAACATAATTAAAGCATAGTGATGAATCACAAAAACAATATGTAATTATATATGTGTTTACTGATGGTATTAGGCGACCCCTGTGAAAGGGTTGTTCGACCCCCAGGTTCAGAACCGCTGTGTTAGACGAAGCCACTAACACAATGTGTTGCTGAGCAGTTGCTTAGGATTTGAAACTTCAGAAATCAGATACTGAAAGAATCCTATTTTTCCTAACTTCACTCAATCACAGAATAGAATTTAAAAATCTCCAAGCCTTAAGAAAGAAACTTGACTTATTCTGTAATCTTGATCAGATGTTTCACTATGGGTAATGTTGAGACGTTAAAATGACCACTTCTTTTAAGATTTAACCTAAAAGAGAATCATTTGCTTACTTTTTAAATATAATAAGCTTTCAAATAGGGTATTTCCAAGAGGGCTGACATGAACTTCTGTAAATTTATCTTAAATATAACCCACACTTCCTGTTCACTGTTCTAAATTCAGAAATACACACATGCAGTGAACGTAAACTGGAAAAAGGTTAACAGATGCAGTGAAAATGTAAGTGCACATTCAGTCCACATTACTCTTAACCATTTGTATGCCGTAAGCGTCTATAGATGCAAGCGGTGGACCTTTTTAAATTAAATTCAAAGTATCGTGGCAGTTAACCAGTTAAAGTATAATTTAAAGGTTTAAAACATGAGCCATTATCTGAAAACGTGGTTAACTACTTTGTGCTTTATAGGCCTCTGAAGAAATCTAAAATAGTCAATATAATTCAGGGGCTAACCACCCAGAGAAGTGAAACGAACCCAAAATGAAATTATGGCAGAAATCAGCACACACTTGAGTGCCAGACTGTAAGGTGCAGCCTTTCAGTGCTAATTACCTGCAGCCAGTTTTCATCTGTCTATCACCGATTCCCGAATCGATTTCCGAGAACCTGCAGCACCTAATGACATTAAAGTGAACTCCATGTGTGTCTTAATCAAATTTGTTTTAGAGATTCACAAGTAGCCTAGGAATTAAATTAGAAAAGTCGAGGAAACATCTGCATGTCTTCTGAAGATGAAGAGTTTTGAATCCAGCCTTCTAGCCTTAAAAAACATACTAAGAACCAGATTAATGTGAATAGTACTTATCCCAAACTGACGGCCTCGAATATGTAATCAACATGATTGTCACTGAACACTACTATAGACCTCAGAAAGGCCTGCTTTTATTTAGAATCGGGACAATCCAGCCTGGCTTTAAAGAAGCAGCACCAATATCCTGCAAATGCATGAGATGGTGTCTGAGAGGCTCCACTTTGCAGAGTGGGAAGTGTAGGCAGATGTGATAAAGTAGGCAACTGTTTAAGAAGTTCAAGTGTAATCCATCATGTTCACCAGGCTGCTAAATGTCAATGGCTGTGATTAAAAAGAAGGGGGAAGCACTAATTTGAGGAGAGATTACTTATTTATGCCTTTAATTCAATAAATAATTTGAGAGAAGGGCTGCCATGGTACACTGCTTTAGAGATCACGCAAGGTACACTGACCACGTTTGCAAGAAAGACACCAGGATAATGAGCTGAGATGAGCGAAGAAAGCCAATTTCAGCATTTGAAGTAGAAGCAGCTCTGATTCAGCCCAGTGTGCTGCCTATTTACAAAGCACACCAACTAATCAGCTAAAGGACTAGACCAGCCGTGGGCAAACTACGGCCCGCAGGCCGAATTCGGCCCGTTTGAAATGAATAAAACTATGGAAAAAAAAAGACCGTACCCTTTTATGTAATGATGTTTACTTTGAATTTATATTAGTTCACACAAACACTCCATCCATGCTTTTGTTCCGGCCCTCCGGTCCAGTATAAGAACCTATTGTGGCCCTCGAGTCAAAAAGTTTGCCCACCCCTGGACTAGACTCTTTTAAGACCGAGGCCATTAAGGAAAGAGGAATTTATATTAATGATGGAATACAGGCAACTTTGTCCTCAGTTTTAGTCTGTGCTTTCTGCATTGGTATGGACAGACACTAGGACAGTCACAATCACATCTGCTGCCATCCTCCAGCAAGTTCAGAGGCCTGGGGCTGTATGTCAAATATGCCAATTTCATCCTTGGCTTTATTATCTCCCCCCGCCCCCCAAGTTCCAAAACCTATGTGTCATATCCTCTTACATTTTCTTATTTTTAAGATTCCTAAAATCCTACAGATAGTTGCTTAAAAATAGTTCCTGAAATGACAAATTAATCAATCTCTGAAAAATTAAATCAGATAAAGTATAGAAAAACACATAAAAAGGAATACCAGCTTGCATAGAGCTTTATTATTATTACTAGAGGCCCGATGCACGAAATTCATGCAAGGGGCTCAGCCCTTGCAAGCCCTGGCTGCCTCAGCTGGCCCTCAAAGCCCCACAGCCCTAGCTTAGTCAGGAAGATCATCCAGACGATTGTCTGGGATGGTCCTTCTGCTGTTCAGTCTAATTAGCATATTAGCTCTTTATTATATAGGATTAGCTCACTATTTCCAGTATTACTCTTGGTATTTTATGCCAGCAACTTTTTCTGTAAAGGGTCAAATAGTAAATATTTTGGGCTTATGGGCTACATCCAGTCTCTTTTTTTTCAATTGAAAAGAACAACCCTTTAAAAATGTAAACACTATCTTTAGCTCCTGTGTAGTACAACAGAAAAGCTGCAGGCCAGCCCTAACCGGGTTGGCTCAGTGGATAGAGCGGCAGCCTGCGGACTCAAGGGTCCCAGGTTCAATTCTGGTCAAGGGCATGTACCTTGGTTGGGGGTACATACCCAATAGGGAGTATGCAGAAGGCAGCTGATCGATGTTTCTAACTCTCTATCCCTCTCCCTCTCTGTAAAAAATCAATAAAATATATTTTTAAAAAAGAAAAGCTGCAGGCCATCATTTGCCCACCCGTTTTACGTGCATACATCATTAAGCTGTACAGACACTGCCCTCAATATGCTGAGCATCCTAATTGTTCCTCACTTTCCACTTGGAAATCACTGGAAAAACTTTGGATTCTCACCCTTAAACTTGGACTAAGACGAGTGGAAGCAAGAAAACTGGGATTATGACCAACCCCAATGTTGGTGACAAGTTCCTAATATTTGGGACAAAAGAATCCTCTCCATGACTAAATAAGCAAATTGAATCACTTCTTAAAGATCTACATAGACATTTAAAGACTTAATTAAGAAAAAAAGACCTTAAACTCCTGCAAAACAGTATCAACCAACGGGACTTAAGAATGCACATGCAGTGCCATGATTTCTGATGAACACTCTACCACAGCGGTTCTCAACCTGTGGGTCGCGACCCCCTTGGCGGTCGAATGATCCTTTCACAGGGGTCGCCTAAGACCATCCTGCAGATCAGATATTTACATGACCATTGATAACAGTAGCAACATGACAGTTATGAAGTAGCAACGAAAATCATTTTATGGTTGGGTCACAACATGAGGAACTGTATTTAAAGGGCCATAAGGTTGAGAACCACTGCTCTACCAGCTGCCGTGATCGAGACAGTGACCCAACAAGGACGGGAAGCAGGGAGAGTTCCCAGTCTTATCACTGGGAGAAGGAATACACATCCTTCCCCACTAGTTGCACCAGTTAGCTCCCAAGGGAAGGGTCCTGTTCAAAGCTGCTTATTCTTTCTACACACAATGCTTAAGAACTTAATAAAAACACCTGGGTTTCTGAAAGGCCTACATTAAAATAATTCTAGACATTATGACAGCACCACCATCAGACACCACTATCATTTCAAAGCAAAGAAAGCTTATGGTTGCCGCAGACTTAGATGCCTTTCCAGTGGTCTTTAATTTTATCTTTCATTCCCTACCTCCCTAGGAGTGTCTCCTACTCTATTATAGCACATTTTGTGAGCTGATGGGATGATGCAGCTGAAAGAAAAGAGATTGGCAATGTCAGGGCAGGCCGGGAGCCACAGGACTACCAACCAGGCAGCCCTTCCCCCGTGAGTACAATGGCATAATAGTCACTACCCAGCTGAGCCCTGGCAAGTACAGAGACCGAATTCATTGTCTGTCCTCAACCATTAGAGAAGGAAGGAATAAAAACAGCATTGAGGTCATTCACTGAACGCTGCCGAGACCCACAGGCAAGACAGCGCCTCTGAGTCTTCAACAATATATTTCCCTATAAAGCCTTGCTTGAAAAATGCGCTCATTCTTCATTGAATCTGCTTATCCTGGAAAAGACATTTTTAAATGCATAAATATACATGAATAACAACAGACAAGAGCTTTGTAGTTTTCAATGGACACCCTGTGACTACTTCCATCAAGTTATTTTGAAAATTTCACAAGTAAGTAATGTGGCATTGTACATCTTCTTTTCATTGTATACAGCATTTTTTTTAAAAAAAATATATTTTATTGATTTTTTACAGAGAGGAAGGGAGAGGGATAGAGAGTTAGAAACATCGATGAGAGAGAAACATCGATCAGCTGCCTCCTGCACACCCCCTACTGGGGATGTGCCCGCAACCAAGGTACATGCCCTTGACCGGAATCGAACCTGGGACCCTTGAGTCCACAGGCTGATGCTCTATCCACTGAGCCAAACCGGTTAGGGCCATTGTATACAGCATTTATATTCTTATAAATATAGGATCTAGGGTGTGTCATAGCCAGATAAATAAAATAAAAGCACAACTTTCCCTTGAAACAATAAATCTGTAACTGGATTTTCCTATCTTCTTTTTCCACTAGAATTCTGAAAATTAAATAAATGAAAACTCACCTGCTTTGATTTTTGCATAGGATCACACAAAAAGTCAGTCATTAAGTAAGTTATGCTGGTTAAAGCCCTGAAAGTTGTACCATTCCTATAAAGCTCCCACTGATTTGATTCTCTGAGCCAATGAAATAATTTCAGGATCTAATTAGGCCTTCATTACAATGTTTTAAGGTAAAAGGATGGAGGAGGAGGGTCTGCTGGAGATTGTTCATAATAAGATATGGTGAGAAATCTGAATTACATAAATGGAGTCATGCGGTTTTAATAACCCTACCCGAGTGGATGACTTCCAATAACACACACTGGTAGGAACCTCCTCACCTAAGAGAAATAATAAAATGAGGTTTTTTTGAGAGCACTGTTTCCTGCCCTCACTCCCAGCAGCTAATAAGGCTGGTAAGTTCATCTGGCTCCCTCCTGTGGCTTTGCATGGTCCCTGCTCAGTGTTTTGGACATCAAGTCTGAATGGTCTTCTACCCTCAACAGCCCAAGCTCCACCTCCCAGACACAGGTCTCCCACAAGTGTACAGGCTTCCGTGTTCAGCAAGACCACACCTTTCCGTCTCTAACAGCCACCATAGGCAAGGGAGCCCACAAGCAGTTTTATTTCCTTACCCCCTCACCCCCAAACCCCAGTTTACAGTCTTCCGGATGTTGCAATAAGTAATGGCACAAAGAAACATAGCCTGAGGGAAGGAGATAGACTGAAAAGATGTAGTTAATTCTTTTTAACATGGATAACAGTCTACCCACAGAATGGCATTGTTTAATTTGTCAGCAAGAGTGATGGACTTGTGAATGGATTTCTTTAAAAGTTCACCAAATGCCCTTGTGACTAAGGTCAGAATCAGAAGTGAAATATGAGGACACCCAAAAAGAAGTTACTCTCACACTCACAAACACAACAGGCAACAGGATTGCTGAAAACTGGGATGAGGACATAATAATAAAACAACTCATAAGAAGAGACAGTAAGATCTCTTCACTGTAAGTATATCCTTCATGCAGTAAAAAACCTAGTGTGATCATAAAGAAATAAGTGAACAGTCAGGTAATGTAAGTTAAGCGCCTACCAGCAAAACCCATGGCTAGTTTAAAAGTGGTTAAGAGCATCAGTAGATTTCAGGAGCCTTATTTCAAATTTTACTTCTATAAATACATACATGGTAATTTCATGTTAATCTCTCTTTTCTGAATGTATACAGCATTCATTATGCCTCACTCATTTGGGGTTTAATCAATTATCTGTAGGCATGGATTTGGCAGTCTACTTCTTTTAAATTTCCCATTTTTCTTCCAGCATAAAAATCATAGCTAATATTTCCTTTCCTTGAATGCTATTGGGATTGTTGTTTCCTGGTAACACATTCTCCTCCTACCTCTACCCTCTCTAAAATCACTGAGTAGCTAATCATTCAAATAACTGACTTTATTATAAAAGCTCCAATTTTTTTTCAGAAAGCGTAAGTTATTTAACTAATGTTTTCAAAGATATTTTCAATGTATATGACCAACTATATCAGGAGTCCTCAAACTATGGCCCGCAGGCCACATCCAAATACAAATATTGTATTTGTTCCCGTTTTGTTTTTTTTTACTTCAAAATAAGATATGTGCAGTGTGCATAGGAATTTGTTCATAGTTTTTTTTTAAAACTATAGTCCGGCCCTCCAACGGTCTGAGGGACAGTGAACTGGCCGTGTTTAAAAAGTTTGAGGAGCCCTGAACTATAGTTATACGTTCTTCACTTGTTCACTTTTTTCTCTGTCCTGCAACTGGATTTCCTGTTGTAGATCAGTGGTTCCAGGAGCTCTGTAGCTAGTTTGAAAACTTTCCAAACTCCAGCCTACATGTTCTATTTTCCCCACCCCGCTCATCTCACATTATATCCTTCAATGGTGAACCCTAAAAGATACAACAATCTTTCACCCTCTGTAAAAGTTTTAGAATGAAAATTTCTCTCTAGAGCTTTAGTGTATATACTTTCCCAGCAGAGCAATGAGCACACACAGACGTGCACACCTTACAGTGAACTTGCCTTCAGTTATACCCATCCAAAGTTACTAACAATCTTTCAAAATACACAATTTTCTGTTTGCATTACCATCCCAAAGGAACTGTTAATTTTATAAACAATATAAGCATACATTGTATGTTGAAAGTAAATAGCCCCAGAAGTCTCATTTGTGTTATTAATCTTTAGTCTGGACTTTCGAGTAATGCTGTTCTGACTTCAGGTTCAAGACAGCTGAATACAGAACCTAGCCTGTGAAATAACTTTAAAAATAATTTCTGATAAAGAAATTGTTCAGAACCCACTGGTTTGTACTAAGGAACTCTCTGGATTTCAAAGCTAATGGGTACTGGTTGGCTACTGGTTTAACTACTGAGTAAGAAAAAAGGGCAAAGGCATTCCCCATGTCCACGGGTAAGGTGCATACAAATGTTCTCCAGATAACTTCCACTTCCACCCCCGACTTCCCACAGAGGTCAAAGTGCGAGGGAAAAGAAAGAAAACCCAATTTTTTAAGAAGACGGACCAATATCCTAGACGTCCCTCCAAGCAGAAGGCTGCCCTGGGCTGGATGGGCAGGCCGAATTCACCTTCCACATCTAGCTTATCACAATGCCCCTGGCACACCAGAATCACAATGGGGAACTTTAATAAAAATACCGACGCCTGGGCCCTACTTCTAGGGATTCGAATTTAATTGACCTGGAATGGGGGCCCAGTGATTCTGACGCACGTGCGAGCGGAGAAGACTGCAACTAGGCCCTCGTCACAAAAATACCAGCAAGGAGTTAGGCATCTCTTGGGCCTCTGCTCCACCTTTTACCGCGAGATGGTAACTTCTACGACAACGTGACAGCCAAGCCCTCGGCTCTCAGGGCCTCCGAGGAAGCCAGGCTACGCTTCACCTCCCAAAGAACACCCAGCCGTCCCCGGAGTCACCTCGGGCTCCCAGCTTCCAGATCCTGGGCGGTGGGACGCAGGGACCTACTTCTCCGTGGCGGGGGGAGAGGGCGGAGCTATCGCCACGGCGACAAGACGTGAACTTCCGATTCGCCACACCGAGCGCCGGAAGTCCCGCCCTCACCGTGGTGACGCCACGTCCGCGGCGCGTTCTGCACCACGAAGCTGGGGGCGGGCGCCGGAGAAGGGTCCACCCCTCGAGTTGAACGTGGGAGCGGCTGGAGGGGGGTGAACAGAGGAGTCGCGTGCGACACTGGTCGCGGTGCTACGGCGAGGATCCGGACCGCTGCGACCACGAAGGTGGTTTCTGCGCGGCCCCCGACCCCACCATAGTTCCTCGGCCTTTGATATTTCGCTTTTCTCAAGGGAGGGTGGTCGCGGCCCAGGGGAAAACCGCCCGGCTTTGGAAATAGTCATCCAGATCTGAGTTTGAGCGCCATTGTAGCGCTTAGTCTATTGACTTTGCTGTGCCACAGGTCCTCTCCCATAATGTGTGTGAAAAATACCTAGTGCACAGTGCCTGGTGCGTTAGAGCAAACACACAAGTGGTGCCTATTAACATTACTTTTTATCATCACAATCTTTATCAGCAGTACTTGCCCTGTTAGTATCGCAGAGAAATCATTAATAACCAAGATAAACCACTCGAAGTGTAAGAGGCATATTTTTTTTCGGGGGTAACTTGGCAAAATGTGGCAAGAGCTCTAAAAGAGGCATACTTTAAGTACTAGAATTTTCACATCTGGGAATTTATTCCAAGGGAAAACAGATGTAAACTGGGTGCTCCTTGCAGAATTATTTTAAGAAGTGAACACTGGAAACAAATGCCTAATAAAAGGAGGTGGCTAAGTCAGGCTAAATGAATGGCGTGGACATTATTACCATGCTGTTCTTGGACTATAGAAGAATCACAGCACAGAACAATATTAACTTTAACAAAGATGTACTGCGTGCCTACTACAGTTATTTTCAAGTATTATTTTGCATCTGCACTGTCCACTGTAGCCACTCAACACCCGTGGCTATTCACAGCTTGGAATGTGGTAGCTGAATGGAGATGTGCTGTAAGAGTAACGTACAGAGGGTTTTGAAGAATTAGTATAAGAAAATAGAAAAATCTCAATTCTTTTGTTAATCCTCACCTGAGGTTATTTTTTTCATTGATTTTTAGAGAAAGTGGAAGAGAGGGTAGAAGGGGCGGGTAGAGAGAAACATTGGTGTAAGAGAGACACTCTATTGGTTGCCTCAGTCTGGGGATAGAACCTGCAAGCTAGGCTTGTGCTCATGACTGGGAATCGAACCAGCAACCTTTAGGTGCATAGGGCAACACTCTAACCAGTGAGGAACACGGGCCAAGGCTAAAAAAAATCTCATTTTTTAAAAATAGAGCATGTTAGGGAAGGACTATTTAGGTAAAATAAATTATAAGATAAAAATTAAATGATCTTTTTACTTTTGAAACTGGACACAATTGATCCCAGGTCGCCTGTCACTACTTGAGCCAAATTAAGCAAACAGGGTTGAATCATATATGAGTGTTTATTCCAATAATGCCAGCAGTATGGGAGAGCAGTCGGTCACCCTGCAAATTCTGCTCAGAGCCCCCACCCCACACACACCAGTTGGCTGGTTATATACACAGGAGGGAGAAGATAGCTACCTGCAGCTGCAAGTGTAACATGGAAAAGGGAGGATAGGGTCTGCAGTCAGGCCTGCAGGAGCTCAAAATCCCATCACAAGGTAGCTAATCTATGATGTCAGGCTCAGCCTGGGGGGGGGGGTAGAGAAAAACAACCTTCCTGAGAAAAACAACCTTCCTGAGAAAAACAACCAGAGGGGGTCAGGGTCTGGGCACAGTTCTCAAAATGTATTTCTTTTCTGAGTAATGGAACCATCCAGGCATCTTACTAGTATCTTTTTACAGCCTTGTTTCATCCTCCAGCTTCCCAAGGTTTGTAAGAAAACTTCTCATCTATAGTTAGTTAAGGTGAATGATTATCAAACAACTGTGGCTCTATTCTTCCTACGTGCCCTCCCCCACTATCACTTTAACATGGCTAGTAAGACATTTAAAATTATATATGCGGCATGCATTATGTATTTATAAATGCCTATCAGACAGTGGTATTCTATTTACCCAATATACAGTGGTGAACAGGACGTTTTTGACCTTATAAAATTAACACTGTTGAGTAGAGCATAGACAATAAACAGATAATATAATTGTATATGATGGTAAGTTATATGAAGAAAATCTAGCAGGTAAAGGCCAGAAAGTGTTTCTATATTGAGGGAGATTACTTTAGACAAGATACTTTCTCTACTGTTTAGAAAATGGATGTGGGATGAAATGGGATATCTATGGATGGGAAATGGGGGTAGGGAATGATAGGAATTATATGTCTTCTGGGAAAATTCAGGTGTGGATTGAGGCTGATAAATTAATTGGGGCCTGGCTAAATCTCCGCCTTATGGAAGAAACTGCATCAGGGGAGGAAAGAAAGGGAGAAGAAGAGGGAGAAGATAGAGGGAGAAAGAGCTGAAGTACCCCTGGGAAAGGCAGAACCAAGCAGGCCTAGAGTAGATACATGTAGATATGTGTCAGGTAGAGCAGTTACTGGCGTGCTATGAGTATATAGTACTATGAGTGTGTGTATATATTCTGTCTCTGGGTGGAAGGTGCTCAGAGTGGTGAGGTAGACCCACCTGGCCAGAGACTCAAATTCCACCTATTTTGTTGCTTCATGCTCCCTGGTTTGTTGCCTTGGCTCACATGGCACAAGATGGCACACTACTGTGCCTTACTTTCAGCCAGCAGGAAGAGAGAGATGGGAAGCTGTGGCAAGCCCCGTCTCTCTAAGGTAGTGTTTTCCACCTTGGCACAATTCAATTTGAAGCTGGGCAATTCTGGGTTTGGGGGCTCTCTTGTGCATTGTAGGATGTTTAGCAGCATTCCTGGGCTCTACTCAGTAGATGCTACTAGCATCCCCCAGCTGTGACAATTAAAAATGTCCCAGACAATGCCAAATGTCCCCTAGGACATAAGCTACCCCCAGTTGAGAACCACAGCTTTGAGTCTACTTTAAGTCTCCAGTCACACTTCTGCTTAAATCCCACTAATGGCCAGAGCTTCATTACTGGACCATCCTAAGGGTAGTGGAGTCTTGGAATTGTCTGCTAGCCAGGTTCCCAGCTAAAAGTTAACTAAAGAAGAAGGCAGGAAGCTAGCAGATTCTTCCGCATCCCCATTGCTACAGGGAGTGGAAATTCTGTAGCTTACTGAGAAGGTGGCCCTGTTCTTTTTATCTTCCTGGCTAAGTTTTAGTAATTAATCATTTAAATTCACTTGCATGGAAATATTGGTGATGGGGAACACTAAGCACGAACAAGGGACAATCCCTTTTGAAAAGGATGGGCATTTGTTACTCCAGAGAGCTGACCAGGGTGAGTGAGAAACTGATTCTGAAATGGAGGCTGAAGAAGGTTGGAGTTCACATGAGTTTTAGTGTCATCCTTTAGCAATTTATAAATCCTACCACTTGTTACCCTGTTGTCTGGCACTTTCTTTGATTTTTTTTTAAAGCAATAATCTCAAATTAGTAATAACCCACCCAGCTGGCGTGGCTCGACGGCTGAGCATCGACCTATGAACCAGGAGGTCATGGTTGGATTCCCAGTCAGGGCACATGCCCAGGTTGTGGAAGGTGGCCGATCAATGAGTCTCTCTCATCATTGATGTTTCTATCTCTCTCTCCCTCTCTCTTGCTCTCTGAAATCAATAAAAATATAAAAAATTAGTAATAACCCCTATATGGATTTTAGCAAGAGTTTAAAAGGTCCTTCCTAACTCTTTGAAGTAGAATTTCTCTAGAACAGCGGTCGCCAACTGGTGGTCTGTGAGGTCCGAAAGGTTGGTGACCACTGCTCTAGAGCACCATGTAGGCATTGTTGACAGCATTACCTCTGATGATTGGAAGTGGGTGGGAAGATCTTTTACTTTGTATTTTATGCTCTTCTGTATTATCTGCGCTTATTTTTGTTTTGAATACAATTACTTATAATAAAAATTTAATAAAACTTTTCAAAGATACCCTCAAAAAAAGGAGGGTTTCTCACCCTCAGCACTAGGACATCTGGGGAGGCATAATCCTTCATCGTGGGGGCTTCCCTGTGCATTGTAGGATGTTTAGCCAAAATTGACAAATCTCCCTTGGGCAGGGAGGCAACATTGCTCCCAGTTGAGAACCATTCCTTTTAACGGAGCTCCTAAAAATTCCATGGTCTGTTAAGGCCATATGCCACAGTAATCTCATATCAATGTATCTTGGGGGTGGGAGAGGCATGTGTGTGTGTGTAGGGGGGGGAGTTAGTCAGAGCTTGGGGAAAACGAAGCTCCAGCTGCAGCATGGCATGTCCTTTTTTTTATATTTTGGAGAACTCTGCTGCTTGTCCCAGCAGCTGGCTATCAGGTTGACTGAGGTATGCCCAAAGGCCCTGTGAGGATGCAGAGTTTATTTACTAGTAAACCCCAGGGCAAGACAATCTACAGAGGCCATTACCTAAAGCACAAAGTAGCACAGAATAATCCCAGATTGTGATACTGGGACCCGGAATTCCCCTCAGAGATGTGCAGGTGTGGATGATCCTGCCAGGTGTGGGAAGCCATAGCTAATTTTATGGGGCTTTTTAGACCCCTCCAGCACCCCTCTGCTACCTGAGTGTTGTGGAGAAGTTGATTGGGAGCCAGTCCCCTTGCCTCAGTCATGTAGGTGGTGCTAACAACTCCTAAGATGTTACTTTGAAACCGG
>NW_006287277.1:884214-890181 GCF_000327345.1 Myotis davidii | reverse complement strand
CCCCCCCCCCCCCCCCCCCAGTGAGCTACCTTCAGGCCTCGCCAATTTCCCTTCAGGTTCACCTCCCTGGCAAGCTCCTGTCCCAGCATGCAGATACTCTATATCAAGTGATGACCTCACCTCCTACTGAAAAAATAAAGATGACCAGATGCAGATTTTATCACTTCAAAATGTCTGAACTCTCTACTCACCCTGCCTCTTGCCTTAGAATAAGAGGTCTCTTGGTTTCTGCCTAGGCCAGTCCATTCTTGTGTTCTTTGCATCCAAACCCACGGTCTCACAAGCACCTTGCCCCTTCAATTCTTGTGTGTTTTTTTTATGATTAAACAAAGTGGGCTCTCTCTCTCTCTCTCTCTCTCTCTCTCTCTCTCTCTCTCTCTCTCCCCATCAGCATCAGCCTTGCTCAGGCTTTCTGATCTTTGCAATAGTTTGGGTTGACTGTTCATCTCCCACTCCTTACTGTCTATTTTTTTCAACTTCTCTCTGTGGTCCTACTTCTGTAAAAAGTGGCCTCCTGTGATTCTCTCACCTTTTCTCTCAATCCACTGCCATTTCTCTCCTAGCACGTCCACTACAACACAGCTGTCTCACCGAGGCTCTCTGCTGACTTCTTTCTACTATCTAGTATTACTTGGCCTCTCTGCAGTGTTTGATACTATTGACCATGCCCTCTTTCCTTGCAATTACCATATTTTCCCTCCCCAAACTGCAAAAGTAACAATGTGTTTCAAGCACAGAACAAAACACAAGAAGAAAAACATAAGAACAAAAACACAAATCTTGGAAAAACAGGCACTTAAGCACAAAGGAAAACAAGAAATACTCCCATTACTTAAAAAATAACCACTCTTTATATTTAGTGTATGTCCTTCCAAGTTTGTTGCATACTAATACGTTTAAACACACACACACACACACACACACACACACACACACACACACACACCCCATTCTCTTTCTTATACACCCTCATATAAAAACCAAATGGTTTCTTGTTGTAGATCCAATTATAACTGTTCCCCAGAAAGCTGATTCAATGATATACACATACCTCTCCTCCCCACAGTTGTGACAACTAAAAATGTTCCCACATTGCCAAATATTGGAGTGTGTGTGTGTGTGTGTGTGTGTGGCGGGGGGGATCGCCCCCAGTTGGGATGCAATGGGGTAGAGAGAAGAGTTGAACTTGGATGTGGCCTACCAACAGTCTTTGTGGACTCCACAGGCATCTCAGGATCTAAAATGGCCTTTCTGGCTTGTGATAGTCAGGCTGAGCTGTCAGGGCCTTTATCTTTCATATGGAGAAGTCATTGGACATGGGCCTCTGAGAGGGAGCATGGTGTTGGGGTGAGGTGGCTATCTGAGGTTGGAGCAGTAAGTCCTTCACTGAAGGGATTCTGGGCCATCCCAGTGTCCATGACACATGCTACTCCAGAATTGTTAATTTGCTTCTCAGCATCTTCCACTCAATGATAAAACCCCTGAGAATTGGGGCATGCCTCACTTGGTTCTGTGTCATTAAAACAGAGCATACCACATGGGAATAAACACTGGTTAAACGACTGTGAAATTAAATGGGACAATAATTGTGGTTATTTGCATATTGGCAAACTTAAAATACTCTAATGAAAGGCTTCTTGAGATGTGGGGAACTCCAAAAAGATTAATCTATATTTATATTATTATATTAAATTATGACTACATTTTTTGGAAGTAACAAGTCACTATCAGCTGATGAACGGTACTGAGCTAATTTTTAACAGTGTTTTGAATTTTCAGTAGATGAGATTCTTTAGCAGTAATTTATAAAGAGGAGTAGGGGATTGGTGTGGGATGGATTCAACTAATTTATGAAATATTACTCAGAATTCAAGTAATGAAAATTTTCGCTTAAATAGATGTGATAACGCACTATATTTTGTCCATGTATAGCTTCCTAAAATAACACCCATTTTCATCCAGCAGAGGGCACAGCTGTACATAGTTCTTGATGGAGAAATACTTTTAAAAGCAAATACAAATGCATAATCTCACAGCCATACGCTAGTGACATGTTATCACATGTAAATGGGTGTAACTATACATCTGAAGTTTAATAATGTGTTGTTTGTAGACTGCAGTTCCAACTCTATTCTTTTACATTTTTTAATGTTATATCTTCAACAAGCTCAGGATTAAGTTAATCTCTAAAGAATACTGTTAATTTCAACTGCCTAAAATCATTTGAGCCCTATAATGTGTAAGGGTATTTTAAAGCACATTTGCACTTATGGTATGTTTCCTAGTCTCACGAGATATTTTATAGGGCATGATAGAAAAACATACCTACATATACTGCACAGTATTCCCCTCATAGTTTTGTAAAAGTCAGGTTAATAGTGCCCTCCCATTGTTTTCAGATTTTGGTTGGCATGAATATTGCACATAATGAGCTCATAAGGTGAAATGGACAAAGGCCTGTTCTAGGGGATGAAAGATCTGGTTTTGTACCTTACTGATTTTGACACTTTGGTCAAGTAACTACTTCTCAGAGCCTCTCTTTTTTTATCTGTTAATAGAGGGATGATAATGCCCACTGGGCCCCCTTTGTAGATGGGTGATGTGTGCTCTCAGTGTAAGAGCCATGGACATTGCCCATCAGATGCATAGGGTCATTTATGTCACAGTACAGAATTCATTGAAGCAATGTCATGAAGTGCCCACTGGATGGTGGTCAGTCTCTAGTTTTCTGTGAAGAATTTGAATGAATCTCCAGGTTCTTGGGCAATTCAGAGCAGCGGGAGGAAGAGGTGTCCAGGAATTAGTTTTCTGCTAATCTGGGGAGGAGGGATTTGATTAGTATTCAGACCTTATTTTTACCACAACCTGGTAAAGCTGGTCACTCTTCAGTTATGTTTCTTACTTTACTTTAGATACATGTCTAATTTCATTTTGGGGAATTTATCCTTTGACAGTAATTCAAGACTACAAAGGACATAATAGCTATATATGCATAGATGTTTATTACAGTGTTATTTATGGATAATTAGTGAACTTGGAAGCAATTTAGGAACTGGCAGTCATAAAAATTAAAAGTATGATTATTATAGTTACATAAAAAGTAAATCTGATGAGTGGTAAGTCAAATAAAAGCAGAATGAATTATGTTTCATGTTAATGACTATGTAAAAATTGAAAGCATATGTGGCTGGGAAAGAAAGGCAAGAAAGATGGAATGGTAATAACCCCTGACATGCCAGAGAGTTAGTAGTCTCTGCCTTTCTGTATCTCTCTCTCTCTCTTTCTGTATCTCTCCTTCCTAAATCACATTATTGCTGTTATAATGATACTTGCAGAACACGACACTTCTAAAGAGATTTTCATACTTTGTTTGAAAAACAATAATGCCTAAAGTATCAAGAATGTTAGGGAAGACGTGGCATTTTTAAATGACTTACTTAACTGTGTTATTTAAATAAGAATTTTTTTTTGTTAAAATTTTTAACTGATTAAAATATTAAAAATTAAGAGATCATTTTTTTCTGATCTTTACTCATTTAAACACACAAAACAACAGCAGCAGAACCATTTTGGCTAGAACTCTTTCTTAAACATAGTACATACTTTCCTGTTTCCTCCAACAGTTTCCTGGGCATATCTTACTCTTTCCTATCTCAGGCTTGCCATGAGACTGTCAATTTCTCTTCCACACAGAATACAGTGTTGTCCTCATGTGCAGTTCAACTAGAGCCGGGGGGGGACCCTTTTTTCTGCCAAAGGCCATTTGGATATTTATAACATCATTTGTGGGCCATACAAAATTATCAACTTAAAAATTAGCCTGCTGTATTTGGTCAAACATTTAATTAACTCACCCCAAATGCCTTGAGGACCAGACTAAATGATTTTGTGGGCTTTATACAGCCTGCAGCTGGACATTCCCCACCCCTGAACTATAAAGTTACTTGCCTCTACAAGGCATGATCAAATCTCCTGAGTTTTGATTCCTTGAATCTTGTTCTTACAGGTTTTCTTTTTTTGTTGTTTGGTCTTTTTCTCTCTTGTAGTCTCTTAAGCGTTATTTTTGTGGTTGCCAGTGTCAGGGAGTTAGCAGTCTCTCTTTGGCAGCCTTATTTTTTTCTGACCTCCTAACAAATTTGCTGCTTCTAATATGCCTTGCTGGAAAAATCACACAGTTGCGTTTACTAGAATTATGTTGTGCCGAGAGCTCCAAAGGGCTTTCCACTTTATGTACGTGTTTAGACAGTGGGGAAACGGTCATATCTATGTTGGTTGCTCAGAGGTGTTTTGACTTATTTCTTAGCTCCTGACTGTTTCCTGGATACGCTGAGGTCTCAGGGAAATGACCTATGCACAAGCTACATCTGCTGCAGGGAAAATGAAATACTGGCTCTCTGAAACAAAGCATAGTAGTAGTAAATCCAGTCAGCCTCAACAAATCAATGGAAACTGACAGCAGAGCCAAGCAATCAATAGTCATCAAAAACCTCATGCTTGCATCTGCTCCATTCTTTTTCCTTGTCACTCCATCCTTTCCATTCATCCTGGTACAAATTTATCTCTAGTTTAGAAAGGAGCAACTGAACAAGGATCAGCAGAAATTATACAAATTAATTAGGGACTAATAATTTATGTGATGCAAGGCTCATTTCCTTTAGCCAACCAATAAATAGCACATCTTTTAAACATACAGGCCATATTTAAAACATAGAAAACAGATTGCTAAATGCAATGGAGACTCAAACCTGCAACCCAGAAACATGCCCTTGACTGGGAACTGAACCTGTGACCCTTTAGTGTGCGGGCTGATGCTCTACCATTGAGTCACACTGGCCAGGGCCCTACCCTTGCTTTTTTAAAAAAATATATTTTATCGATTTTTACAGAGAGGAAGGGAGAGGGTTAGAGAGTTAGAAACATCGGTGAGAGAGAAACATCGATCAGCTGCCTCTTGCACACCCCCTACTGGGGATGTGCCCACAACCAAGGTACATGCCCTTGACCGGAATCGAACCTGGGACCCTTCAGTCCGCAGGCTGATGCTTTATCCATTGAACCAAACCGGTTAGGGCACTTTTTAATAAAAGAATTAACTGCAAGAGTAAAGTGGACCATTTGTGCAATTAAAATAGAATTAAATGTAATTAGATTAAATAATTCATAACTCTCTGGGAATCTAGTTGTTAATTCAGATATTGCTGTTACCCAGAGTCACTGCTATTTTCTTTTAGCTCTGGTGTCTAAAGTAAGACTCCAATTCAATGTTATCCACTATAGATGTATAGGCACTTTTTTGAAGAGCATTTCTACCATAATTTATTGAACTCCACCCCACCCTTAAAGGTATTTATGCACTTCCAGGGCTTAGGAAAAGTTTTTATACTTCCCAGCCTTCTCTTTACTCCAAAAAATACCACCCAAAATGGGTAATAACTATAAAATAAAACAAGCAAATCTATCCCTTAATCTTCAGAGCAGTGACTGAAAGACAGCTTGTAATGGGACATAATTTTTGGTTTCTTTTGTTTAATTCTGAAGTAACCTTACAGATTCCATGGATCAGTGTGTGAGAAATGACCTTCACTTAGATTCATGTATGAGAAATAACCATCTTCTAAGAATCAATGCAAACTGCTAGGCAATGTTTTTAACAAGAAAAATCTTTATTTAAGTTTGGTCAGTACAGGTAAGAAATACTGGAGTCACAGAACAATGTGCATTAACAGGATACAACAGTTCATGAAAACTGAGTAACTATGCACACAAATTTCTCAAACATTCAGTCACCTAGATATAAAATGCACAGATGCATGGGGGAAAAACTAACACTGAAACTACTACAGGGCTCCATCAACAAATCTAACTTTTAGTGAAAACTACTGCACTGAGAAACTTGGCAGTCATAAAACCACATCTACTCCACCAAGTCTGAATGGTGCATAAGCATAGTAAAAGCAGCAGCAGTAA
>NW_006287277.1:880089-884169 GCF_000327345.1 Myotis davidii | reverse complement strand
CAGGTAGATAGACACCGATTTATACAGCCACCATTGCCTTATACTTTAAGGAAAGATTTCTATTTACAACATCACATTAATTCTTATAAAGTAACCTGACCCTAAATGACGTTTTAGCAACAAAGTAACTGTTAGAATTTCCAAAGTGGCAGAGATATTGAAGCAAAGAAGACAAAAAAAGGGAAAACACACACACACACACACACACACACACACACACACAAGGTAAATTGTGACAAAAGTATGCATTAATTTTGTGGATAGTATCCTCTCCCAAATTAAATAACCCTGCATAAAAATTTGCTGGAAAAATATTATAAAACTGAACACTGTACATTTACACGTGAGTCCAAGCCATTCTGAACGTGGCAGGAACCAACAGTTGGGTTACCTTTCCCACTCACTGATTTTTTCCTTTTGAGGGTCACAACTGGAGTCTGTGTCGTTTCACTGTGTGAGAGAGTTCACTGCCCTGGGAGAGACTATACTTCCATATCCCCGCATTGAGTTGGTTTATGTAACTACTACCTCCTTTGCCAGTTCTCTCCTCTGAGCTGTTGGAGGCCTTATTACCAATCACTGGAGAAGAAGGAAAGCCATTTTCGGTCGTGTCCCCCTCCCTGTGACCTCCAGACCCAGACATCCTCAGCCGGGAGGAACTGCCGTTGCTTGGTCCATTGGTCAGCCGACTGCAGTCTTTACCTGGGGCCTCTGCCTGTCCCACAGGCTCAGATGTAGTCCTGCTGGTACCTGGGGCTGGGGCTTGAGCCTGCTGCTGTTGGTACTGAGCCAACTGCTGGCGCGCCTCCTTCAGCTGCTGCTGTAGAACTAGAATGGTACTCTGCATACCCTCTAGTTCTTCCTCCAGCTGACTGACAAAGTCATTCAGTTCACTCCGGCTGCTTTTAAGCTCCTCACTGTATTTCTTCTGTAAAGCCAACTCTGCTTCAAGTTGTGCAATAAGTTCCCGGTTCACCTGCCTTCCAAGCTGCTGATTCTCCTGGAGAAGCCTTCGACATTTCACCATGACGTCTTTGCCGGTTTGGCTATCAGGAGTAAACTTCCAGGCACTCAGTTCATTCTGGGTTTGTTCCAGTTTGTCTTTAGTCTCGTCCAGCTCACCTCTCATTTTTAGGAAAAAGAAGTTGATCGCGGGGTCCACTGCTGTTGATGTCGGCTGGGGAGCGCTAGGCTGCTGGACCTGCTGGAGGTACTGGATTTGAGCAGTATACTCTTGGACCTCTTGCTCCTTGGTTGCTAGTCGCATGACAAGGATGTCTTTTCTGCGTGCAGACACTTCCTGTCGTTGCTTTAGTTTTTCTGCTGACTCCCTTAAGCCAGTTACATTAGAGTTCAGATCTGTGTACTTGTCCTCCAAAGCTTGCACATATGCTTCATACTCTTTCCATCTTAAAATCAACTCGTCTCGTGCCATAACTTTAAAGTCTGTCTCACTCAGTTGAACCTTTTTGGGAAGAGGTCCCTCGGTGGTCATCTTGAGTCCTCTCCAGACAGAGGTCCCACAAATACAGCCCAGTCACAGAGGCCGAGGCCGCGCTGCCGGATCGCCACCCAGGGCGGGTGAAACCGCCCACTCGATCGTGCAACCGCCGGTCTGGTCTGATTCTCCCCTTTATTTGTGGGTCTCGCATTCACAAAATGGCTCCGAGGGAGGAACCGAGGCACTGCCGTCCCACCCCCTTCTGGTTCTTCCTCCAGAGGAAGAACCCCACCCCACCCACCATCCTGTCCCCTGCAAACATTTTCGTTCAGTATGATTAGAAATGGCCTCTGGTATTGGTTAAATGATCAGAAAGTCCACACTGTTTATTGCTTACATGCAGGTGTGTGTAGACTGTTCAGGGAAGGAAAGGGAGTATATTTGCAGTGAACAGCAGTGTTCTGTCCATATTGCACAAGTTTTGCTGGTCCTTTTGAAAAGAAGCTAGTTGAGAACATGGCTATCTTTTCCATAGTTTGAAGGCTATCTTAATAAACACCTACAATGTCCTATTGTCAGCTGAATAAATCACATATTAGAAAGTGATGCATCAAATAAATTCTAGATTATTCATGATAGTAGAGACAAGGTTAACTTTTAGAGAAACCACTTAATCAAACATATTGAAGTAATAATCCAAACGAAAGTGTTTAGAGCCCTGAAACCATTTCAAGCCACATTTTATCCTATAAGTTAAAAAAATCGTTTTACAGTGTTATGAAAAATTATGAAATAACCAATATCCTTTCCATCATTTTCTACTGTAAATGATGATGGGAGACAAGATGGACCAAAGGTTAGGAACTAGAGAGTACTTTCCATTCTGGCTATACAATGCTATGGACATATGTAAATTTGATTATCATTAGTTCAATGAATGTTGAGAATAATGTATGTACTAAGTATTAGGTAACCATTTGGTTTGCTATTAAGCTAAACAAATGCAACAATTTAATATATAATTGATAAGGCTAGTTTAATTGTTTATAGCCATGATTCTTAGCTTTGGATTCATACTAGCAACACTTGGAAAGCTTTTAAAACCCTAAACCCAGGCCACATCCTAGACCAATTACATTAGAATATCCTGGGGCTGGGACTCAGATATCAGTATTTTTAAAGTTCACTGGGTGATTCTAATAAGTAGCTGAGTCTGGGAAACACTGCTTTATAGAATATCCGTTTACTCTTAAATTTAAGTGCATTAGGGACTCTAACAATCTTTAAGAGTCTATTTCTTTAAGAGTCTATAGGAACCATTTCTGTTATGTTTCTTTTGCTTTGAACAAAAGCAAATCATTTTAAAAGAATAATCTTATTTGCTTTCTTTTATTCCTCCTTTTATCTTTTGGCTCTTTGGTTTCTCTGCCACATTGATCAATATAGCATAATGTATGGCATTAGGTCATCCTAGGTTTGAATCCAGGTTGGGCTATTTGCTAGTTATCATTGACTGGCAATTTATTTAGCCTCTAAACTAGATCCCCCATCTATAGCAGTGATTCTCAACTGGAGATAATTTTATCCCCTAGGAGACAGTTAGCAATGTTGGAGACATTTTTGATCGTCACCACTCAGAGGTTGCTTTTGACATCTAGTGGGTAGAGGCCAGTAATGTTGCTAAACATCCTACAGTGCACAGAACAGTCTCCATAGCACACAATCATCTGGTGCCAAATGACACTAGTGCTGGGTTAAAGGAACCTTGATCAACAGTCTGACTGTATGTATTCATATTCTCATTCCTCTACTTCCTAGCTGTGTAACCTTGAGCAACTTATTATTTCAGCCTGAATCCATCTGAAAATGTAGCTATTATTAGCATTCACCTTGGAGTTGATGTGAGGTTTAAATGAGTTTATGCATGGGGAGCCTTAACACAGTGCCAGATAGCTATTTATCATCAAAATATGTCTCCCATTCTGGAGCATTTATAGCCTCTTGTTAGGGTCCTTGAGATCACATGTTTGACCCTACTCTCAACAATCTCAGTGTTAGTATTTCATAACTAGGTGATAGGAGGGGGATAGGGGTTGAAGGGTGGAGTTATCTTTGAAAATGCACCTGCTTTGGATTCTAAGAGGAAATTCAGAAGAGACAGCCCTACAGACACTGTTAATTTCCGTCTCCCACCTTTCATGTTCCTTTCCTGGTTTACTACTAGAGCTTAACACTTGTGCTCAGGTGGAGTGTTCAAATAAACAAGCTTGTATTGGTTCAAATAAAAAGTAAAAAATAGCCCAACCAATGTGGCTCAGTGGTTGAGCATTGACCTAGGAACCAGGAGGTCACAATTTGATTCCCAGTCAGGGCACATGCTCAGGTTGTGGTCTCCATCCCCAGTTGGGGGCATGCAGGAGGCAGCTAATCAATGATTCTCTCTCAACATTGATGTTTCTATCTCTTCCTCCCTCTCCCTTCCTCTCTGAAATCAATAAAAATATTTTTAAAAAGACAAAAATATTTTTATAAGTGCTTATTCTAAGGGAAGAGGGCTTAATAGCAATGAAAAGTTTATTAATAAACTTTTTATATTTATTATTAACATGGGGCTGTTAACTACAGGGGTGAAACTTGGG
>NW_006287277.1:863476-880054 GCF_000327345.1 Myotis davidii | reverse complement strand
TACATTTGGGGATTATTGCATAAGAAGTCAAAGTTCTGGGAGAGAATAAAAGTGAGAGAGAGGGTGTAGGGAGAAGGGGGCTCAGGTTATAGCCCAAGAAATTTCTACTTGGCTAATATTTATTGCAGATCTACTGTGCACCTGTCAGTCACCTTTCTAATCTAGAATACTGCATTTCTTTTTTAGGGAGAGTCACCAAGTGCTATAAGTAAATAAAGTGAATCTTTTCTGAAGACAGTATGGGATACTCACAAAAATAGCTTGGAAATCCCTGTACTGATAGCTCTACATTAATTGGATTCATTTTTAATTTTGTCATTATAATTATATTAAAATATTTAAAATTTGAATTTTTTATCCATGCATATGTTTTCCTCTAGTCATAGTGTGCTTATAACTAGGTGTGCTTTTATAACAGTTCATTGAGATATAATTCACAAACCATACAATTCACCCACTCAAGGTATATAATTCAATGGTTTTTAGTATATTCACAGAGTTGTGCAACCATTACCACAATCAACTTTAGAACATTTTCATCACACCCAAAAGAAACCCTGTACCCATTAGTAGTCACTCCCCATTTACCCCAACCTTCCAAGCCCCACATACTTTCTGTCTCTATAGATTTGCCTGTTCTGGACATTTCATATAAATAATTTATAAGGTCGTTTGTGTCTGGCTTCTTTCACTTAGCATAATATTTTCAAAGTTTATCCACATTGTAGCATGTATCAGTAGTTCATTCCTTTTTTGGGGATATGTTTTTATTGATTTAAGAGAGGGAGAGAGAGGGAGAAAGAGATAGAAACATCAATGATGAGAGAGAATCAATTGGCTGCCTCCTGCACGCTCCTTACTGGGGATGGAGCCCGCAACCCAGGCATGTGCCCTGACTGAAAATTGAACCCTAACTTCCTGGTTCATAGGTTGATGCTCAACCACTAAGCCATGCCAGCCAGGCAATCGTTCATTCCTTTTTATGGCTGGATAATATCCCATTGTGTGGATATAGCACATTTTGTTTATCTATTCATTAGATTATGGATGTTGGGTTGTTTCCACCTTTGGGACACCGTGAATAGTGCTGCTACGAACATTTGTGTACAAGTATTTGTTTGAACATCTGTTTTCAGTTTTGGAGGGTATATATCTAGGAGTGAAATTGCTTGGTCTTATGGTAAGTCCGTGTTTAACCTTTGGAGGGAGTGCAAGTATGCTTTCCAAGGAGGTCATGCCATTTTACATTCCCATCAGTAATGTATGAGTTTTGAAATTTCTCCACATCCTTAAAAACACTTTTTATTACCTATCTTTTTTATGCTAACCATCTTAGTGAGTATGAAGGGGCATATCATTGTGGTGTTGATATATATTAATGTTATTTGATATGTATTTCCAGGTTGCTATCTTTCATAATCAATATTTCAAATGGATTAGAAATATTCTTTCAAATAGCTATATTATAATTTGCTAGACCATTCTTCTATCTAGGGACACTTGTTTACTAATTTTTACAATTATAGATTTTCCTGCATACAGATTTTCTAATGTTTGGATTATTTTCTTACGCTGCTTTCAAGGTCCACTTTGGTCTTTATCCATGAAGAATGCATAAAGAAATATGCAACTGGGAAACATTGTGTGATGGAGAAAAATATTCTCTAATGGATTAATTTTTATCATCAAAGGTTTAAACTGGCAGAAAGCTCCCAATAAAGAGGATTCCAACCAAGTAATGAACACAAGCTTGGCCACCTAATTCATCTTTAAGCAGAGATGGAAAGGTCCTCTCTAATTGCTACCTAAATAAAAATGAAACTCCCAACATTCACTATTGAGCTGGGACACTTAAATTTATTATTACCTAAAATAGATTTTTATTGTATAAAAAACAAAATATAAGCAAAAGGAAGGAAGGAAAACTCTCTCCCTCGCTGGCAATAATCATTGCCTCTTTCTACAGGGTTCCTAGAGGAGCATCTTTGAGTCATTAGCAGGTCTGAACTACCTGCAGTGGTTGAGCCCAAGAAAAATCACCTATAAGCAGATTTAATAAATGCCCAGGTGCCCCTGGGCTCTGAAACTGCTGGGGTTTCTCCAAGGAGATTTACATTTGTTTCTATTTTCTTTGGTCTTCTGGTTCATTTATATACATTTAAGAGCAAAATTCATACAAATAGGTGGGGAAAGTTTCAGTGGTCTCTTCCACTTACTTCAGAAAATTGACTTAAAATTAGAGTGACATTAATTCCCAATGCATTAATTAGACAGCTTGCAGGGTCTATCTTCTGGTAATTTAAATTATTTCCCTAAATTCTGCTTTACCACTTCTGTGTACAGATATGCCACTGAACGAATTTGATTGTTACAAAAAGGACTTTTTTTTTTTTTTACTGTAAAAAGAAACAACCCAGACCTTTAAAAAAACAACAATGAATGTTAAATTATGAATACAGGAAAACTTCTGCACAATCATATATATTCAAACATTTATTGAGTACCTACTGCACATAAGGCAAGATGCTGGACTATGGACTCAATTGCAAAATGGGTTGGGTGCTAGGGAGAAACAAGACTAATCTTGAGGCAGAAAGTTATATGATGAATGCAGAAAGGTCCATTGGGAAGGGATTCTCTGAGCATTTTCTAGATGCTAGTTTTATTTGTTTCCTTTTTATTTTTTTAATCTTTATTTTTAAGAGTCAAATTTTTGTTTTTCCCCTTCTGTTTTCTTATTTTAGAAAGCAGAGATAACCAAACCTGATGGAGGCAGGAGGGGCCCTAGGGTGTTTGACCAGCAGGACTGCAGGTGTGGAGCTGAGGTGTTTGTAGTACTGGTGGGGGTGGTGTGGGGTGGGGGAGGTCCGGGCGGGTGGTGGCGGGATGGAAGCCTGTCAGAGGGTGCAAAGTGCAGGAGAGAGAGGCCTACTGATATGGAGCAATTTGGCCCTGGCCTTAAAGAGTAGAAATTGCCCCTAGGCAAGTGTTTGCAAAGCTATCTTTTATTGGACTCTCTGGTGCCTGTTTAGAAAAATACAGGTAGCTTGATCCTAGGCTCTAAGATTGTGACTAAGTTGGTGGGTGAAAAGCCTGGGAATCTGTATTTTTACAAAGCTTCCAGGGCAATGCTCATGCACATCCAAGTTTGGGAACCTCTACAGTCATTGCACGCAACTCAGTGGTGCCAGACCACCAGGCTGCACATCAGAACCATGTGGGGACTATTAATGAAGTGGATGCCTGGGACCTATCCTTCAAGATTCTGTCATTGATCTTCTGAGGGCCTGAGGACCGGGATTTTTCCAAGCTCTCCTGGTACTTGCAATGAGCAGCCAAGTTGAGAACCACTGATTTAAATGCATCCAATCCAGCCCTGGCCTGTGTTGCTAAATGGTTAGAGGATCAACCCAGGAACCCAAGGGTCATGGATTTGATTCCTGGTCAGGGGCAGGTACCTGGGTTGCAGGTTTACTCCCCAACCCCTGTTAGGTGTGGGTGAGGAACCAGTCAATGTGTCTCTCTCTCTAGCTCTTTCTCCCCTCTCCCTCCCTCTCTCTCCCACGCTCTCTGAAAAGCAATGGAAAAAATATCTTCAGGTGAGGATTTTAAAAAATGCATTGGCAACATTTGTATCACTTAAAAAAAATAAAGGCATTCAATCCTGATGAATCGTTGCTCTTGCTATCAAAGCTCAAAATGAAGAAATGGTGGCAGTTTGAGTAATTGAACCGGATAATTCAAGAGAACTGAGAGAACAGGAGAAAGGACTCAGAGTGGGCGGGTGCAGAGGGAGTAGGCACATCATTATCAATACAGCACCACCAAGAGCACTTTCTCTCAGAGGCAGCTGCACTTTATCATCTAAGGCAGCAATTCTCAACCTGTGGGTCGCGATCCCTTTGGGGGTCGAACGAACCTTTCACAGGGGTCGCCTAAGACCATCGGAAAACACATATATAATTACATATTGTTTTTGTGATTAATCACTATGCTTTAATTATGTTCCATTTGTAACAATGAAAATATATCCTGCATATCAGATATTTACATGACGATTCATAACAGTCAAAATTACAGTTATGAAGTAGCAATGAAAATAATTTTATGGTTGGGGGTCACCACAACATGAGGAACTGTAAGGGTCGCGGCATTAGGAAGGTTGAGAACCACTGATCTAAGGGGACGAGGGGCTGGAAACACAGCCCCTCCTTAAAAGTCCTGCTCTTTCTGTAAGGTTCATAATGCAGCCAGTGCCTTGATTATGAAGTGAGGCCTTTGTTTCCAGAAGATAAGCAGTCTCAACAGTCTTCCAAGGCCAGCAGAAGCATGGCAAGAGCACGGTCTGGTGATTTCGTCACTGAAAGGCTGGACACCTGTGCAGAGAAGTGGCCTTCACACAGATGACAGACAAACTCAGCTGATTTTCTGCAGACTCTGTACTTGGAACTACGCTCTGTGTTTCTCTGAATTTGTAAATAGCACAGCAGATGGCAGTCCAACATAAAAAGAATGAGATGAATCTGTGCCCATCTCCAATGTGGCAGCTAGGCCAGAGACAGCAAAGTCTGGGAACTATACAGTCTGCAGAGCACTGTCCCATAGAACTTTCTTGAATGATGGAACTGTTCTATATCTGAGCTACTCCGTACAATAGCCACGAGCCACATGAGCTCCTCAGCACTTGAGGTATGGGTAGTGAGAGTGAGGGACTGAAATTTTAATTCATGTCAATTAAGTACAATTTCAATATCAGTAGCAACATGAGATGAGTGGCTTCCACATTGGATGGTGCAGTTCTAGAGAATGAATCTAGACTCTGCCACTTACTACTTCCTGCACCCTTAACCTGGGTGCAAATTTCTAAATCTCTTCAGGCCTTGGTTCCCTCGCCTGTATTTCTTATTTGCTGATATCTAAATCCTCTTAGGGAGAGAACTCTGGGAAAATGCCTTGATGGATAATTTGACTATGAAAATACAGGCAGTCTTCGGGTTACGTCGGACTTGACGTACATCATTTTGTGATTACGTCACCATCTCCCATTTATTTATAAAAAAAAAGTTCCGTCATTTTGACGTGTGTACATATGTGCTTTATGTTTTATTATTATTTATTTACCACAAGTAAAGGTCAGGAATTGTTATCTTTCTTTTAATTTTTTTTTTACTGTTTCACTTCATTACTGCTGTGTATGTGCTCCGTGTGAATGACATAGGTGCTTCTGTGGGTGGGTTCCAACTTATGGCAAAAATCATGTCATGTCGCACCGTAGGAACGGATCTCCAACGTAACCCGAGGACCTACTGTATAGGTCTCAGAGAAGGGTCTGGAAAGGGAATGCAGAATACAGGAAGGGCCAGGCATTTTCTATAAGAACATGGGAGAAACGATTCATTTCTTATTGGCCCTGATGAGAAGTGAAAGGAGAGCCAGTAAGAAAGGTTGGGCCTACATGGAATGTTGAGGTGGCCAAGTGGACTCTAGGAACAGGGAGAGCTAATATGACTTCGAAGTTACTTCTGTTACTGTGTTGTAGACCTTTTCTATCTTTCCAGATCTTTGATAAAAGTTATTCTAAGCACAACTGGCTTGGTTGGATTTGTGTGTGTTTGTTTATGTGTATGCGTGTAAGTGTGATTGTGTGTGACTTAAGTACCAGAGGAGCTCAATGTTTAGAGTAGAACTGAATGGAAAAGATAAAAAGATGGGATGATCAGGCAATTACTAAGCTAAACTCATTTAGCAAAAGCAGGAGCTCAGAGGCAGGGGAAACCATGAGAAGGTAAGTCCCTAAGAAGTTTAGGAATCATGAGACTAGCATTGTTTTTTCAGCAAGTAGAAGTTAACACCAAGAAGTTAACACCCATATAGGGTGCCCCCCCCAAAATGTATACACACTTTGGCTGCCATTTTTAATTCCAGTGGGTTAAATCTGAAAAGAAAGAAACATTAATTGAGCTCTCAGCTGTTAAAGTGTGTATACATTTTTGGGGACACCCTGTATATCTCAAAAGGAAGGGTCATTCTAGCTAATATTTGCATTATATGTACTAGGAAATTAGGGATAATGATACCCACTTGAAGGGTTGTTGTGAAGATAAAATGAGATAATGTCTGTAAAGTGCTTAGTTCGTGCATCGCACATAAAGAAGAGCTTAAATGACAGGTAAGCATCACTTTCTAAATATAATGCATTTGTTTTAAAAAGAAAATTGAGTGGAAAAAAAGTGAAGCTAAGCATTTCTTCAATGCCGTACTCCTTTCTTTTTAGGAAGGGACTCTTTCAGACCCTTACTTGATAGCTATATCACTTTACATTGTAGATCCACACAGAAACTTCCTGGGAACATATGAGGTCTTTCCCTCTGCTCCTTCTCTCAATTACATATGGCTATCACTTTTAAGTACCCCAAACCAATGCAAACTATTTTATGGCAGTGCAGCACTTATATTGAGCTGCTGTTTAATGTCCAGGTTTGTCTTCCATCTTTATCCACAACCGTCTCAGATTTCTCTCTCTCTCTTATAACTCATGTGGGATTATTGCATTGATGAGCCCAACTTTCACCTTATTTTAGTGAGATGAGGGTCTTATTTACCCAACAAGTTGTCCTTGCCTCTCCTGTAGTGGTCTTCATTTCCAATCCTTGTTCATTACTGCTGCTTTTCAAAGGTCACTAATTGCCTATTCAGAACATCATTCTTGGGCTGAAATATGTTATTTGTATCCTTTTCATCTCTCTTATTTATTTCAGCCTGCTTCTTGTTGCTGAGTTGAGTACTTAAAGAACATTCTTGTATGTAACAATCAAACCTCTTCCTCAGAGTAGGCTGGGAAAATTCTGAGAATTATAGGGTTGTCAAAACGCCTGAAAAATTCAGACAGTGCAGGTTACACTAGAGGTCACCAGACAGATGTCTGCTTTTCTTCACAGATGATGGGATAACTTTAAGTTTCATGATTCAAATTAAGTGTTTTATTCATCCCTAAACAAAACAAAACAAAATAACTATCTCACCCGCAATCAGCTACCTTACCTCTGGGTAGTGGACAATCAGAGGCATTTGTGGCCATAGAAATGTTTGATTGAAATAAAGATAAACCCGCCTTTTGCCTTTAGAAATATGTTTCTTATTAAAACAGCTCTGTGTAAGTACCATGGCATGATTTATCAAATATATTATTTAATTTATTGATGGTAGCCATTCTGGCAGCTATGAGGTGGTACCTCATTGTTGTTTTAATTTGCATCTCTCTAATAATTAGTGACATTGAGTATTTTTTTTCATATTTCTCATAACCATTTGTATGTCCTCTTTGGAGAATAATCTATTCAGGGTCTCTGGCAATTTTTAATTGGGTTGTTCATCTTCCTTTTGTTGAGTTGTATGAGTACTTGATATATTTTGGAAATTAACCCCTTATCAGATGTATCATTGGCAAATAGGTTCTACCATGCAGTGGGTTCCCTTTTCATTTTTTAAAAATTGATTTCAGAGAGGAAGGAAGAGGGAGAGAGAGATAGAAACATCAATGGTAAGAGAGAATAATCAGTTGGTTGCCTCCTGCATGTCCCCTATTGGGGATAGAGTCCACAATCCAGGCATGCGCCCTGACTGGGAATCAAACTGTGACCTTCTGGTTCATGGGTAAACATTCAATCACTGAATCACATCAATAGGGCATGGGTTCCCTTTTCATTTTGATGCTGATTTATTTTGCTGTGCAGAAGCTTTTTATTTGATGTAGTCCCACAAGTATCATATGATCTCACTCATATGTAGAATCTAATGAACAAACTAACAGGACAAACAAAATAGATCCAGAGACATTGAAGCATGCAACAGATTTACATATTTCAGAGGGAAGGAGGGGGGCAGATGGCAAGAGATTAACCAAAGAACTTATATGTGAACTTCTGAGGAAGATGGAAATGTTGTACTTCTTGATTTGAGGTTGCATGGGTATATACATTCATCATGATTTATCTAGTTGTACATAAGAAATAAGCTAAAATGTTAACCACGTTGAATTGAGTGATTTTAGTTTCTTGCCATATCTATGTTTTGCAGGTTTTCCTCAATGAACACATTTTTCTTGAGTAACTGGAATTTATTTTTTAAAAATAATTTTATTGTTTGACCTGGTAAACTATTTTTCTAATTTGCCTATTTACAAATATACATCTATACAAGATCACCTTTTCCCTGGATGTACTTAATGCTATAACATTTGCATGAGCATATTGCCTACAGACAATTTCAAAGTTCTAACGAATCATAGATTTGTATGACTGGAAAGTAAGTTGAAAAATCAGCTGGTCCACAAGATTTATGTACATGGCACTAAGGAGAGGTGATTATTAATTTTCTTCTGGTATATCTGTAGGTATAGAGCCTCCACCACTTCTGTTAGCCAGCCTCTTTCAATACTTTATCATCTTGATGGATGATTGCTTAGAAGATCCTTTTGAGGCAGGTAAAAGCCAGATTGAGGACAAAGCTAGGTTATTGACTTCTAGAATGTTCTTCCATCCACCTGACCCTACTGCTCCATAATTGATATTTCTAGAGTTCGATTTTTCTATTATCTTTGATGAAATTAAAGAGCTGTTTGTATGTGTGAAACTTGCTTTTTTCAGGGACAACTTACTTTTATTATTAGGAAGTCTTACTCATGGAAGCACCTCAGCTCCACAATGATGTCTTGCCTTTAGTTCAGAATAGAGGCATTATACATCCATGACTTCTTCTATCTAGCAGACTGCAATGTATGTATTGAGAGAGAAAATACTTGTTAAGAAACTACCAAATCAGGACATTTTTGAGAGGTACAACAGAACTATTACTAATTTAGCTAGCATAACAAACATAAACGGGACTACCTCAGGCTGTTTACACTAGAACAAGTTCATCTAAGCTGCTTTTAGCCAACCTGTGCGTGGTGGCTGCAGGTGCATGTGTGTTTGTGCAGTGGAGTGGAGTGAAGGAACGGGGTTTAAAAAGAGGGAGATTCCAGTTAAGGCAGATTATGTCTTTGTGAGTTTAAGTAAAGAAGAAAAGTAGTCTATGTTTTTGTTGAAGTCCACAGCTCTCATAAATATTGTTACAAATATCGATTGCATCACTTTTTTTGTGGTTCATGATGCTCTGAATATTGATGGAGCACCAGGGTGGAAAGCTGTTTTATTTTGGGGGTGGTCTGTCCTCTCTTTATTGATTTTTCTGCATGCAATTCTGCATCTGTTTATGAGAGACAATTTGCTTGCCTATTCATGAGAAAACTTTCCTTTGATTAAGTTTTTGCCCTGCTCAGTGCTTCCCTGCATTACTGTTTTGCTTTACAATAATCAAAATTGATAGCTATCAACCAACTCTGACACATTCTGATTTTATGAGTATTTTTACACACAAACTGCTCCTTGATTATGCCTATAATTGGCACAGTGGCTGCAGAATCATTTTTAGATTTAATTGGTTGCTCCTAACTTACTTTTAAGTAGTTTTTTGTGTGCAAAACAACTGCTAAATATAGTCTGATGAGAATACCGTTCATCAGTTTGAAAACACTGTCACATTCCTGGGTTTACATTGAGAAGGAGGGAGTTTGTTAATGAGAAATATGTAGACTATAACGTGGACTCTCAATGTTCAGTCATGTCTGGGAACACATCAGGGCAATATAAGAGTGATGATGTTCACTTACTTTAACCACTTGTTAGTTTGATTCTATTTAATTTGATCAAAACCCCATGAAACCAAACCATTTGTAATAAAGGTAACACAATTCCTCCTCTTTTATTTTGATGGATGTTAATTACTGCAGGCAGGAGCTATGGAGTAATTCAATTACTGGCTATAAGAATGTTGTCATTTAATTAATAATGCATGCCTCATATCTGAGTGTGAAGTTCTTTGGAGAGTGATTACAACAGAAAAATGTAATTCAGATACATGTGTATCATCCAAATATTTTTTTTCTGTATACCTAAGCAAATATGAATCCATTTTTCCCTCCTCTTTTTATATCCATACTAGAAGCCCGGGCCAATTGGGGCTGTCTGGTCCAGTCCCAATCCCCAATTGGGCCGGCAAGAGATGGGGTGGGGGGAGGGAGGGGGAGGGACCGCAGTAGGCTGGCTATAGGAGCGCACTGACCACCAGGGGGCAGCTCCTGCATTGAGCTTCTGCCTCCTTGTGGTCAGTGTGCATCATAGCTACTGTCAGGTCATCGGTTGTAACAGTTGCTTAAGCTTTTATATATATAGATTGTACATACTGGAATCTCCCTAGCTTTTTTGCACTTGGTGATAATGCTTCATTTTAATCAGGGACTATTAAGGTCTTTCAGCCTCAAATTTAATTCAGTGTCATAGCAGGAGTTGTTCAAAGTAGGGAAGATGGGTAGGTAGAGACATGGTGAGAGGAGACTTTTTGCTATATGCACTTTTGTAACTTTGAATTTTTTAAATTGAATTTATTGGGGTGACATTGGTTAATAAAATTATATAGGTTTCAGTTGTACAATTCTATAATACATCTTCCATGTTCTGTATTGCATGATCACCACCCAAAGTAAAGTCAACTTTTGTCACCATTTATCCTGCCTGTATCCTGTTCTACTTCCCCTTCCCCACTGCCTTCCACATACTGTTGTCAGTGTCTATGAGGTTTTCTTTTATATAATTCCTTCACCTTTTTCACCCAGCCCCACAATCCCACTCCCCTCTGACAGCTGTCAGTCTGTTCTCTATCTATGAGTCTTTATATTTGTTTGTTAGTTTATTTTGTTCATTAGACTCCACATATAAATGAAATCATATGGTATTTGTCTTTCTCTGACTGGCTTATTTCACTTAGCGTACAGTACTACTCTGCAGGTCCATATATGCGGATGCAAATGGTAAGACTTCCTTCTTTTTTACTGCTGAGTAGTATTCCATTGTGTAAATGTACCACAACTGCCGGGGTCCAGCCCCAGTGGTCCAGGGGTTCCCAAAGGTGTGGGTGGAGTCGGCGAAGAACAATTTACACAGAGACAGTGTTCAGATGATCAGCATAGCTCTCTTTAGTCTCTGTGGAACTTCCCTGTGCCTGGCTGAGGCCACAGAAAAAGATGCCAAGGCAAGCTGAGCCTTTATTTTATAGTGACAGGTAAACAAGGTAGTGGTTTCCATAGTTACACAGTTCTTGTGAGTTTCACTTGTTTTGGCCACTTCCTGTACTTCCCTCAGCCCATTAGCTTCCCAGATAAGATCTAGGGAGTGTTATAAGGTCAAGCCTAATTATGCTAAGAGGACTGTGCCCTCTAAGCTGGGACTTGTATGAGACTTTGCCAACAGGTCAGTCCGAGGCTTAACCCTATATCAGCTCCCCACACACACCATTTTTATCCACTCCTCTACTGATGGACACTTGGGCTGCTTCCAAATTTTGGCTATTATAAATAATGCTTAAATGAACATAGGGTGCATACATTCTTTCAAATTAGTGTTTTGGGTTTCTTTGGATAAATTTCCAGAAGTGAAATTGCTGGGTCATACGGCAGTTTCCACTGTTAAATTTTTTGAGGAATCTCCACATTGTTTTCTGCAGTGATTGCACCAATATGCATTCCCACTAATATGGCATGAGGGTTCCCTTTTTTTCCACATTCTTGCCAATACTTGTCTGTTGATTTATTTATTATTTTTTAAAATATATATTTTATGAATTTCAGAGAGTAAGGGAGAGGAAGAGAAAGATAGAAACATCAATGATGAGAAATAATAATTTATTGGATGCCTCCTGCAAGCCCCATCCCAAGGATTGAGTCCACAACCTGGACATATGCCCTCACCTGGAATTGAACCGTGACCTCCTGGTTCATAGGTCAACACTCAACCACTGAGCCATGAAAGACCAACTCTTTGCCCATTTTTGAATCAGATTGTTTTCTTGGTGTTAAGTTGTATAAGCTCTTTATATATTTTGGATATTAACCCCATATCTGGTGTATCATTGGCAAATATGTTTTCCCATTCAGTGGGCTGTGTTTTTATTTTGTTGATGGCTTCTTTTGCTGTGCAAGAAAACTTTTTAATTTGATGTACTGCCATTTGTTTAATTTTTCTTTTTTTCCCCCTTGTCCAAGCAGGTATATTAGGAAAAAATTTTCTTTGATAAATGTCCAAGATTTTATTGCTTATGTTTTCTTTTAGAATTTTTATGGTTTTGAGTCTTACATTTAAGTATTTAATCCATTTTGAGTTTATTCTTGTGTATGGTATAGGAAGGTGGCTTAACTTTGTGTGTGTGTTTTTTGCACAATCTGTCCAATTTTCCCCATAGCATTTATTGAATAGACTACCTTTAGCCCATTGTATGTTCTTGCCTCCTTTGTCGAATATTAATTGACCATAGGCATTAAGGGTCCTAGACTGCAAGAGGGTGCAGGCCAGGCTGAGGGACTCCCCCGCCCCCAGTGCATAAATGTTGTGCACCTTGGCCTCTAGTTGATGTATAAAAATGCAACTGGATTACTATGGCTTTGTAGTGTAGTTTGATATCAGTAGCATGATTCCTCAAACTTTGTTATTTTTTCTCAAGATTGCTGTGGCTATTCGGGGTATTTTGTGGTTCCATACAAATTTTTGGAATATTTGTTTTACATTTGCAAATAATGACAGCTTTAGTTCTTCCTTTCCAATTTGGATGACTTTTCTTCTTCTGGTCTGATTGCTGTGGCTAGGACTTCCAGTAGTATATTGAAAAAGTGTGGTGAAAGTAGATATCCCTTTCTTATTTCTGATCATAAGGGATCCATGAACACAGTATATGCTTCCACTTATTTTTTTTTTCAGTATAATAATTTTCCTAGCATAGGTGCTTTATATTCTTGTTTAAACTTATTTTCAGGTAGATTTTGATGCAATTGTAAATGGGATTGTTTTCTTAGCTTTTCTTTCTAATAGTTCATTACCCTATATAATAAAACTCTAATCTGCAAATCGACTGAACAGTTTTCTGCATCAATGTATATGATTATATGCTTTTTATATCTCATTTTATTTATGTGGTATATCACATTTATTGATTTTCAGATTTATTATCAACCTTGAATCCCCAGAATAAATCCCACTTGATCATGGTGTATGCTCTTTTTAATGTATTGCTGGATTATGTTTGATAATATTTTATTAGGGATTTTACCATTGATGTTCATCAGGGATATTGGGCTATAATTTTCTTTGTAGTGTCTTTATCTGGTTTTGGAATTAGGATAATACTGGCCTCATAAAATGAGCTTGGGAGTCTTACCTCCTCTTGAATTTTTTGGAATAGTTTGAGAAGGATAGGGGTTATTTCTTCTTTTAATGTTTGGTAAAATTCACCTGTGAAGCCATCAGGTCCAGGACTTTTGTTTGTTGGGAGTTTTTTTTTAAAAAAATTGTATTACTGCTTCAATTTCATTAGTTGTAATAGGTCTATACAGATTTTCTGATTCATTTTTGGAAGATTTTATGTTTCTAGGAATTTATCCAGTTCATCTGGATTGTCCAATTTGTTGGCATATAGTTGTTCATAATATTTTCTTAGAATCCTTTGTATTTCTGTGATGTCAGTTGTTACTTCTCATCTTTCATTTCTGATTTTATTTATTTGGGTTCTTGCTCTTTGTTTCTTGATGAGTCGGTTAAAGTATTGAAAATCTTATTTATTTTTTCAAAGAACCAGCTCTTGGTTTTATTGATATTTTATATATTTTTTTATCCTCTATTTTATTTTGGCTCTAATCTTCATTATTTCCTTCCTTCTACTTACTTTGGGCTTTGTTTGTTGTTCTTTTTCTAGTACTTTTAAGTACAGTTTAGATTGTTTACTTGAGATTTTTCTTGTTTCTTGAGGTAGGCCTGTAATACTATGAATTTTCCTTAGGACTGCTTTTGCTGTGTCCTGTAGGTTTTGGGTTGTCATGTTCTCATTTTCATTTGCTGCCAGGTATCTTTTGATTTCTTCATTGATCTCATTGTTAACATGTTATTTAACCTCCATGTCTTTGTGTGTTTTTAGTTTTGTCTTGTGATTGATTTCTAGTTTCATACCATTATGGTCAGGGAAGCTTGATATTTCAGTATTCTTAAATTTATTGAGACTTGTTTTGTGTCCCAACATGTAGTCTATCCTAGAAAATGTTCCATTTGCACTTGAGAAGAATGTATATTTTGTTGCTTTGTGGTGAAATTCTCTGAAGATATTAAATTCATCTGATCTAATGTGTTATTTATGGCTACTGTTTCCTTGTTGATTTTTCTGTCTGGAAGATCTATCCAGTAATGTCAATGACTGTATTACTACCATGACTCTATTACTGTCAAAATCTCCCTTTATGTCTACCAATACCTACTTTATATATTTAGGTGCTCCTATGCTGGGTCCATAAATATTACAAGGGTTATATCCTCTTGTTGGGTTGCTTCCTTTATCATTATATAGTGTCCTTCTTTGTCTGTTACTATAGACTTTCCTCTAAAGTCTATTTTATCTAAGTATTGATACCCCAGCTTTTTCCCATTTGCATTTAATATCCCTTTCCATCACTTTACTTTTAGTCTGTGTGTATCTTTTGTTCTAATATTAGTCTTTTGTAGACAGCATATATTTCAGTCTTGTTTTCTTATCTATTCAGCTACTCTATGTCTTTTGATCCGAACATTTAAGCCATTTACATCTAAAGTAATTATTGATAGGTACGTATTTATTTGCCATTTTATTCTTTATAACTATGTTGTTGTTTTCTCCTCTTCTTCCTCTTCCACCTCCTCCTTCTCCTCCTTCTCTTCCTCCTTTTCCTTCTCCCTTTTTCCCTCCAAGATTCTGTTACATTTCTTGTATTACTGGTTTGGTGGTAATGAACTCCTTTAGCTTTTCTTTTTGGGAAAAACTATTTCTCCTTCAATTTTAAATGATAGCCTTGCTGGGTGTATAGTTTTGGCCGTATGTCCTTGCTTTTCATCACTTTGAATATTTCATGCCAATTCCTTCTGGCCTGAAATGTTTCTGTTGAGAAATAAGCTGACAGTCTTATGGGAGCTCCCTTATAGGTAACTGCTTCTCTTGCTGCTTTTAAGATTCTCTTTATCTTTAACCTTTGTCATTTTAATTATGATGTGTCAGCCTCTTTGGGTTCTTCTTGTTTTGGACTTGTAATTTTTAATTTTAAACCTAGAAAATTTAATATGTATTCAAAAATAAAGTTAAAAATATCTACCTACTAGTAATACCTACGCTGATGTAAGAAACTTTTTTGTTTTGCATTGAAGTATCTACTGAATCCCTTGTAACTCTTCTCTTTAAGAATGCAACTGCCAGATTTAGGGCACATCATGTGTACATTGGGGAAAAATTTCCCTTAGAAACACATGGAAATTAGTTGGAGTTATGACACTATGTATGTATATTATATTTAGATACTTGATTGATTGAGTAGGATTTTCAATTGTCTTGACTTTGTATCACAATGTTTCTATGGCATTATACATTCGAATTTTCCTAAAGTATAGCCTTATTAAATGTGCAGTTATGAAAACTTTTGTAAGTTGTCAACATTTAGACAAAATGTACCTATGGCTAATTTTTAAATACGCTTTGTTCAGCATCTTTACCTTTATGTGAGCACAGTTGCTAACTTTTGGTGTTGAAAGGAAAAAGTCAGACTTTCATTGTAAAAGAGAAAAATGAGAGGATGATGGTGACAGGAGTGAAGAAAAAAAGACATAATTCTATAATTCAAGCAGACACTCAGGAATCAAAGACATTCTTGGATAATCCAGTTGCCTACTTAAGAGAAAGAATTTTTCCCCCTCTTTTGTTCCCTCTTGGATAACTGGTGTTATTCATCAGAATAAAACGTGGCTTTTAAGAGAAAGAAAAAGGGGCCTATGCCTTTAGTGTATTTTTCCCAGTGGAGTTTCTTTCACTTACTTTATTAGAGCAAAATAAATTATTTTACTCCTTGGTGTCATATATGGTCATGTCTACGTAGGGCTTTATGTTTATCATAAGAATATTTTGTCTTAAAGGTAGCAAATGAAGTCTTTAAATCATAAGGGGTGCCATCTGATTGCCTGAATAACACTGAAAACAGTGCTTTGATGACTGGGCAAGTCTCTGTCTCAGGAGTCTTGCTAATTGAAGATTTGTCACATCACCCCCTTAATTTAAGCAGTCTGCTCTGCAAATGATGATTGCTCTTTTGCCTTTGTGCTTTCCCTTCCAAGCAAATCATCTGTTGCTTTGCTTCATACCAAGAAAGACACAGGGACTGCTTCATAGGACTGTCAAAAGCCAAACTTCAACCAAGTAAATCTTTTTTTTAAATATATTTTTTATTGATTAAGATATTACATATGTGTCCTTGTCCCCACATTACCCCCTCCCCCCCCCGCCCCCACGTTGTCCGTGTCCATTGGTTAGGCCTATATGCCTGCATATAAGTCTTTTGGTTGATCTTTCCCCCTTACCGCCACCCTCCCTTACCCTCCCTCCAAAGCCCGACAGTCCAATCAATGCCTCTCCGTCTCTGGATCAGTCCTT
>NW_006287277.1:856555-860331 GCF_000327345.1 Myotis davidii | reverse complement strand
CGAGAGAGAGACATTGATATGAGAGAGACACATCCATTGGTTGCTTCCCGCACATGCCCAGACCAAGGCCAGAGATCAACCCTCCAACCCAGGTACATGCCCTTGACTGGGAATTGAACCTGAGACCCTTTGGTTTGAGGACTAACTCTCTAACCATTGAGCATACTTGCCAGGGTGGTGAAATTAATTTTAATAGTCTATTTTATTTAACCCAATATATACAAGATATTCTCATTTCCGAATGCAATCAATATAAAAATTGCCAATGAGAACTCATACTCTTTTTTTTGAACCAAATCCTCAAAATCCAGCACATACTTTACACTCAAAGCATATCTCAATTAAGATGCTAAATTTTTATTAACCATACTTAGTTGACATTTAAATTTCATAAAAATTACAGTTGAAAAAGTAGATTCACAAAGATGTTCCAAGCATACTTAAAATTTTTCCAGTAACTGAATCAAACATTTATTTTTATATTTAAATTAATTTAATTAAATTTAAATTAATTAAATTTAAATTAGCCTGGCACCTGGTTTGCTAGAAACAAAGAAATGAGTACCTCAAGGGCTCTAGGCATATTCGAAATGCTCAGCAGCCATATGTGGCCAGTCACCACTGAATTGGATAGCATAGCTCTAAGCTATGTGGAGGAAGTTAGAGGCAGCTGGGGAAAGCTTTCTGGCAATGGTCTTGAGAAAGGCTATGAATAAAGGCAAGAGGAAGGGGTACCTGGGTTTTTGGTAAGTGTTGTCAAATGCTGAAGTCCTCATGGTTTCACCACTCAGCCAGCTTCAGTTTCTTTTCTTTGATTTGATCTTGATTATACTGATATCTGCAGATATACACTCTGGTTCCAGTTCTCATTAGACAAAGTCTGGACTTATAAGACACATCTATAGAAAGAAGGCGGCACAATATTAGGCTCTGAACATTACTTTTGAATGAATTTGTTGTCAACCATCACTTAAAACCATTCTACACAGCAACATATTTTCAAAGATAATTGAAAAAAATTTGAATAAAAACAAAAAACTCATTCCACCAAAAGAAAACCAAATTTCAAAACCCCAACCAACCATCCAAGCAACCAACCAATTAAACAAAAAGCAAATTCAGAGATAATCTTATCTGCTGTTCTCATTTCTAAAGTTAGAGCCCTAATTTTCACCACAAACAAATAGCAATTCCAGGTGGACTAAGACTTAATCAGGAAAAGTAAAACCTTCCTAGAAAAAGAGGTAAAGGGTTCTGACACATAACTTCTGTGTCTGTGTCTGGGTGTGTTTCCACACCACCAAGCAAGTCTTTGACACCAACTGGGTGTCCCTACACTTCAACTCAATTATGACATTATGTATCTGGAGAGAGTCAGATTCCACAGGGTAAGGGATCAATCAGTCCCACAAGATGGTTCCCCACTCCATTTTCAGATGCCAGCTTGTCAGAAGTCCAGCTTGTCAGAAGACTAACTGGCTATAGGTTGGAGAGTCTACTGATCCCCTCAGTGGTTTTGATTAATTGGCTAGGACAGGTGATAGGACTCAGAGAAACATTTAAAAAATGTGTTTTTATTGATTTCAGAGAGGAAGGGAAAGGGAGAGATAGAAACAATGATGAGAATCATCATTTGGCTGCCTCCTGTGCACCCCCATTGGGGATCAAGCCCTCATCCCAGGCCTGTGCCCTGATTGGGAATCGAACCCTGACCTTCTCCTGGTTCATAGGTTGATGCTCCACCACTGAGCCATGCTGGCTGGGCCAGATGAACATTTTACTTACTAGATTATAGCTTTATTATCCTATATAATAATGAGGTAATATGCAAATGGTCAGCACGCCGTGATGCCTAACGACTGATCAGCAGGAGGGAAGGACAGTGAGCTACAAGTGGCGGAGAGCTACAGAAGTCATGAGTGGTGGAGAGCTACGAGCGGCAGTGGGTGGGACAGCCAGCTGAGGCAAGCGGCAGTGAGCTACTCATGCACATATTCGTGTGCAGGGCCACTAGTAAAAGTATATAACTCAGAAACAGTAGGATGGAAGAGTTATAGAGGGTGAGGTACGGGGAAAGGGTGTAGAGCATCCATGCCCCTTTCAGGAACGCCACTCTTCCCAAATCTCCATGAGTTTGGCAACCTTGAAGCTCTCCAAACCCTGTCCTATTGGGTTTTATGGAGACTTCATTACATAGGTATGGTTGATTACATCATTAGCCATTGGTGATTGATTTAATCTCCCGTTCCTCTTCCTTCCCTGGAGGTGGTACTGAAAGTGCCAACTCTCTAATTACATGGTTGGTTCTCCTGGCAACCAGCCTATCCTTAGGTGTGGTCCAAAAGTAACCTCATTAACATAATTAAAGACAGTCTGGTTTCTCTTATCACTTAGAAAACTCCAAGGTATTTTTTAAAAACAATTTTTTTATCACCACATCAAAACTCCAAGGTTTTAGGAGCTCCATTCCAGAAACAGGGAGGAAGACCAAATATACAGGGTGGGGCAAAAGTAGGTTTACAGTTGTTCCTATGGAAAATAATACAACAATTAGTAAAAATACAAGAATAAACTCTGCTTTGTGTACTCAAAATATCACAACAGGAAAATATTTTCATAATCTTGACACAAAGTCCATCTTGAAGCATGGCACTGAAATTAGAAACATTAAATAAAAATATTGAGAGATTTGACTTCATTGAAAAAACATAAGAAACTTTATAGGTGGCCAAAATATAAATTAAAAGACAAAAATTAACCCATAGAAAAAGCTGTAACATATGTAAAAGAAAAATATAGAGGGGTTATTAGCTATAATATAACAGAGTCTTACTAATCAATAAAATGAACACCTCAATAGAAACACGGGCAAAGCATGGACTTAAAGAATAAATTCTTAAAAGCAGTTCAAATGGCCAAAACTTTTATGAATAGGTGTTCAACTTTGTTAATAATGAAAGAAATGCAAAGTAAAATAATAAGATGTAAAGTTTGACATATTGGTTGGTAAAAACTAAAAAGATTGACAACAGTCAGGATTGTGATGGTATGATGAAAGAGGCCCTCTTACACACTAGTGGTGGAGATCTATATTCATACAAAGTTGGGGTGGACAATTCAGTGGCATTCATCACAGTGACTAATAGGCATGTCTTTTGCCAAGCAATTTTACTTCTAGAAATTTATCTTGACAACACAATCAAGCAAGTGAATAAATATATTGAGAGTTTTATACTAACACTGTAAAATGGAAAAAATTTAAATGCCCTAGGGCCATGGTCGGCAAACTGAGGCTCACGAGCCACATGCGGCTTTTTGGCCCCTTGAGTGTGGCTCTTCCACAAAATACCACGTGCAGACGTGCACGTACAGTGCGACTGAAACTTCGTGGCCCATGCGCAGAAGTCAGTATTTTGTGGAAGAGCCGGTATTTTGTGGAAGAGCCACACTAAAGGGGCCAAAGAGCTGCATGTGGCTCGCGAGCCATGGTTTGCCGAGCCACAGTTTGCTGACCACTGCCCTAGGGGATTGGATAACTAAATAATGGTATATTTGTGCAATGGCATATCATGTAGCCATTAATAAGGATAAAATAAGTGTACAGGCATGAAAATATGCTCATAGATCATTAAAAATTTGGTTTTAGAGTTTTGACTATAAGGGGAATCCTCGTTTTGTTTTAAAAAGGTATCTGAAATATTTAGTCAATGGTGATTTCTTTCAGAGCGGATTTGGGAAAGGCACTATCACTTCTTTTTTTTAAATATGTTTATTAA
>NW_006287277.1:855143-856482 GCF_000327345.1 Myotis davidii | reverse complement strand
TTTATTTTTTAGAGAAAGAGGAAGGGAAAGGGAGAGAGAAACATTGAGAGAGAAACATGGATCTCTGCCTCCTGCATGCTGCCTACTGAAGATTGAGCCTGCAACCGGGGTATAACCTCTTTCTAGGCAATGTAAGGCAATGTTTCAGAGGTAGACTTCTGATGTCAGACTCTGGGGTTCCAATTCTGGCTCTGCTGTTTACTAGCTTTCTATTGTTAGGCCTGTTTCTTAATCTCTTTCAGCCTCTATTTCTTGACCTTTTAAGTTGGGCATAGACATAGTGGTCCAGCTCACAGGATCGTTGTGAGTGTTCATATATGTATTGGTTGTTTCATTTTATCAAAGTGTCAGCAAATGGCCAGGGTTTAATACATTTTAGCTATCATTATGACATTTTTCTATATGCCTTGAACTTTACAACAAACATCTATCACTTTGACAGTAAAAGAGCAATACATACATAAGGTGGCCCCCAAAATGTGGAAATACAGGCACATATAAAATGGCTTATTGATATATCACAATAGAATAAAATAGCCATCTATGATTCCTGACTTGACTACCCTGTATATTTACGTTTAAGTTATTTTTTAAATTAGGTGAAATTCATATAATATAAAATTAACTATTTTAAAGTGAATAATTCAGTGGCATCTAGTATATTCACAATGTTGTGCAATCACTACTTGTATCTAGTTCTAAGAAATTCTATCGCCTCAGAAGGAAAGCCTATACCAGTTAAGCAGTCACCCCCCAGTCTCTTCTTTCCATATACCCCTGGGAACCACCGATTTACCTTCTGTCTATGGATTGACCTCTTCTGGATATTTTATACAAATGGAATCATACAATGTGTGACCTTTTGTGTCTGGCTGTTTTCACTCAGCATATTGTTTTTGAGGTTCATCCACATTGTAACATGTGTCAGAACTTTATTACTTTTTAGACCACACATTTGTTTATCCATGCAGCAGTTGATGGCCTTTTGGCTGCTGTGAATTGTATTTCCATGAACATGTGTGTACAAGTGCTTGTTTGAATGCTTATTTCAATTCTTTTGGATACATACAGTAGTGAAATTGCTGGGTCATAAGCTAATTCTATGTTGAACTTTTTGAGGAACGGCCAGATTGTTTTCCACAGCAGTTGCAACAATTTACATTCCCACCAGCAATGCATAAAGGTTCCACATTCTCTCCAACACTTGATATTTTTCATTTTTAAAAAATTATAGCCCTCCTAGTGGGTGTGAAGTGGTATTTCATTGTGGTTTTGATTTGCATATCCTTGATGACTAGTGATATTGAGCATCTTTTCAGGAGCTTGTTGCTGTATTAGC
>NW_006287277.1:847622-855002 GCF_000327345.1 Myotis davidii | reverse complement strand
TCTCATCCTTTGAGGAGTCAACTCAGGTCCTCCAAGAAGCCTGATGTCTCCAGTGGTTGTACCAGTCTACATTCCCACCAGCAGTGAATGAGGGTTCCCTTTTTGCCACAACCTCTCCCAACACTTATTATTGATTGTCTTGTTGTAATGGCCCCTCTAACAGGTCAAATTCTCTCTCTCTCTTTTATTTATTTATTATTTTTTTTAAAAAAATATATTTTATTGATTTTTTACAGAGAGGAAGGGAGAGAGAACAGGCAACAAAGACCATAATGTGGCCCACAAAGCTGAAAATATTTACTATTTACCCTTTACAGAAAATGTATCAATTCCTTGAGGGCAGGGATGGTTTTGGACAGAGCCTTAAATGCTCAAAATGATGGCCCTCGGTCACTAAAAAATCGAGTGTTTTGCATATAGTTCAAAGTGAAGCAATCTATTTTGGAAAAAAATTCTTTCCAAAGTGATTATTTGAAGTGGTATTTCATTGTGGTTTTGATTTGCATATCCTTGATGACTAGTGATATTGAGCATCTTTTCAGGAGCTTGTTGACTGTATTAGCATATCATCTTTGGAAAAATATCTGTTTAAATCCTATGCCCGTTTTTCAGTTAGGTTGTTTGTCTTTTTGTTGTTGAATCATAAGAATTTTTATATTCTGGATGTATATTTACCTTTGAAAACAAAGAGTGATTCTCATCCTTTGAGGAGTCAACTCAGGTCCTCCAAGAAGCCTGATGTCTCCAGTGGTTGTACCAGTCTACATTCCCACCAGCAGTGAATGAGGGTTCCCTTTTTGCCACAACCTCTCCCAACACTTATTATTGATTGTCTTGTTGTAATGGCCCCTCTAACAGGTCAAATTCTCTCTCTCTCTTTTATTTTCAAAATGATGGCCCTCGGTCACTAAAAAATCGAGTGTTTTGCATATAGTTCAAAGTGAAGCAATCTATTTTGGAAAAAAATTCTTTCCAAAGTGATTATGACCAGAGTTCTGAACTTCAAATTTAATTATTTGGTAATAATTTACACATATGGAATACCTCATTTTCAGGTAAATCAGAATAAATGAAGTGTTCCTATAATTTTATTTGCCAAATTTGTGGCTGAACTTTCAGGAAATAATTTGAAAAACAATTTACGTGCTTCAAACCCTGAAGTTTGAAGCTAAACCTGAAATCATTGCTATAATTTGCCTCTGTGGAAACACAAGATTATTGGCACAAAGTATCACTCAATTTATGGTTCAGGAACTGAGCCACATGGCCTAAAGCCAGCAATTAGTTCACTGCTAGCAAAGGCCTGTAAATGTCTCTGCTCCAACCTGAAGAAGTTTCAGACTGACACCAGAAATGTGTTTTAAAATAATGCATCTATTTTTTTCTTTATTGATTAAAGTATCAGTTATGTGTCCTTATCCCTCCATTGCCCCCCACCACCTGCTCATGCCCTTACCTCCCCCCACCCCCTGGTGTCTGTGTCCATTGGTTAGGCTTACATGCATGCATATAAGTCCTTTGGTTGATCTCTCCCCCTTACTCCCACCCTCCCCAGCCTTTCCTCTGAGGTTTGACGGTCTGAAATAATGAATCTATTTTGGAGAAACTGAAACTTGGACATTTCCACATTGCTATTTTCACCTTAGTCTAGGCTTCTGTTATGCATCAGAAATAGCACAACGCAAGAGGCACAATGCCCTTTTCTTAGCTGTTTTACCTTGATTTTTTTTAAGACCCAGCTTGAGCATTTCTCTGGCCTTGAAAATCAGATTGATTTAGGAGCTGATGGCTGCCTAGTGGAGGAAAATTAAAAGTTGTGACTGCACTACCCTCTGGTCTTCTGTGTGAATGGTCGAGGTCTGTGTTTGATTCTAATTAAAAGCAGATAGAAATTACTGAGGTGAAACTAGAGAGAAAAAAGAGTCTGCCTTTACAATCATGAGGCATCTTTGCAGGGGCCTGCTCTAGTGATGAGTGGGGAAACAGGTATGCTGGGGCATACTCAGCAAACTTGCTCTCTAAAGGCCAGATAGTAAATATTTTTAGCTTTGCAGGCCATAGAGTTTCTGTTGCAACTATTCAGTTCTGCCATTGCATAGACAACAGGAGAAAGAAATAGCATGGCTGTGCTCCAATCACTTTATAGGCTGCAGGTTACACTTGGCCTGCGAGTAGGTGGTAGTTTGCCAATCCAGGTCTATACCATCAATCTGAGGTTTGGCTCCTGGGTTTCTTCCTCCTGTTGGCACACTTTTGAGAATTTCTTTGTTTACAATCCACCCAAGGAAGGTGACCATGGAAGGCAGAGAGAGATGCTTTTTACACATACCATGCTTTCTATGAAGACTCTGACAATGCATTTGGTCTGGGACAAGGCTAAAGTCATAGCTAATGGGGGATTGATGATCCATGTAGTTCTAGAGACATTTTTATTGTAGATTTAACTGGAAGGAAGAATCTAGAATTGACTGTTATCTATAGGCCTATAGTAAATGGGGCGAGAATTTTTCCCAAGATAGTGTGTGTCTGCCACTCTCTCAAATAAAATTTTTTTTTTGGCTCCTGTCTTGTTCTTTTCTCTTAGTAAATGCAATGTCAGTCATCTCTGTGCGGTTTCTGTGTAGATTGTTTGGATATATGCTGGGTTTTACTTTCCTAACATAAATACTCCCAAGATTCCCTTTAATTTCTTCTGAGAAGAACTTGTAGCAATAAAGTGGAGTGGTCTTTTATCATACATTTTAACACTAACAGATGTTCAAATGCATGTTAAATTGAAAATACAGTAGTCCCCTCTTGTTCATGGAGGATATGTTCCAAGATCCCCAGTGGATACCTGAAACCATGGATAGCGCTGAACTCTATATAGACTATGCTTTTTCCTATACATACATACCTTTGATAAAGCTTACTTTCTAAATTAGGCAATTTCACAGATAGGAGATTTATTTTTACTGTAGATCTTAACAACCTCAGCACACATTCTTTCTTTTCTTATTATGCCCAGAACTTTCACCTTTTTCATTTAAAGAAAGCACTTGACAGCATCTCTGTCGCATGTCTGAATGGCCAGCATCACTACTCCTGGACTTTGGGGCCACTGTTAAGTAAAATATGGGTGACTTGAACACAAGTACTGTGATATGGAGACAGTTGAACTGATAATCAAATGGCTGCTGAGTGATGAATGGACAGAGTAGTATATACAGTATGGAGACACTGGACAAAGGGATGATGCACATCTCAGGCCAGACATATTGAGAAGGTACGTCATTGTATCATGCTATTCAGAACAGCTACAGTTTAAAACTTATGAATTGTTTATTTCTGGAATTTTCCATTTAATATTTTTTGACTGTGGCTGATCATGGGGTAACTGAAATCCTAGAAAGCAAAACTGCAGATAAGAAGGGACTATGGTGTTGAGCTAGTGTAAGAAAGGACAGATAAATGGCCTTTGAAATGCTGCCTAAACTTACCTTCAATTAGATCATATTCTTACCCTTATTTAGATGCTATTATTTATATGAGACAAGAACATTCACAAATAAGTGGGGAGAGGGATGGATTATGTAATAAATGGCAGTGGAAAAATCAAGTTTGGAACAAAACAATTTGGAAAGAAAATAGTTTAGGACCTCATCTTACACTATACACTAAATGAATGAGATGATATAAAGAGTTATGAATGAAATAAGATATGAAAATATAATAAAATCCAGAAGAAACTTTGGTTGAACACTCAAATGATCTCGAGTAGGAAATGCCTTTGGCCCAGTAATCCCAGCTACAGGCATCAATCCTACAGGATTAAACACACCATAATGTAAGGTAGAGCTATATTCAGGCAGCTTTTTCTTGTAATGGTAAAACTGGAAATAACCTGAATGTTCCTCAGTAGAAAAATGGCTGGGTTAATCATGCACATTTTTACTGTGAATGATTACTAGAAAAATGAATTACAGCTATATCTTGACTTGGAGAGATGCAGTGATATGTTAGTAAGTAAAGGGGAAAGACGGTCTTCAGGGTAGAAGGCACACTATGGTATAATTTTGGTTAAAAAGAAATAGATGCTCTCTCTCACATGCATGTGTTTGTATATCAGCACAGTGAAAGACATAGCAGGATATGCCCTGAATTATTATTATTGGTATCTTGGTGTGGGTTGACTGGATTGGGGAACAGTTTTTAGCAATATACCTATTATAGCACTTTATCTATTAAATGGAATATCCATTCCATTTAAATGAATGGAATATGTTATTATTGTGCTTCAATTAAAATTTTACAAGTGCTTATTTATTATAAAGTAATATAATATAGCATTACATTTTTTTAAAAAGGAAAAAATATTATATCACGTTTTAAATATCTCCCTGGGTCATCTTGGTATAGATGATGTCCCAAAAATGTATACACACACTTGGAATAATTATAAAGGCAGCGTTTATTAAAATACATTTCATTTTCAAGATTGACCTATCAGCTGTTAAAGTGTGTATGCATTTTTTAGGACACCCTGTATTTAAGATCCTCAGTATTACATATATTTTTAGTTGATAGTTTTTAATGGCTGAATGGTATTGAATTATCATGATTTTCTTTAACTATTCCCCTAATGTTAGACATATGTTATTTCTAGTTTTCCACTATTATGGTTCTTACTGCATGAACAGCTTTATACTTATTTTTATTCTGTTGATTAATTTTTGAAAATATATTCTCTAATATGTGATTATTATTCAAATTATATATGAATATCTATTGATCTTGTTATACACTACCTTAGCTATAAAATTTTACATCAGATATTTGCATTGATATTCATTGTAATCCCTTTCTGTAGGCAAACCTTCTAAAGGCAGATCTGAAAATAGTTTGCAAAGTTTTGCTTTTCTCTGCATTTTACTGATATCCCAATATAAGGACACACATTACTAGTTGTTCATTACAAGAGATTGTAAATACAGCAAAATGTCTATAATAGCTGAAAAGGTTTTTTAAGAAGAATTTGACAGCCTTTTTGAAAATAATAACAGTAATTTGCATTTATCTGATACTCAACTAGATGACTCACTTTGTTAGTAAAATGGATTGATACATAATTTCTTACACTACTTTGCTACCATGTCTTTACACATCATTTAAGGAACTGTTTTCAGTTGTCTGAATTACAACAGCTTATTAGTGGATATAGACATTTCTATAAATCACACTTCCTGTGTCTCTAATGTATCCCTTTATAGTAGGTTCTGTTTAGTATTTAGGGGCAGATTTCACAAATACAGGGGCTTTAAGACACCTCTTGTTTACCTCTGTTTTCTGTTGACATTCATGGGTTGAGATTCAGGCATATCTCTGATCTTTTTGTCTCTTATAAATGACTCAGCTATACCCATGAGTCACAAACAGGTGTCACTTGACTGTTTTCTACTACCTTTGGGGCTTGTTGAATGGATTTTGACCTTGTTCTTCCTCCCTCTCAAAATAGAATTCCTACCATGGATATCTAATAATACTACAGATATTTTTACCTCCCTTTTTAAAGCAGTCTCAACCAGCCCAGGCAAGACACTTTGCATTTTTAAGCTTCATTGGTCATGAACTAAGAGCTCTAACTGATCATTTTCATTAGGCCTTGTTTTTAGGATAAAGGGGTCATAGGCCTTCATGTTTTATCACTTCTCAAGCAACATCAAAATGTTGTTAGTATAATACCTGCTACACTTCCTTCACTCTTCTGATAGAGAACATATGACACTTGTGGTGGTAAAGACATCTGTTTTAAACTCATGTAACAGATGGTACCATTGAACTCAACAGAAGTGGAGAAGAAATGGAAATGCAAACTACTTCACAGTTAGACACTAACTAATGTTCTGTATACTTGGATGGTACAGAAACCTTCATAAGTGATATACCTTGAATTGAAATGCTTTAAGATATTTACCATTTCACTTTCTGCTTATTTCTTTTGCTGCACTAAAAGCAAGTTTTTTTATTTAATCATTAGCTATCCTCTGCCCTCCTCTCTTTTGTAAAACAATCTCACTAGCAATTGGCAATAGGATTGGTATTATGTTAAGAAAAATAAACAGATGTAGCTCCTACCTCTATGACTTACATTCTAAAAATACCATTTCACAGGGTTACCACAGTTGAGGAAAATAAAAACACTTGGAACAATGTCATAAAAAAAAGTTACACCAGCTGTTTCTCCTTCTCCTGTTTTGTGTGTGTGTGTGGTGTGTGTGTGTGTGTGTGTGTGTGTGTGTGTAGTACAATTACATACAGGAAAATAGTCTTTGGTGTACAATTAGATGAGTTTTGACAATATGTACATCTATGTAAGCAACACTCCAATCCACATGTAGAATCTTCCATCACTTTGGGAACTTCCTTTGTATGCCTTCCCTAATAATTCTCCTGTCCACTAGACAACCTCTGTTCTGATTTCTATCACCACAGATTAGTGTTTGACTGTTCTAGAAAGTCATATACATGGAATCATAGTGTACAGACTCTTTAGTGTCTGGTTTCTTCCACTCAACCTAATAATTTTAAGATTCATACATGTTGTTGCATGCATTAGTAGTTCATTCTTCATTGCTGAGCTAGTTGTAGTCCATAGTATAGATAGACTACAATTTTTCATTCTCCTGATGGTCACCTGAGGTGTTTTTAGATTTGGGAGATTATGAATAAAGCTGCAATGCACATTCTTGATAGAGTGTTTTTAAGGACATATATATATATGTTTTGATTTCTCATTGTTCTGTCCCTGGGAATTGAATTGCTGAATCAGAAGTAGTTTTATATTTAACTTTATTAAGAAACTGCTATATGCACATATCATTTTACATTCCCACCAGCAGTGTTTGCTGTGAATTCTTGCAAACATTTTTTCTGTTATTGCTAGTTTTTAATTTTTAAATATAAATTTTGTATTTTATATTTAAACTTAAAATTTTAGCTATTCTAGTGACTACGTAGTGGTATCCCATTGCAGTTTTCATTTGCATTTATGTGGTGACTAACAATGGTGAACATTTATTCATGCATTCATTGGCTATTTATATATCTACTTTTTAAAAACATTATCTGTTAAAATATTTCTCACATTTTTATTCAATTGTTTTTTTTAAAAAAATATATTTTGTTGATTTTTTACAGAGAGGAAAGGAGAGAGATAGAGGGTTAGAAACATTGATGAGAGAGAAACATCGATCAGCTGCCTCCTGCACATCTCCCACTGGGGATGTGCCCGCAACCCAGGTACACGCCCCTGACTGGAATCGAACCTGGGACCCCCCAGTCCGCAGGCCGATGCTCTATCCACTGAGCCAAACCGGTTTCGGCTGCCTCTTGGCTCTTCCT
>NW_006287277.1:840303-846356 GCF_000327345.1 Myotis davidii | reverse complement strand
ACCTGCCCGCTCAGAGGCCTGCAGCGGCAGGCGGGGAACGTTGGAGTCCGCCGTCACTGAAGCAAGCAAGCCTCATGTTCAGTTTAAGCTGCCTGGCTGCTGGTCGCCAACTTGGCTGTCAGTTAATTTGCATATCTCACTGATTAGCCAATGGGAAGGGTAGCGGTCGTACGCCAATTACCATGTTTCTCTTTTATTAGTGTAGATATATATGAGTTTTGACAATATGTACAATATGTACATTTATTCTCCTCTAAGTCTGTGGTTTGAATTTTCATTTTCTTAATGGTGTCTTTTGGTGACTAAAAGGTTTAAATTTGTGTGAAGTGTCATTTATCACTTGTTTTAAAAATATATTGATTTTAAAGAGGAAGGGAGAGGGAGAGGGAGATAGAAACATTAATGGTGAGAATCATTGATTGGCTGCCTCCTGCACGTCCCCTACTGGGGATTGAGATTGCAACCTGGGCATGTGCCCTGACCAGGAATTGAACTGTGACCTTCTGGTTCATAGGTCAATGCTCAGCCACTGAGCTATGCTGGCTGAGCTCACTTTTTTTAAGGGTAGATATTTTTGCATTCTGTCTAAGAAATCTTTGCCCAATTTATCTTCTAGTAGCCTTATTGTTAAGCTTTGACATTTAGGTCTGAAATCCATCTTGAGATAAGTTTTTATATGGTGTGAGGTATGGGTCAAAGTTCATCTTTTTAAAAAATATGGATCTCTCCCTTGTTCTAGGGACCTCTGTTGAAAATACTTTCCTTTCTCCACTTGACTGTTGTGGAATCTTTGTCAGAAATGACTTGGGTCTTTCTTCTCTCTATGGTGGTTCATTGATATATTTGTGGATCATATGCCAGGACCAGTGTATTGATTTTATAGTAATTCCTGAATGCTTAATTTTATAGTAATTCCTGAATGCAGGAATATAAGTCCTCTAGTTTCCTTTTCCTTTTTCAGGAATTTTGATCCTTTTCATTTCTATAAAAAGTTTAGAATTAGCTTTTAATTTCTATAAAAAATTGGCTGAGCTTTTTCCTGTATTCATATTAACCCTTGACAATTAACCTAATACTTTATTCCATTTCACTATGAAGATTTCATTATGTTAATTAAAGTCTTGCTTTCTGAAAAAGAAATACTTTAGAAACTAAAGTCTTCTTTTATGAACATGCCTTTCAGGTACAAATTATTACTGAAAAGTCAAATTTTGCCTTTATACAAGAATTCTTAGTACAAGAATTCAGGATGACTTCAAAGGCAGATGTGGACTGATTGCTGTCATTTGAACATTAGGAAATGCCAACCCAGAGGAAGCCAGACATGCTTATCAACACACTGTGAGTTAAACGCTGTTACTCTGGGAAATTGCTTAGAGGCCAAAGTGATTGTTAAAAAAAATAACAACAAAGGAAGAGACATATCTGAACATAAGAGACAGTTTCTGATTTAAAGAGGACACTCTAACGATCTAGAATGTGGCATATTAAAATGTTTTAGACTGTTATTTAAATGAAAATGCAAAATTCAAAAAATTGCACAGACTGTAGATCCTTAATAATATGTCAAAGGGAATGCTAAGCTGCCAGTTTGAGAATCTCAGACACAATAGATTCATTTGTTCATTTACATATGTACCTACTATACACTAGGGACTGTGCAAGGTGTTGGCTATAGAGTAATGAACAAAAAAAGGTTTCTCTTCCATGAAATACAATGTATTTGGAGGGGCATATAATAAGCAAGTAAATAAACATAAAAACACAGCTATGAATTGTGATACATGCAACAAAGGAAATGATCAAAATACAATGGTAGAGAACATCACTTAGATTGGTGCTAGTGAAGGCCTCTGTGAGGTGGACATATTTTTCCCAGTGTAAAGTAAGATCTTGAAAATTAAAAGAAGTTCTCAAAGTGGGGGGCAGGGCGCGGGATGGGAGATATCTGTAATACTATCAACAATAAAAGTATATTAAAGAAAGAAGATCTCAGAGGACTTCAAAGTAAGAGATCGAGCATACAAAGTGGGGTTATTAGGTAGGAACCTTTGGGAGAGGTAATTGCCAAAATAGACCTTTGAGTGTTAGGGGTAGTTTTGTGGAAGATAGTGGGAGAGAAGGAAGAGGTGTGTAGATCAGCAAGGTTAGAAAAACGTAGGTTAAAATCAGGGAGAGATTATCAGAATATTAGTTTTACAGAATGGGCAGAAGATGGGGCTACCTTACAAGGCAAAAGTATTATATAGTGCTTGGCGCATAGGAGGTTATTCAGATGGATGTAAAAATTTCCAAACTAAAAAAGTATGATGATTACATATTTTTTTTCTTAGCATCACCTCCCTGGAGTCTCATTGCTAGCAATGTGTTTGAAAAAATCCACCTAAGCTCTGGACGGTGTGGCTCAGTTGGTTGGAGCATCCTGTACACCGAAAGGTCATGGGTTTGATTCCAAGTAAGGACGCACTCATGCTGCGGGCTCAATTTGCAGTCAGGGTGTGTATGGGAGGCATCCAATTGATGTTTCTCTCACTGTGATGTTCTCTCTCTCTCTCTCTCTCTCTCTCTCTCTCTCTCTCTTTTCTTTCCTCTCTCTAAAATTCAATTTTAAAAATCCACTCAAGCTCCCCTCTAATATATTAATGCTGTGTGCTGTAGGATTTATTTATAAATTAGATATTCTTTTACAATATCATTTTTGAATATCAGTTTAGAAATAAATTCCTTTGTGTGGAAACTAAGGTATGTCCCATGGGATGTCAATTTCTTCAATGTATTATACTGGTGGTCACATTTTAAGAGAAAAATAATTTTCTATGCACATTATTTTCACTTGGGGCTACTGTTTTGTGGAGCAATGTTTCATCTGTGAAAATGAGACTAATTATACATAGCAATTAAAAAATGGTGACCTCTTGAAAATATCAGTGAGTATTTACAATCTTTCCCAAACCATAAACATCATTCATTATGAATTTAGCCATGAAACTAAATGTAATTGAAATAGTGAAATAACCCACAGGTCTTGTAAAGTTGGTTTTATGAGCTAGTTACCTTAGGAACAAATGTAATGACCCAATAAACTTAATGTGTAGAATTTTCTTGGGGTACATACACCATTTGCCATAATTTTGTCTTTTAGGTTCTTCCATTCATCTGTTTAGCTGCTACTAGATAAAGAAATTATATCATAGCACTTGGATTTTCACGTCTCACAGACACCAGGAGTATAAGTCTTCATTCAAGAGTAGTTTGCTTCTCTCAAAGGTCTGCTATATTTCCTTCCAGATATAGTTAATATCCTCAGAAACTGTGACTCTGCTATGGAATATGAATTGATGATATTGTTAATTGCACTCAGGATGATCTAAAAGGCATGAATATTAGCTTGGATAATTAATCACAATGTAGATGAAGTTCTTGAGCAATAAAACCACAACATGGAAGGATCAAATGTCAACAAGCTATTTTATGGATTTGGAACTCTCCAGGGTTCCCCAGACTTTCTGATTCCACACCTGTCCAAAGTAGAAACTAATATGCCTTAGATGATGGGGTGGTGCTGGTAGGGATAAGCATGTTGGATGAATGAGACTCCTTGGTTCCTTTGCCAACTACATCTGTGCTTCAGATAAATTTTGCAAACCCATGTCTTCAACTCAATTACTCTTACTTGAAAAGGAGACAAGACAGGAAAAAAATGTGACCTAAAAATTGGGTGTGGTTTCAATGAATGTCTCCAAATCTATATGTAGTGGCTCCTATTTCTCAAAATTTTACATTTGTCACATCCATTTCCTTTCCAATCTGAGTGAAGTATTAGAATCTATTTTTCCAAAGAGATAGAGAAAGTTTGGGACGAAGGTAGGGTTAATTTACTTGGGCTAATTTACTATAAAAGTCTTTCAATGGAGCCATTATAGAGGCTGTGGTTTTCTTGCTGACCCGAAGTGAGGGTTCAGACAGAACCATTATCATCAGATAATTTATCATCCTTAAAAGGTGGGCTCTTCCTAAGACCTTTGGATGACCATACCATTTATCACTTATTCTAAAATGAAGTGAAGATACTTGATAAATTGCTCAGCCTGGCTTCAGAGAGTTTGGGTGCCCTGTACTTGTCAGGTGGAAAAACAGCTTCCTTGAGATAATGCCTGGCTTTCTTTACCTCATTGCCCGAACTAACTTCAGACTTTTGTTCTCCAAGTTCTTGCTGCACTCATTTTAGGGTTTCAAAACATAGAACTAGCTCTTCTGGCACATTTACCGCTCCTAAAACCACTCGATAAAAATGCAAACGTCAATTTAAAAATATATGATTTTAGAAGCTCTGGGAAGCGCGGTATAATTGAATTGTAGGAGGCATGAAAGAATTAGACAGCAGTGATTCCTCCTCCTGTGTGTTTTGGCCAAGATAGCCTTTTCTTGATAAAAGAAAGATTTTATTTAAGGCTCTGCAATGTGATATCATTTGTAGTGGAATGTCGGAGACATTGATAGGGTAAAATAGTTTTAAATCATGTCATAGATTCTTCCGGACAATGCAAGATCTAGAAAGTATTTCTTTGTCAGCTAAAGCCACAAATATCACTATGCCACCTCCAATCTGAACAGCACAGAACTGAAGGACTATATGAGTCTTCTGAGTTAGTGGCAAGGAAGATGTAGATCCTTCTACCCTTTATGTGGTCCCCCGGATTTGCCCTGGAAGAGCAGCCCCGTGGCTGAGAAATGTTAAATGGCAGTGTGAATGGACCTTGACCTAGAAACAGGAGAGCAGAGTGTGGAAGTCATCTCTCTACTACTTACAGTATATATAGTGAATCTTTTTTTTGTGTGTGTGTGCCTGCTCAATATATGGTTGGGAAGTCCCATAGTCCAGATGGGGCTGATCCCACCCCTAGATTCCAGGTATGGTCATGTGGATGAGAGCTGGCCCATGAAAGCCTTGTGCAGGACTCTGGGTGATCTCTCAGGAAAGAAGCTTTCTTCTCCAGTGATCTCGTTAAACTAGTAGGTGGAAGGTCTGGAGCTGCCAGTGGCCACCATTGCTACCATGTCAGGAAAGACCACTTACAGGAAAGCAGAGCCTAGTGATGAAGACCTTCCAATATTCGTGCACCTGGAACCAGCAGCATAGCAGAATGCCTGAGAAGCATGGAAAAAGAAAAAAAAAGAAAGGAAAGAGAAGAAAAGGGTAGAAGAAAGCTTACTGTTCACTGCGAGACCTAGGGTGAGTTCTTTGGGGAACAATAATACCCACCTTGCAGGGCTGTTATGAGGATTTAGGGCAAGGGTAGGGAACCTTTTTTTTCTGCCAAGGGCCATTCACGGGACATACAAAATGATCAAATTAAAAATTAGTCTGCTATATTTGGTCAAACATTTAGTTAACTCACTCCTAATGCCTTTGCAGGGCCAAACCAAATGGTGTTCCCCACTCCTGGTTTAGAGGAAGTGTATAAAATTGCCAAGGTGGAACTTGCCCACTTATTGTAATCTGATCCATTTCCACCTGAAGAGCTGAAAGGATCTAAGTTATTTAAGGTTTAAAATCAGCCCGTTCTTCAAAATTTGATTTTCCTCTTCTATAAAATGAGGGCTCACACTTGATCATCTCTAAGGCGTCGTCCAGTTCTGATTTATGCAGAAAGCTTCCTTTCTTGGCAAACTCCACTGTATGTACGAAAAATTCAGTTGCAATGACCACAGACTTCTGCCAGAGGTCACTGTTGGATATGGTTGATTCCTCAGCTCATCCGTCTTGTTAATAATGTAAGTAAATACTACAGGAAACAGATGAAAACCACACACAGTCACCACTGCACGCCCCAGGGCGGGTCACCTGCTACACCTTGACTTTCTTGGTAATGTGGAGCTAACAATACCTTTTGCTTCCTTGCTTTCCAATTATCTACCTTGTAAAATATATATTATTAATTAAATTATAGACTCTCCTTGGCCAACTATAGTTCAGGAAGGCATTTTATGACTCTGAAGAACAGTATTGTGCTTAAATATTCGACACTAAAAATCTTGTGCCTCTGAAGAAG
>NW_006287277.1:821960-840269 GCF_000327345.1 Myotis davidii | reverse complement strand
CAGCAGGAGTTTGACCGGTTTCTTTTTCCTTCTCTATTCTGCTATGTGCTACCTGTCATCTCAAAGCCACTGCTGCCAAGAAGATGCCTTCCTTTGCTGAGGATCTTATGATTCTGTTTAGAGACTGTTCTAGAAGCAGTAATGATTTCCCCATAACATGTAATTTCACTGACCATGTGAGTTCTAGCCTTAGGCATAAGGGTCTGGGGAAGGCAGTGAGCATATATCTACGCTGGTCCTTTCCCCATTGGACATCAGTTTTATTCTTATTCAAATTATTTTATTTGTAGGTATGAAATAGACACTGTAATGCTCACTACATTTCCCAGACTTCCTTGAAGCTAGGCTTGAATATTTGATTAGCTCTGGCCAATAAACTCTTATTGCAAGTAACATACATTATTCCTGGCTAAAGCAATTAAGAGTCTGTGTGAGAGATTAACCAAAGAACTTATATGCATATATGCATAACCCATGGACACAGACAATAGTGTGGTGAAGGCCTGGGGGTATGAGCGGGAGTGGGGAGGTGGGGATCAATGGGGGAAAAGGTGACATCTGTAATACTTTCAACAATAAATTTTAAAAAGAGTCTGTGTGCCATATCCATCTGTCTCTTTTATGCTGCTTTGACCTGGTAAGCCACATGTTCCAGCTGGCAGAGCCACAAAATAGAGGATGATAAACTGGATATGATTAAGAAATAAACCTTTTGGCATGAAATCACTGAGATTCCATGGTTTATTTGTCACTGCAGCATAGCCTATCCTGCCCCAACACAGTGGGAATGCAAACACCTATAGCAGAAAGAAATAGGCTTTATTCAGAAGCTAATTGTAGTCTCTGACATTTTAATTCTTAATTATTACTAATTTTTGTTATTGATAAACTTGTGAGCATTGGTGAAAGGAACAGTCCTATAGGCCAAGCACTATGTCTGGGAAAGCGGCACTATCTTGAAAGCAGATTTTGGGGTACTAGCAGAACCTGGAAGTTATACAGACATTCTGATGTACCCAAGTAAGATACATTTGAATAACCCGTGTGAATGAATCTTGAACCAATGATCCTATGAAGAAATATTCATGAAGGTTCATAAAGGACCCAGATCCTAGGTGAAAGAAGCCTAGCCACTTCTAAAATTTGTAGAGGTGCCATGACTTCTTGCCATGCTTGCAAGAACAAGATTTCATTGTATTTTCGAAAACACAGAGATTCCTTTTCTCTCTACCCAGGCCAAAATAGCATGCTATCCCAATTTTGCCAAGATGAAAAGAACTTCAAATAATGTTTTCACAAGCATATTTATTTTTGTTGTGTTCTGATTTCAAGTTCTAAACAAAAAGAAAGGAATTTTTAGTTAGATGGCTATAACCCTAATGAAATTTTTCCCCCACAAAGAGACTGATAAGGAAATACTAAATAAAAGACCCTTATTATAAATTTTCCAGTGCATAACATATAGTTCACTGGTGAGTAAGGATTTCTAAGGTTAGTCACCGGTAAGAAAATTTACTTTCTGCACAATACAGCTGGATTCAGCTTTATTTACTGATAAGTTTAGTTTCAACTTACTTCCTCCTCCTCTGATTTTTTTATTTCCCCCATTTTATTATCTCAGATTCTAGAATGTTCTTCAGTAATCCATGTCTTCTCACAGGATTTCAGGTTTGTCATTCTGTCTTAGGGTTCAGTCTGAAGGTGAATTCTCTCTTCAAGGTCTCTCCAATAAGTAGGAGTGTCCTCAAGGATGCACAGCTGCTATCGTGCCAGGCTAATAAAGACTTCCTTAGAATGCAGACATTCAGCCCTAGGCTTCCCAAGGGACAACTCTTGATAAATTGAGAGGGGTGAAATTCTACTGAGTCCCTTGGAGACCTTCCTTTCAGGTCTTATAGATATACTATCTATACCTCAGAGGACCTGCAGGCATTGTTTCTAGACGGTAATCTTTTCCCACATGTTATGAAACAACTGCAACAACTGTATCAGTTATGAAACTGTCCTCTTGTTTGCTAGTGTTGTAATACCTTAATTTAGAATATTGGGGTTAACTACTAAAGTAAAATTTGCAAATGAGTGAAAAGATATTAAACTTTTTATTTCTTAATATAAATCATTTTTATTTTTTAATTACAGTTGACATACAATATTATATTAGTTTTAGGTGTACAGTCCAATGATTAGACATTATCTAACTTATTAAGTGATCATCCTGATAAACCTCACACTCATCTGACACTGTACATAGTTATTATACTTTGATTGACTATATTCCCTATGCTGTACTTTACATCCACATGACTATTCTGTAACAACCAATTTGTTATAAGATATTAAACTTTTATGATACATTTCTTTTGAACTTATTTGGGCCCATAGTACCCTGAACTTGACCTCGATCGATGGATTATAATGAGCTGCAGAGAACAAGTGAAGGGGCCAACTCTGAGTTCACAATAGGCTTAGCACTTCTCTCCATTTCCCAGGCACCTCTCTCTATCTTCTGAGGTGATACTAAATGTCATATCATATCTTTTCCCTCAGGTTGCTGGGGAGAGTTTACAAGGCCCCCCAAACTGTAACATGCTAGTGATGTAGTGTGTGGTCTGACTTTGGCTGCATTAGTTATCTATTGTTGCATAACACATAATCCAGCCATTTAACAGGAAACATTTGTTATCTCACATAGTTTTGAAGGTTAGGAATACAGTTGTGGCTTGTCTGGGTGTATCTGACTTAGGGTCTTCCATGAGACTGAAGTTTGGCTGTTGCCCAGGGCTGCATTTATCTCAGTTTTACTTGGGCTATAGAATAGGCTTCTGTGCTCACTCCTATGGTTGTTGACAGACCTCAGTTCCTTACTGACTGTTGGACACAAGTGTCTCTCCATAGAGGTGTTCAAAACAAACAGCTTGCTTCTCTCAGAGTGAGTGATTTGAGAGAGGAGAGCAAAAGGTGCCAAAAGAAGCCACAGTGTTTTACAACATAATCTTTAAAATACCATGCCATCACCTCTGTTGTATGGTACTGGTCATACAGACCAGCCCCAGTACAATGTGGCAGGGGACTACACAAGAGTGTGCATACCAAAAAACAGGGATCATCAGGAGCCATCTTGGAGGCTGGGTACCATGGGCTCTTTCTTCTCTGGCCAACCCTCGTTTCCAGGGCTCCAGGACCTCTGACCTTTCAGTTTCTACAATGTGCCATGCTCGCCCTGGCCGCAGTGCCTGTGTGTGTTGTGCTCTCTGCCTGTGAAACTCTGCTCACTCTCAGCTCAACCATCTCTTTTCCAGAAAAACTTCTGCTCTTAACATTGTTGTAAATTTACATGGGTCGCTTAATTCATCTCTTTCTCTTCTCACTCTCTGGATGGTAAACTCCAAGTTTATGTTAGTTTTTGCTCATGAATGTATCCTTGGCTGAGTGGCTGATGCAAAGTAACTGTGTTGAATGGATAAATTAATAAATGAAGAAGGTCAAGGTCAGTACATGGGGAAAGTTTGTGAGAGGAAGTCCAGGTGTGTAATGATAATAGGTGTGTGAACTGGTATATGAGGTGAGAAATTAGGAATTAGGCATTTCTCCTTTTTCCAATGCTCTCTATTCCTTTCCTTTCATCTAAATCACCCATTTTATTCTTTCCCCTTTTCTCTTCTTCTATGTCTCATTCTATTGCTTATCTAATCCACTTTACCCCAATTCTGTCATCTTCTCACTGGTAGTAATTGTAAAAGGGGGATTAAAGGTTGCAATGGGAAAATGAGAAGTGAAGTGAGCTGTGCAAATGCTCTATAACACACTGCTGGGCAGAGTACAGGAAGTTGAGGCAAAAACCCCTTCCAGATCAGGAAACATGCTAGCTTATTTATGTTGCCAGTGAGTAATTGGGGCAAAGTGTCTGGTACATTCTTTCAGTCATATATTCATTTAGCCAACATTTAGGAAGGAGAGTTCACCTATCTGAGAATGGGCTGAGTGTTGCAGATACAGATGAGCTGGATGTTGGGGATACAGATGGGCTGGGTGTTGGGGATAGAAATACTTAAGGAGACAAGATTCCTGATATCTAGGAGCCCACTGTCGAGCATCTGGATACCCAAAGTGTGGTCCATAAACTGGCAGCATCAATATCCTCTGGGAGTTTGTTGGAAATGTCTAATCCTAGGCCACACCCAGATATACTGAAATCGGGACTTTCATTTTAACCAGATGCCCAGTTCATCTGTAAGCCCATTAAAGTTTAAGAAACAGCTGGTTAGGAAGTGAAGACAAGTAAAAAGCCAAGGACAATAGGTGAAGTGTCAGAATCTATGTAAACATAGAGTGCTGTGGGGTTGCATTGGAACACCATCTGGCTCTTGTCTGCTGATGGTAAGGAATATAACCAGGGAGGTCAGGAGATAACACATGAACGGGAATTTGAAAAGGGAAGAGTCCCACAGGGTGTAGCATGCCGAGGAAGTAGAATATACAAAGGCCTATTATTGCTTGCAATTAGGTCCCATTCAATTAAATGTGAGTTATTCAACCTGGATAGAACTAGAATTTGAGCTTGAAAGTGACAAGAGATAAGGTTCAACACATGGATGGAAGTAGATCATGAAAGGCTAACTGTGCACTCCTAACAAGGATTAACATTATTTTTAAGGCACTGGAGGTTATTTGTGCTGGTGGGAAGTCATTCTGAGAGACATAACAGCAGAGATAATAATACTATAATGATAATATACAGTATATTGGGTATGCATTACATGTTAGGTCCTTTACCAAGTACACTACTTAAAATGCCTTATTTCACTTAGCCCTGCCAACAAGCCTATGGGGAAAGATACTATGACAACTTCTACTGGTCCAAGGTATGGGACCTATGCATATGAATGGCGGGGTAGGGAGAAGGTTTCCATAGCAATGCTCCAGAAAGGGACAGAATAAAGTTGCTTTGTACTTGGAGCGTGAGTGCCCATTATACGCTATTTGAGGGGTGACAGATTCTGGAGAAGGGAAGAATGAGACAAAACACTTCTCTTATCCTCTTTTGAGTACTGCTTTCTGTTAAAATTCTCTTTTGCTTGAAGAATGATCTCTTCTGCCTCCTGACATGGGTTATGCATCGTCAGCCAGCTCAATACCGAGACCCCCAGGCAACTGCTGGTGCTCTGTGGGTTACCTTGAAAGCAAATTCCCTGAATAAACAGTTCAGTTAAAAAACACCAGGTACCCAATCTTATATCCCATAAAGTCAAACCTGACTTTTGCATCCTGTAGACAATCATTTTTGCTAAGGGTGGCAGTAGCCAGAATTGAAAGGCAGGATGCATTGTCTCAGAGCTCCTCCCCACATCCCCTTTTTGGAAAACTATCAGACTTTTTGCATTTCTCTTCCTCACCAAAACACCCCTAGCTGTGTCCATTTCCTTAGGGTCATATTCTTTCCCAAGAAAAGGTGTCATGATGTATCAATTAACTAGATATTAATTCTTTATAATACTGAGATAGCCCTTCAGTAATATTGCCCTGCCCAGATAACAGATGCCTGGTATTTAGAGTGACACTAAAGTGAAGCATAGACAAGAGTAGAGAAGGTTGTCTGATTTAGGGTGCCTTCTCTTCCTTTCCCATGCCCTCCTCCAGTCTGTTACATCAATGAAGAGAAGGAAAGAGAAAAAAATCTTTTTTTTTTGTAGTCCAACGTTTGCACTTTTATTTTTTTACTCTATCTTTATTGTTTACACCATTACAGATATCCCCATTCCCTCTCCCCACTTTGCTTACTTCCTCCTCCATCTTCATCCCCCCCCCCCACTTTCCCTCTGGCCATCATCATATTGTTGTGTCTATGGGCTATGCATGTATATTCTTTGGCTAAACCCTTCACCTTCTTTTATCCAGTCCTTTCTCCTCCCTCCCAGCTGTAAGTCTGTTCCATGTATCCATGCCTCTGTTTCTATTTTGTTTGTTAGTTTATTTTGTTCATTAGATTTCACATATAAGTGAGATCATATGGTATTTGTCTTATTTCACTTAGCATAATAATCTCCAGGTCCAAAATCTTTAATTGCTCTTTCTCTTGGTCTTGCTGTTTCAATACTAACTGACCTTCTATTGTTGGTAAGACATGAATCCTGATAGTTAGACTCTCTCCATGGGACACCAACATTTTCTTTGAAGGGTTCTATAGAGGGTTACTTCATGACACATTTCCCTAATGTAGCAATCTGAGCCAAGTACATTCTCCTCCATCTCCCCCCCTTTCATCTATGGCTAGTGGTGGTGTATTCCATGGCCACTTGCTGCTGGCTCCCTTCTCGTAGAAGGTAGCCCTCAGGATTGGGTACTAATAAGATATCTCATTTCCTCTTGACCGCTAATGTGGAGGGCATGCAGGATGCTTGGCAGTTCGCCCTTAATCTCTACCTAGAATCTCCCTCCTATTTGCCTTTCCTCTGCTCAGGCAACCCAGAGGCAGAGAAGCATATCTTCTGCCTGAGTAGGTGTCTAGCTAGTATCCTGATGCCAGTCTCTTCTTGCATTCTCCTTGGAGACACATGCAATTAGTGATCCTCTTGGTGCCACATTTTTCATTTGGATTTAGAATTGGTGAGGGCCCCCATAGAGGAAGTGAGGAAGAAGCTACCCTACTCCCCTGACCTGAATATCTTGCATTCCCCCCAAACTTCTAACATCATCTAGACAAGTAGAGAAGGATTGTAGGGCTAGGGCAGCAACTGAGGTTCAGCTCCCTCTTAGGGAGCCCTGTGGGGAGCTGTCTATTCCCAAGTATTTGTGGCTGTCTTTAAAATAGAGGGTCCTTAGCATTTTGGCTCAAGTGCCAATTCCTGGTCACAGGAAAACTCTTGCTCACATTGAAATTATATAAGCATCACACAAAAAACAATAAATAAATAAAATAAAATAAACAATTAATGCCTTGAGTAAATGTTTTAAAAGTTCTATATGTCAAAACCTGATTTTAATAATGACAAACTGGGAAAATATTTGTTAGGCAAACGTGATAACCACTACACTACGGAAACCTATGGGAAAATATTTGTAATGTGTGTGCCAGATAGACATTGTGATTCTTAGCAATAAAAGCTGTTGCAAACCAAATTTTAAAAAGAGGCTACATCTAATTAGAAAGACATGGACAAGGGACACTAACAAAGTAAGTAATAGAAAAAAAAGGTTTTAATGTCAAGAAAATAATCAGTAAGAATCATAGAAATATGGCAAAGAGAATGAAAGGTAGGAAATGATATGGAGTAAGGATCAGTTTAATATACCACATGCATGCCACAACATCCAGCACATTAAACAGATGGGCCTTGCATTTAAGAAGCACTCTTCTCTCACAAGAATGAGAAGACAAGCCACAGACTAGAAGAAAATATTTGCAAAAGACATCTCTGATAATGGACTGTTATCCAAAATACACGAAAACACTTATAACTCAACAATAATAAATTAAAAATGGGCAAAAGACCTGAATAGATACCCCACCAAAGAATATATACAAATGGAAAATAAGCATATGAGAAGATTCTCAACATCATATGTCATTAGGAATTGCAAATTAAACCAACAATGATATGTTACTACACATTAGAATGGTCAAAGTCCAAAAGACTAACAATACCAAATTTCTGCGAGGATATAAAACAACAGAAACTTTATTGCTGGTGAAGAAAAATGGTACAATCATTTTAGAAGACAGTTTGGCAGTTTTTACAAAACTAAACAAACTCTTACTATATGATCTGGCAATCATGCTCCTTGATATTTACCCAAATGAATTAAAAATTCATGTCCACACAAAAACCTACACATGAATGTTTATACCAGTTTTATTAATAACTAGAGGCCTGTTGCACGAAGAGATTCGTGCAATAGGCCTTCCCTTCCCTTGGCTGCTGGCACCCGTTTGCCTCTGGCATCCGGGACCCAGGCCTTCGCTCTGGCCGGGCTCTGGCCGGAGCTGGCCCCAGGGCCATCCGGCTTCGCTCCGCTGCTTGGAGCCTACCAACTATACGACCATCTTTGTTGGTGGTTAATTTGCATATCACGCTGATTAGCCAATGGGAGGTGTAGCAAAGGTATGGTCAATTACAATATTTGTCTATTATTAGATAGGATTGCCAAAACTTGGTAGTAACCAAGATGGCCTTCAGCAGGTGAGTGGATAAATAAACTGCGGTATATCCAGACAATGGAATAATATTCAGTGCTAAGAAGAAATGAGTTGTCAAGCCATGAGAAGACATGGAGGAAACTTAAAAAAAGCATTTCACTAAAAGGAAGAAGCCAATCTGAAAAGGCTACATACTGTATGGTTCCAACTATATGACATTCTAAGGCAAAAATTTAGCATCAGTAAAAGGATCAGTGGTTTCCAGGGGTTAAGGGGTGGAGGGAATGATTAGGCAGAACACAGAGGATTGGTAGGGTAGTGAAAATACTCTGTATGATACTACAATGGTGGACACATGTCATTATACATTTGTCTAAACCCATAGAATGTTCAACATCAAGACTGAACCCTAACTGTGGACTCTGGATGATGATGTTGTGTTAATGTAAGTTCATCCATTGTAACAAATGTCCCACTCTGGTGGGGGATGTCGATAGCAGGGAAAGGCTGTGCATATGCAGAGGCAGGGAGTATATGCGAACTAGCTGTGTTTTCTGTTCACTTTTGCTGTGAAATAAAAATTGCTTTAAAAAATAAATTCCATTAAGAGAGAGAGAGAGATGGGCTCAATATCCCGACTAGAGCCAAAGTAAATATCCTTCTCAGTTTAGAGGGAGCATATGTAGCAGACCCTGCTCCTGATGTGTCATAGAATTGTACACTTAAAACCTATATATTTTATTAACCAATGTCACCCCAATAAATTTAATTTAAAAAGTAAAAAAAAGAATTTTCTCCTCTGGTTTGTCCAAAAGAGGACATTGTACTATGGGCTAGAAAACATACAAAGAAACAAACAAAAAACCATGAACACCAAAAAACAAAAACAAAAACAAAAACAAAACAAAACAAGTTGAGCCACTTTTTATCAACTCCCTTGATACTGCCTGATGGCTTAATATCAAAGCTCAATTCAGTAAAAGCAAGACTAGGGAGAGCCAAAGTAAAATGGATAAAGAGCACAATTCTCTGATTATCTGGTTTCTATAAAGACAACATTGAATGTACATGCAATTAAAGAGAGTGGACACCAGACAGGCTAGGAATGATCTATAAATATTATTTCCGACAATTTAGCTTTTGCTAAATGAATGGTTGTCCTGTTGGGCAAGCAGTCAGTGTGCAGAGATCCTATGTTATCAGTACAGTCAGATCCAGACACTTTGAAAACAGCAGAGAAAAGGTTAAGGTTGACTGTTGTGGAACTTGAGCATCTGCCTGAAAAGAAATCCATCCAGATACTACATGGGGTAGGCAGACCCACCCCAGGGTCAACCATGGGCCAGGTGAGGCTTTCCTCAGAAAGTACTTCTGGGTTGGCTTCCCCAATACATGGTAGGTCTGGGACAACCTGGATGTTTTATCTTTTCTCAAAGTCCAATTTTTCCCCTCTCCTTCCCCTGTTCACCTGCTCAGCCTCATCACCCCTTCTAATCCCGTTTTCTCTGTGCCCCTGTCTTGCCTGCCCTGCTCTCCTTTTTTTCTTTCATCTCCCACAGCCAGGTGGCATGCGACACTGTGCCTTCTCACACAGAGGGAGATTTTAATTATGTAAGGACACAAAAGCATATCTTGTAGAGATTAAGTACCTGGGCAGTGCAGATTAAGGAAAGAAACAGGGAAATTAATTATGAAGATGAGACTTTTTCCTTTCATTTCATTCTGACAGCCTGATAAGGGCTCACAGGGAAGTGACCAGCATCTAATGTGGCAGAAAACCACTGCTTTTCTGCCTATGGGCAAAGATTTCTGAGGTTCTCAGTTTCTTTTCTTCTGCAGCTTTGGCCTGAGCAAGCTTGTAGTACAGGCCTGAGACTTAAAATGTTCCTGAGTCCTGGCCTGTGTGGCTCAGTTGGTTGGGCATCATCCAGTGCACCAGGAGGTCACCGGTTTGATTTCCGGTCAGAGCACATGCCTAGCTTGTGGGCCCCATCCCCGGTAGAGGGCATGTAGGAGGCAGGCAATTGATTTCTCTCCCATTTATGTTTCTTTTTTTTTTCAGGCACAAATGTAGGTTTTCTTTTATTTTTTCTCCCTTTCCCCCCCATTAACCCCCTTCAGCCTGCCCCCACCCAGGCCCCAGGCATTACCATCTCTTATCAATGTTTCTATCACTCCCTCTCCCTTCCTCTCTCTCTAAAAAAAAAAAAAATCAATAAATTAGTCTTTTAAAAACTGTTAAGTTTGCCTGATGTTTTTCTTCTGGCATTTTCCATGGTCCAGCCACACTCACAATGCAAGGAGATTTTACATGACTCCACAGTTGGTAACACCCATGAAGAAAGCAGTTCAATGTTCTGTCCTGGTTAATTACCACCAATTGAGTTACACCTCGAGGAGACCAAAACCTTTCTATATGTCTGTTAGAGTTCAACGACAAATAAGTACCTGAAATATTTTAAAAATGTGTTACACAATCAAGGAGATGTTAAAATAAAGAGAAAGTGACAGCATGCTGTGATTTTTAGTTGGTTATCATGTGCTTGAATTTATAAATGAGAACAGGCAATGATGCATATTTGTTTCAAAGAGATCAAATGTATCTGTGGTTGGGCAACAAGTATTTAGTGTGGAGATTATAGATAACAAATCAGAAGCATGACTTTTCTCTCTGTATGTGAGCTGATAAGGAACTCTCCAGAACTGTTTTGTATTTCTCAGTAGAGCTTTGGCTGCCTCTGCTCAGTAGATTTAATAAAAGGTCAATATAAATAAGGAACCACATGGCCAAATCTTTGTGTGCAGAGTCATCTAGTCCATTAGTAGGCTTTGGAGTACCTTATCTGATGATCCTGAGAGGATTATAGCATAAATAAAATTTTAGGGGGAATTTGAAAAGAAAAAAAATAGACAAGACGTGGTTTGCTCAATGTGAGAAGGTTTGTGGCAAGTGAATGTGCTTATGCGATTTGAAACCAGAAGTCAACTGATTTTTGTTTGTAAGAGCTTTATTGAAGTATAATTTAAACAACATAAAATGTACTCATCATAAGTGCATAATTCAGTGACTTTTAGTAAATTTATGGAGTTGAGTAACCATCACCACAATCCAATTTCAGAAAATTTTCATCATCAGTAAACTACACCCTGATGTTGTAAATGAAATTTTATTGGAACACAGCAATGCCTATTCATTTACATATTGTCAAGGGCTGTTTTCCCTCTACAACAAAGCCAGGTTCAGTAGTTACAGCAGAGGCCCAGTGGCCTGTCAAGTCTAAAATATTTACTAACTTGCCTTTTACAGGAAGTTTGATGACTCCTGCTTTAAAGGGAAACATGAAAGTTTTAAATGGGACCAATGTTACTTAAGGGCCTTTTAAAGGTTATTCCTAAAATTTGCTAGCCTTATACATGGAACATTTTAAGCTTTTAAAGACTAAGGAGTTAGATATTTGACTATGTAACTTTAATAAATTGAATGGTGATTTTTAAAACACACATCCAAACCGTCAGCATACTCTTTTCTCTGCACAAAAACCACTCTTAAGGACAGATACTCACACAGATTCCCCCTAAATAGGTGACTGGATAAAGGTAGAGTGTTGCTGACAGTAATTTTTCTTCTCTTCTGTGAAATGTCCTCCCCATGTCCCCAACCCCGGATAAATTAAAGATGGCTGCAAATTCTTTGAAATTCATTTCAGGAGGTAGAGATTGTATCTCTTCCATTGAATCTTGGTGGCTCTGTGACAGCTTGAGCAATATTTACTGAGGCTGAATACGCTGTCACTCAAGCCCCAGCAAAGCCATCCTTGGGTGTACATCTAGGAGAAGCTCCCTTATGTGTGGACAAGGAGACATGCTATCCACATGTGATGTACACATGCATCAGGATCTTCTTCATTGTGAAAAAGGAATAAACTAGTTACACCTATCGTCACAGACACATCTTACAGACATAAAACTAAGGGGAAATAGCAGAATGTAGAACAGTGTTTCTCAACATATTTCTCATTGTGCCCTCCCAAAAGGGCCTTTTAAGATGTTTATTAATAATTCCCTCTCATGAAATTGTAATACCTCACACATACTGAGTATATTTATGTACTGTATGTATATCTGTGCTTCATATATCAGAGAGTATGATTTTTACCCCCTCAAAGAACCAATTATCATCCCAGTTGAGAATGCATGATGTAGCATGGGTGGGGACCCTTTTTTCTGCCAAAGGCCATTTTGGTATTTATAACATCATTTACGGGCCATAAAAAATTATCAACTTAAAAATTAGCCTGCTATGTTTGCTCAAACATTTAATTAACTCACCCCTAATGCCTTGGCAGGACCAGACCCAATAAAGTCTCAGGCCTTATATGTCCCCTGGGCCAGACGTAACCCACCCCTGATGTAGTGGAATGCAGGAAGTATGATCCTATTATCATTGGAAATTATCATTTACTAGTATTGTTTAAAAGCACATAAAGCAATGACATTTTGCTTATGGATACATAAACATGTATTAAAGACATAAAGAGATGCATGTGAATGGGAAGCACCAATTTCAGGAGAGTGGCAGTTTTGTGGGGGCAGGGGAGAGGGAGAAAATGAAGTTGAAGAAGGCTACACAGAGGACACCAGGTGTGTTAATGCTTCAGGTGGAGACTCCAGGGGGTGGAGCTGCAGTCCCTATACTTTAAACATATTGGTTTTTGCCAGCTTACTCTACCTGAAAATTTCTCCTCAGTTTATATTTAAAAACTGTCTTGAAAGAAAATAAATTTAGTGAACTGTATTCAACACATAATGTGATAAATGAAAGCAATAGTCACTAGCATATTTTTAACAATTTGATTGGATATGAACATAAAGTTTAATGTCACAAACAGAAATTACCTTTACCCACAAAACATCAAGAGATATGTGTGAACTGTTGCAATCACTGATGTACTTAGGGAGGATCAGGAATCAGTTAGAAATTTGTATTAGATGGCAATTTACATCATAGAAAAGCAAACCCCACGGGTTTGGAGCATGAACACACACTATAGAGGTTGTAATTTCTTAATCAGGCTCATGAAGTAGCTTTCATGAGATATGTATTTTTATGTTTAATTTTTCCTTTATAATATGAAACTAAATTACATATGCAACATTATCTTTGAAATGAACATTTTAGAGATCCATAGTTCAGTATTTTGGCATATAGCAATGGTTGAAAATGAGCTCATTTGAAATATGTTGACTACTCCTGTAACTGCCCTGGCTTGAGCTGCCTCATCTCATAATTATGTATTAGGATTTCATCTGAAGGTGAACTTTGTGCAATTCATAAAAACTCAAAAGCTTTAGCTCCCTTTGTTATGTTAGGTATTTTAGGCTTTAGTTCACTAAAATATTTTTTCTACATATATATGCATACTTATACATCTTGATGTATATATATTATAAACAGAAATATATGAACCCCCATATCTATAGCATTTATCTTCATAATAAGACCCAGCAGGAACAAGCAGTTTTGGCTCATGTAAACTGAATATATCAGAATTTTACATATTTTATTCTATTGTGCAGTGAAGAAATGTATCATAACATAGCAATGTAATTTCTTCCATAAGTGATGCAGGGCTTCAATATGTAACCACAAAAAAGGCTCCCTTTTCCAAGCTACTAGTGAATGAATGGGTATAGCAATTCTTAGGAAAGAGATTCAGTTGCACTGTATGTAGCTATCATAACTTATTTCCAGATGACTCCTTAGTTATAGCTCCTGTAATTCTACAAAAGATAAGAAAGAGAGCTAGAACAGTTTTTAAAGGAAACATTTAACAGGCAGTGTTCCAAGGAAATATGTGCCTTTCTTTGTGCTAGGTATTGGGGTGAGTTTTGCACTCATTCATCTTCTTTTCCAAGCTTCTGGGTGATGGAGAACATAAACAAAGTATAAAAGTCAAATGATGTCAGCATTATTAATGGCAGGATGAAAGTCTATTAATTCTCAAATATAGAGTTCTCTGGAATGAATTATGCTTTAGGGAGGAGCCTGGTGTAGAGCTTTCTGCTTCTGCCTAGAACTCACACTCTTGTATTACTTGTTGGAAGGAGTCTGAAGGGTAGTTTTTATATCTACCTACCCACACTATTTCAGGGGGTACAGACCCTCCACACTCCAATAGGAGTTGGTATGACATGTTGAAAGAGGAGGGGTGGAAGGTTTCCTTTTCACAGGAAAGCCCATGGATATACGATAAGAAGATGGAGGACTCTCTCCTGAAATGCCACCTAAGCTCACCAAGGACAAAGGCAGAAGGTGCGTGATTGAATTGTGGCCTTTAACATATTATAACACTATTGGTTAAGAAATATATCACCTGAGAGGAAGATGGTGGCTGACAGGACAGCAGTGAGGGAGAGAGTGTGAATGAGTAAGAGAGTGAAAGGGGAGTATGTGGACAGGTGTGGTGTGTGCATGTGTGAGTGAGGGACAGTTAGATCGAGCAGGAGTCTCAGGGGCTGACAGACCAGGCTCTCCTGGATGGGGTGGCCTTGCTACCACTGTGGGCACTCCCCGGGATGCATGGCTCTGACATAGAAACCACACCATCTTGAAGGGGAGAGTGGCTGCAACTAGGAGCCCAGCCTCATCACCACCAAGACTGGCCTTGGACACAACCCGGGATCCTGCGGCCACCCCCGCCAAAGTCGTGTGTCTCACCCACAAATCTGCAGACCCCAAGATGCCTGCCTCCCCAGCTGCCGGCTCCCAGGCCCACTCGATCTCAGGATTCCTGCCTCCCCAGCTGCCTGCTTTTGGGTCCCTTGGTGAGTTGCTGAGTGTGTGCCTCTCCAGCCAATGGCACACTGCTCCGTCAGCAGATCCTGTGACTACCGCTTCTCTGGCTGCTGGATCCTGAGCCCCTTGGAGAGTTGCTGAGTGCACACCTCTCTGGCCAAGGTTGTGCTGCTTCAACCACAGACCCCTTGACCCCTGCATCCCTGGCTGCTGGCTCCTGGACCCTCTTGTGATTCACAGAGTGAAGCCATCCTGGCTAGAATCACGCTGCCTCATCTGCGGACTCTGGGACACCTGCCTCCCCCCACCGCCAGAGGCTCTGGGTCCTTTGAAGTGATTCACATAATGATGCCACCCTATTAAGAGTCACACCACACTGTCCAGAGTCTAACTAACCCAGCCACTGGCCCTGGGACCCCTGCCACCCAGGCCATGGACTCCAGGATCTTATAATGAGCATGTGCCAGTGACACCTCAGGCAACCCTTGCCACAAGAGCTGGAACCATGAGCACATCCACAATAGCTTGCATGACAAGGCCGGGGGTAAGTCACATTGTCAGATAACCTGTGAGGAGACTTCACCCACGAATGGGAAACTACCATTCAATACCCAACTACCTCAGGAGAACCCAAATAACTCAAGTAGGGGGCTCCACTCGAATACTCAGCTCAGGAGAGCTGAGAGATTGCACCACTGGCTCCCACAAATCACCAGCTACATTGGACCACACGCAAAAGAACCTGGTGTCAGAGCAGTTGGATCTAAGACATAGAAACAATTACAATAGGACAGCAAAAATGGGGAGGCAAAGAAACAATCCCCAAAGAAAAGAAAAAGAGGATTGCCAGAAAAGAAATTAAATGAAATGGAGGCAAGTAATTTGTCAGAGAAAGAATTGAGAGCAATGGTTATAAGGATGCTCAAATGTCTGGATGTTAATTACTCACCACTCAATGAGAAATATAAGGAGTTGAATGAGCATTTAACCAACATGAATAAGAATCAAGAGGAAATGAAGAATGACATGGCTGCAATAAAGAACACAATGAAAGTTTTTAACAGTAGACTAGAAGACGTTGAGGACCGAATCAACCAGTGAGAAGACAAAGTTGAAAAAACACCCAAGCAGAGCAGCAACTGGAAAAATAATTAAAAAACAGGAGGAGAGTCTAAGGGAGCTTTGGGACAACTTGAAATGAAAAAAACAAAAAACAAAAAAAACCAAAAACCAACATGCACATAATAGGGGTACCAGAAGGAGAGGAAACTGAGCAAGGACTAGAAAACCTGTTTGAAGAAATAATGACAGAAATTTCCCAGACTTGGGGAGGAAAAAAGTCACACAAATATAAGAAGCACACAGAGTCCCAAGCAAGATGAACTTAAAAAGACCCACACCAAGACACATCATAATTAAATTGGCAAACATAAAAGACAAAGAAATAATCTTATAGGCTGCAAGAGAGAGACAAAAACTTACCTACAAGGGATCTTCCATTAGACTATCAACTGATTTCTCAATAGAAACATGTCAGGCCAGAAGGATATAGAATGAAATATACAAAGTGATGCAAAGCAAGGGACTGAATCCAAGAATATTGTATCCAGCAAGGCTAACATTCAAAATTGAAAGTGAAATCAGGAGCTTCACAGACAAAAAAAAAGGGCTAAGGGAATTTATTATCAACAAGTCAGCAATGCAAGAAATAGAAAGGGAGGAAGGAACACAGGCATAAAGAACAAAAATGGCAACAAATACCTATCTATATATACAAAAGGCTAATATGCAAAGTGTCCCCTCAGGAGTTCGACCAGGAGACCGGGAGTTCGATCACTCACTATGACGTGCGATGACCACCAGGGGGTGGCACAGAATGAAGGAAGGCTCAGGCCAGCAGCCAGCACCAGCCAGGCCTAGAGACCCTACCTGTGCATGAATTTCATACACTGGGCCTCTAGTCTTACATAATAAAATGTAGCTTAAAACCTTACTATAAATAAGATGTAAGGGAGAGAGATAGAGAGTCAGAAACATCGATGAGAGAGAAACATCGAGCAGCTGCCTCCTGCACACCCCCCACCGGGGATGTGCCTGCAACCCAGGTACATGCCCTTGACCGGAATCGAACCTGGGACCTTTCAGTCCACAGGCCGACGCTCTATCCACTGAGCCAAACCGGTTTCGGCTGGATAAATCTTCTAGAAAAAAATATCAACAAGGAAATAGCAATCCTAACAGTAACCCTAAAGACTCCATATAAAAACTTCTAGGTTTAATAAATGAATTCAGCAATGTAGCAGGATACAAAATTAACACCCAGAAATCTATGGCTTTTTGATACACCAATAATGAACCCACAGAAAGAGAAATAACAACAACAAAAAACAATCAACAACAATCCCATTTACCATTGCATCGAAAAAATTAAGATACCTAGGAATAAATTTAACTAAGGAAGTAAAAGACCTATACTCAGAAAACTACAGGACATTGAAAAAAAGAGATAGAGGAAGATGTAAACAAATGGAAGAATATACTGTGTTCATGGATTGGTAGAATCAACATCATTAAAATGTCCATACTACCCAAAGTAATCCATAGATTTAATGCAATCCCCATTAAATACCAATGGCATATTTCACAGACCTAGAACATACTCTCTCAAAATTCATATGGAATAAAAAAGACCCTGAATAGCTACACCAATCTTGAGAAAGAACAAAGTTGGAGGGATCATAATACCAGATATCAAGGTATATTACAAAGCCGTTCTCAAAATTGCCTGATACTGACATAAGAACAGATATATAGAACAATGGAACAGAACAGAGACTCCAGAAATTGACCCAAGCCATTATGCTCAATTAATATTTGACAAAGGAGTCAAGAACATACAATGGAGTCAAGACAGTCTCTTCAATAAACGATGTTGGGAAAATTGGACAGATACTTGCAAAAAACGAAACTAGACCACCAACTTATACCACACACAAAAATAAACTCAAAATGGATAAAGGACTTAAACATAAGATGGGAAACTGTAAAAATCTTGGAAGACTCTATAGGCAACAAAATATCAGACATATATTGTAGCAATATTTTTACTGATACAGCTCTTAGGGCAATGGAAACTAAGGAGAAAATCCCAACAATTGGGACTATATCAAAATAAAAAGCTTCTGCACAGCAAAAGAAACCATCAACAAAACAACAAGAAAGCCCACTGCATGGGAGAACTTACTTGTCAATGTTATAGGCGATAAGGGCCCAATCTCCAAAATTTATAGGAAACTCATACAGCTTAACAAAAGGAAGATAAACAATCCAATCAAACAATGGGAAAAGGACCTAAATAGACACTTTCCAAAATCAGCCA
>NW_006287277.1:796771-821439 GCF_000327345.1 Myotis davidii | reverse complement strand
GACCTAGTTTTTCAACTTCAAGGAAGATATCCCAAGAAATCAGAACCACCAATTAGAAAGAATATATTCACCCCTATGTTCATAGCAGCACAGTTTATAATAGCCAAGATTTGGAAACAGCCTAAGAGCCCATCAGCAGATGACTGCATTAATAAACTGTTGTATATCTACACAATGGAATACTATGCTGTTGTAAAAAAGAAAGAACTTGTGCCATTCACAACAGCATGGGTGGATATAGAGAACATTATGCTAAGTGAAATAAGCCAGTTGGGGAAAGATAAATATCACATGATCTTACTCAGTTGTGGAATAGAATGAACAACATGAACTGACGAACAAAAATAGATCCAGCGACAGAGAAGCATTAAACAGACCATCAAACTTCAGATGGAAGGCAGGGGGTAGGGGTAAGAGATCAACCAAAGGACTTGTATGCATGCATATGAGCATAACCAATGGACACAGATAGTAGCGGGGGTGAGGGCATGTGCTGAGGGGGTGGGGGTGGCTGGGGAGAGGTCAATGGAGGAAAAAGAAGACATATGTAATACTTTAAACAATAACAAATTAAAAAAATAAAAATAATTTAATTTGCAATAGCATCAAAAAGAACAATTTTCAGTTCTCCATCTTTCTAAAAATTCATCAGGAATAAAAAAAGACCCCAGATAGCTGCAGCAATCTTGAGAAACAAGGAAAAAGTAGGTGGCATCTCAATACCAGATATCAAGCTGTATTACAAAGCCACTCTTCTCAAAACAGCCTGGTACTGGCACAAGAACTGACATATAGATCAATGGAATAGAATAGAGAATCCAGAAATCAACCCAAACCACTATGCTCAATTAATATTTGACAAAGGAGGCATGAACATGCAATGGAGTCAAGACAGTCTCTTCAATAAATGGTGTTGGGAAAATTAGACAGATACATGCAAAAAATTGAAACTAGACCACCAATTTACACCATACACAAAAATAAACTCAAAATGGATAAAGGACTTAGATGTAAGATGTGAAACCATAAAAATCCTAGAAAAAACTATTGGCAGCAAAACCTCTGACATCTCTTGTAGCAATATATTTATAGATACATCTCCCAGGACAATGGAAATTAAGGAGAAAATAAACGAATGGGACTACATCAAAATAAAGAGCTTCTGCACAGCAAAAGAAACCATCAATAAAATAACAAGCAAGCCCACTCCATGGGAAAACATATTTGCCAATGATATATCCAATAAGGGGTTAACCTCCAAAATCTACAGAGAACTCGTACAACTTAACACAAGGAAGATAACAATCCAATTAAAAAATGGGCAAAGGACCTAAATAGACACTTCTCCAAAATGGACATGCAGAAGTCCAAAAGTCACATGAAAAACATGCTTAGTCACTAATCATCCGAGAGATGCAAATCATAAGGACAATGAGGTACCACCGCACACCTGTCAGAATGCCTATCATGAACAAATCGACAAACGACAAGTGCTGGCGAGGATGCGCAGAAAAAGGAACCCTCGTGCACTGCTGGTGGGAATGCAGACTGGTGCAGCCACTGTGGAAAAGAGCATGGAGTTTCCTAGAAAAACTAAAAATGGAAATCCCTTTTGACCCAATGGTCCCACTTCTAGGAATATATCCCAAGAATTCAGAAATACCCATCAGAAAGGATATATGCACCCCTATGTTCATAGCCAGAGCAATTTACAATAGCTAAGATTTGGAAACAGCCTAAGTGCCCATCAGCAGATGAATAGATTTAAAAGCTGTGGTGCATCTATACAATAGAATACTATGCAGTTGTAAAAAAGAACTCTTACCATTTGCAACAACATGAATGGACGTAGAGAGCATAATGTTAAGTAAAATAAGCCAGTTGGAGGAAAATAAGTATCACATGATTTCACTCATATGTGAAATCTAACTGATGAACAAAAATAGATCCAGAGACACAGAAACATTGAACAGACTGTCAAATCTCAGAGGGAAGACAGGGGAGGGGGGAGGGGGGAAGAGATCAACCAATGAACTCATATGCGTGTATGCATAACCCAAGGACACAGGCAATAGGGTGATGAAGGCTTGGGTGGGTTGGGGACAGAGGGCAATGAGGGAAAAAAGAGACATACGCAATACTTTCAACAATAAAGATTTATTTAAAAATAAATATATCACCCTATGTTTAATCTGACCTAGACTCTAACCAATTGAGTTTTTCATGCCTTCTTTTGAAAGGAGCCTTTGAAGGGATTGAAGGTGTTTTCATTAACTCCTGGGCATCAGGTAGAGAGAGAGGTGTGGAAGTCCCTTCTTGTATGGAAACACAGGATGGGGATGCTGGTGTGGAAGAGTGGTATGAAGATTCCTCTTTCTCCCCAACTTGTATTCAATAGCCCTGACCAGAAGGCCATCCATTGGAGTGGGGCCTCTGAAGTATGCTGTTCAAGTAAATGTGGCAGCATAGGACAGAAGTTAGCATTTATTTAGTGTCTACTATGTTCCAATAATTCTATATACTTATCTAATGTCACACTAATCAAGTAGAGTTACATCTCACATTGGGTTAGGCGCAGTGGTTCGCAACTTTCCTAATGCCGCGACTCTTTAATACAGTTCCTCATGTTGTGGTGACCCCCAACCATAAAATTATTTTCGTTGCCACTTCATAACTGTAATGTTGCTACTGTTATGAATTGTAATGTAAATATCTGATATGCAGGATGGTCTTAGGCAACCCCTGTGAAAGGGTCGTTCGACCCCCCCCCCCCAAAGGGGGCGTGACCCACAGGTTGAGAACTGCTGGGTTAGGGTCGAATGTTAGCTAGGAAGGCTCTGTAGTAAAAAATTATTCTTAAAAAACCACACTGGAAAGAGATTTACCTTTTTTAGTAAGCCCAACCCAGTCATATTTTTCTCCAGCTTTGGAACAGATTTCTGATTTTTGCTTTTCAATTGAGCATGAGGTAAAATAGTTGTCTGTGTGAGAAATACATTTTATATAAATATGTATCTTTGAAAATTGAAGTTATATGTAGTTAGTGAGATGCTTATACCAAGACCTTTTAAAAATAACCTATGCAATTCTGAACTCCAAAATTCATAAAGTGTAGGAACCTTAGAGCATTCACACACAGACCAGAAAATGCCAAGACTGTAGGAAAATAAGAACGGCAGTGCAGTTGAGTTACTCAGAAAAGATAAAGGGAAATAAGAAAATGGACTTTAGGTAAATGAAAGTTCCTCTATTTCTAGTAAAGACAAAGGAAAAAGTGGTTTAAAGAGCAAGATTAAGAATTTAAGGTAGACATAGTTTCTGTTTGTTAAAAATTGGGCTGGGTTATAATAGGAGTAAAATCTCATTTCCCAAGAGTTGGTGTGAGGAAAAAAGGAATTTATTTTTGGTCATATTCCTCAAGTTGGGTAGAATTTCACCATCTTTGATGTTTATGGGCAAGGGTTTTCTAGGTAAAATATACTTAAAGGCTGTTTATGTTTCCTATTTATCTTGTAGTTTTTGCTTTTGCTTGCACTGTAACTAGAAAACTAGATGGTGTATGTTAAGAGATTATAAGAGAGGACTAATTTTTGTACCCAGGTGGATGTATGGGGCTGAGGCAGCACAGGCTGTCATCCCATTAAGCAGGATTAGGATACAGATTTTCACCACTTGATTACACCTTGGGCTCTGCATTTTTTTTACGTTCACACATATTTTTTCCACTTAATTTCTTTTCAGCTTTTTTTTAGGAGAAATATTTTGCTTGTTAAGGATGGTATGAATACATGTTTCTTCATCATTCCCTTATTATACTTCACATAATGCTGGTGTAGTATTTTCTAACATGATAAATGTGTTAAATTTACTTGTAAGTTAAGGACATTTGTATTACAGATGGGTATATCATGAAAGAAAAAAAACCTATTCTTTTTTTAAAATATATTTCATTGATTTCTTACAGAGATGAAGGGAAAGGAATAGAGAGTTAGAAACATCGATGAGAGAGAAACATCGATCAGCTGCCTCTTGCACACCCCCCACTGGGTGTGTGCCTGCAACCAAGGTACATGCTCTTGACTGGAATCAAACCCGGGACCCCTGAATCCGCAGGCCAGTGCTCTGTCCATTGAGCCAAACCGGGTAGGGCAAAAAATCTATTCTTGATACCAGAAAATCTTACAGGACATTCCTGGTGAACCTTCTCTTTTTAAAAAGTGTTTTCAATTTTTAGATTTAGTGTTCACAATATTTTTTTAATATATTGATTTTTTACAGAGAGGAAGGGAGAGCCTAAGGATATTTTTCCATTGAATTTTAGAGAGACAGAAAGGGAGGGAGGGGGGAAACAGAGACATAGACATAAGAGAGACACATCAATGGGTTGCCTCACACACACACCCTCACCAGGGCCAGGGATCGAACCTGCAACCCAGGTATGTGCCCTTTACTGGGAAACGAACTTAAGACCCTTCAGTGTGTGGGCCAATGCTCTAATCACTGAGCAGCATGGGCCAGCATAATGTTCACAATTTTATAGCACTGGAGGGCAAAGACAGAATAGGATAAATGAGCAAACTGATGTGTACTCATTTGTTGGCTCCTGCTCAATCTTTTCTCTTTGAACCTCTTGAGACACATTTCCCCTGCCCCCACCCAATATTGGGGGTAAGGTGGGGGGAGGGAATCAGATTGAGGGATAAGATGGCAACAGGAATTTCAGATTCCTTCATAACACCCCAGTTCATATTATGAAATCTTACATATACTGATAAAATTTAGGAGAAAATTTTGGAATTCAATAATTCTCATTTTACAGGCTCTCCATTTTCATTTTACCTCTGATCTGCTTAAGCAGTATACTCCTCCAACAATTTATTGCCTTTTAAGGCCATGAATCCAGAGGGCTGACAGTAAATCTGGACAAGCTCTAATATGCCCTGTGCCAACTGTAATTTAGCTGGTCCTTTGAGAGCTCAAGTTTTTTATTATCATAAATATTCCTCTGCTTCCAGGCGTCTCCCTACTGACAACATTGTCCAATTTTGAATCCCGACATCTTCATTTCAAGAGCCTGCAAATGAAACTGCAAAGGTCAGGTTTCGTTGTAATTACAGGCTATGGATAAAAAAAACAAAACCCACCACATTCCTTAGGAGTGAACTGCCACCCACCGCTTGCTTTGGTGAGCACAGAGCTTGGGCAAAATGTCACTGTGCAATTCATGTGAATGATTGCACCTGGCACTTGGATCATCAGGAAATATTTGGTCATATTTCAGTGTCTGACTTTGTCACCACACAAGGAGAGAAAAATTTTAAAGCAGACTCCGATTTAGCATACATGAACACTGCATACTTCCTACTTCTGGAATGTCTTTTTCTCCTTCTTTATATAACTGATGGCTCCCAACCTTCAGATCTTATCTCAGGCAACAAAACTTTATGGGGCTGACCTCTCAGTACCTTGTATTTAACAGCGAAACAGGGACAATGATGGCTTCTACCTCAAATAGTCATTGGGAAGATTAAATGAGTTAGTGAACACCACATACTTAAAAGGGTGCCTGGAATGAAGACAATTCTCAACCATGGTTAGCTATTAGTATGACCTCCATCACTATAATACCTAAGTCTGTCTGAGCAAAGCATTTTATGAGATTCACTTGTATTTTCTTGTTTTACCCTCACAGCAGTCCTCCGAGGTTGGCACCACCGTCTACAGTGGAGGGAACTGAAGTTAGAATGGTAATTTGTTCAAGGTCACAGAGCAAGTCAATGATGCACCCAGAATTTGCATCCAAGTACTCAGACTCCAGAGCCCATGTTCATGAGCAAAGCCATGGAGATAAAGCTATGTAGGAAACCTGTCACTGCCCTGCCCATATCCATCACTCTTTTATTTATTTTTATTATTTTTTAATTTAAATTCTTTATTGTTTAAAGTATTACATAAGTATCCTCCTCCCCTCATTGAACTCTCCCCGGCCACCCCCACCCCCCAGCACATGCCCTCACCCACCTACTGTCTGTGTCCATTGGTTATGCTCATGTGCATGCATACAAGTCCTTTGGTTGATCTCTTACCTCCCCTCGCCCCCACCTTCCCTCTTAGGTTGGACAGTCTGTTCAATGTTTCTGGCTCTATTTTTGTTCATCAGTTTATGTTGTTCATTATATTCTCCAAATGAGTGAGATCATGTGATATTTATCTTTCTCTGACTGACTTATTCGCTTAGCATAATGCTCTCATGTCCATCCACGCTGTTGCAAATGGCAAGAGTTCTTTCTTTTTTTTACAGCAGCATAGTATTCCATTGTGCAGATGTACAACAGGTTTTTAATCCACTCATCTGCTGATGGGCACTTAGGCTGTTTCCAAATCTTGGCTATTGTAAATTGTGCTGCTATGAACATAGGGGTGCATATGTCCTTTCTGATTGGTGTTTCTGGTTTCTTGGGATATATTCCTAGAAGTGGGATCACTGGGTCAAATGGGAGTTCCATGTTTAGTTTTTTGAGGAAACTCCATACTGTTTCACACAGTGGCTGCACCAGTCTGCATTCCCACCAGCAGTGCACGAGGGTTCCTTTCCCCATCACCCCTTCAGGACCCATGACTCAACTTCCAATTCCCAGCAACTACATTTTGTTGCTTAAGGACTCTCTCTGGCCTCCAAATCATACTTCAACACTCATGTGGAAGACAGAAGGTATTAGGGAATCTACAGCCCTAGAGCAGCTCTCAGCTAATGATTGCTGTGGGTTGGTAGATAAATACTCCACTACCTTGTCTCTGGGTGAGAAAATTCTGAGACATGTTTTTCCCTGGCTCCTGGATCTAGTTGCCCACCATGACAATTGACTCTGCATTCTTTATTATCTATCTTCTGCTCCCTGACTCACTTCTTCACTCCCCTATTTTCACTCGAACCTTGTTTCAGAGTCTGCTTCTGGTGGAAACGAAACTAAGATGGTCTCTTTCAACACTACGATTCCATGATTCTAGAGATGCTGGAAGTGAAGAGCAAGGGAGTGGCTGGAGTCAGACAGAAGGAGGAGGGCATATCACCAAGCAGTGTGTCCTGTATTTGTAAGGTTTCTTAACCTCAGCACTACTGACATTTGAGAATGGATTTTTGTTGTTGTTTTGAAAGACTGTCCTGTGCAATGTAGGAAGTTAAGCAGCATCTCTAGACTCTGCCCAGTAGAAACCAGTAGTGACCTCCCCATCACTAGTTATGAAAATGCAAAATGTCCCCAAATATTGCAAACATGTCCCTTGGTGGGGAGCAAAGTCACTCCCAGTTGAGAAACAATGAGTTAGAGAGAAGAGAGTGTTATTTATGTTTGATTGGCATACTGACTCGGTAGGCATTAATTCATTCAAGAGGATTATAATTATATTAATATTATTAAATATCTATTACAAAGTTTTCTGCCTGCTGCTTTACATACTGTCTCATTTGGTACTCCCAGCATTTTATTTCCTCCATCTCACACATTAGGAAAATGAGGTTCGTGGAGAGTAAGTGCTTTTTCCAGTGACATAAAAACAAGTAAAAGATTGACCCAGGGTTCATATCCAGGTGTGTCAGGCTGCAAGTTCATGCCCCTTCAACTAGATTCTTTTATTTCTTCATTAATGCATCAATATATGCAATATTTATTGAGTATCTGGGGGTTAGGACGGGGGTATTAACAGTGACAGCTACAATTGTACTGCTTAGCGTGGCACCTGACAGAAAGGTGTGGCTCAAGATATATTTCTTACACCAAAATAAACACAGTCAAGCTACATTCAATTTGGAAAGTTAATCTGTAAAATTAATCACTTTTTGAAGATAATTCTGTTAGCAAATGTGTTCTAAATTTTAAAAATCATGCAAATAAACTCTTTGAACACAATCTATGCAAAATCTGGAAACTACCTATACATATTTGGGAAAATTCATTTTTTTACATATCCCTTGAATTTGAAAAAAAACACTTTGCTTTAGAAACAGTACATGGTTATATCAGTGAATGTAATGATGATTTTTATGGGGACTCATAGGAACATGAGTTCTGATGCTTTCAGAACACCATTTCATTTCTATTTGACTTACACAATTAGCAAGAGGACCTTACCTGCTTATCAGATCATAGTTTCACATGATTAGAAATTAGAAAGTAGTTTCCAAGGTAACAGAAAACCAAGATGTTTTTCCCTCCTGTGTATCAGAGTTTAAAATGGGATTCTCCCTATCTTAGTTTTTGCTAAAATCTCAAAGGCTGTTAATAAAAAACAAAAAGGGTTCAGTACTCTCAGAGTCCAATGTTCTAACATGAAGTGCTGGATTAACCTCCACAGAATTTTGGACCCTTAGCGCAACATCAACTCAAGTATATAAAAGGATTGATATTTGAGAGGCCAGGAGAGAGGGAAGGAGCAGTTCCCCCTACTCTGTAGTTGTAGGACACTTCCTCTTTCTTCATCCCAAGGCGGAGGTGAAGGTAAATGGTTTACTCTCACTTCAAGTCAGTTAGGGAGGCTTTCTGGGCACCTCTTAGATAGAGCTTTCTCCATATGTCACCTAGATTCAGTGAGCATGGAGAGATGGGAAGCAGACCTGTGATGAAAGACTATAGGCAAGGAAATGGCAAAAATAGGCAGTATTAGTTTCTTAGGGCTGCTATAACAAAGTGCCCCTAACTGAGTGGTTTAAAACAATAGAAATCAATTTGTTCACTGTTACGAAGGCTAGAAGTCAGAAATCTAGGTGTTAGCAGTGTTAGGCTTCATCTGAAAGTTTAGGAAAGAGTCCTTCCTGCCTCTTCCAGTTTCTAGTGGCCCATAAATTCCTTGGCTCATGGCAGTATAACTCCAATCTCTGCCTCTGTCTTCTCTTTGTGTGTCTCTGTCATTGCATTGTTTTATAAGGACACCAAACATATTGGATTAAGGAACTATGTATTCCAGTGTGATCTTACCTTAACTAGTTATATCTGCAATGACACTAATTCCAAATAATGTCACAGTCTAAAGTACAGGGGTCAAGTTAGGACTTCAGTCTTGTTTGTTTTTTTGGGGGGTGGGGGTGGGGGAGCACAATTTAACCCATAACATGGTTCTTGGCAGCAGAGGAACAGGGATGCCTTTGATCAAATTGTATTTCCACTAAAGGGGAACAAATTAAGTGTTTTTGGGAGGGAACCACACCTTGGCCATCTTGGGATTGTCTTAAAAAGACCTCTGTCCAAATGTGGACTTTTAGAAGCACAAGCATTGTGGATCAACTCTATAAGCCATCAGTCAGAAGGCATACATTGTCCACAGCAGGATAAATGCAATGTAGATTCCTTGGGGGAACTTTGAAGGACTCCCTCAAAACACCCCACAAAAGAAAGAAAACATTCTTTCCTGTGTCTTATCTCTCTTCCTTCCTGTTCTCCCTACTCCAATGTTGGGGTGATCAAAATCCACAGTTGGTGAGATAAGTAGGGAACTGACAGAGAAAAGAGAGAAGCCAACCATACTTCTATACTCCACTATAAGCAGCCATATGGAGAGGAGGAGCAATAATGAAATATTCTGGAGTATAAGAGTATAAGGTGCTTGATTAATATTGAGAAAATTAAAGACAGGTGGCCTGAGATGCCCATGAGGAAAGGTGGAGAGCTATGCCATCAATGTGAGCATAGTATAATTCCACTATATGGTGTGGCAAGAATGCATGGCATTCTCAGAGTGAAAGTTGAGAACTGAGCAGACATTTCCTTTAAGGAATGTCCAACAGGGCAGCTTCACAGGGTTAAGGGTCTCCAGCAATAAGAGGTGATTGAGGAGGAGCTGGGTTGTCAAGAGCCAAGGGAGGCTTCCCAAGAGGGTAGTGGGAGAAGGCACAAAGCAGTATCCGGGAAGTGCAACAACTAATTCCCTGGGGACAAATATTTACTTTGTATTCCACAGGAGTGGTACCTCCTAGAGTTTGGCCTACAAAACATAGAGCCTTTCAGTGCCTGGTGGTGACAGTATGCATTAATTCAGACCTTTTCTGACCCTCATTGCTAGCCATATTCCTCCAACCTGGAGGAGCCAGAGGCATCTTGGAGCTGAACTTGGAAAAACGAAAAGGCAGGCAGAGAAGTCAAGAGGCGCTAACTCATACCCTCCGCCAGGGGCAGGCTGGGAGTTGAGGGAGAAGAAAGCTATAAATGAAGATAGGAGTTTTGGTTATTAAGCAAGACTGGACATATTAATAATTGAACTCATATTGTTTGGGGAACTAAAGTGGCTGGAAGATTTTAAAATCTAAGAAATATGAGGAAAATCATCAACCCTGTTCTAGATTTCACTTAAGTGACTGGAAAGAGCTCAGTCCTCAAAATGGATAGTAATAGTATTGAATGGGGAGAGGGAAAGTATTCTGTTGCACCACCCAACTTACTAATTGTTCAGTATAAAGATTAGTCCAGTTTACCGAATGTCAAGTCAAGTGTGCTTTACCCTCTACCTGAGCTGGTGGCAATAGCTAGGACTTAGAGAGAAATGGAATAATTGTAGAGTATGATTCTTTTTATCCATAGAATCATCCTGCTCCTTCAACTTGTTTTTGAAGCAGGGGTTTGGCTTATGGATGATGGGCTGAGAATAGTGGTTCTCACAGTCTAATCCCCTACCAGCAGCATCAGCATTCCCTGGGAACTTGTTAGAAATACAGAACCTCAGGCTCCAGCCATACTTAGTCACACTGGGATGAAGCCCTGCAATCCCATGTTTTCTCAAGTTTGCTAAAGTCTGTGTACCACTGTTTTCTTTTGTTGTTGTTGTTTTTTGTTTTGGAAAAAATGTTTTTATTGATTTCAGAGAGAGGAAGGGAGAGGGAGAGGAAGAAAGAAATAGAAATGAGAGAATAATTGATTGGCTGCCTCCTGCACACCCGCTACTGGGGATTGAGCCCACAACCCAGGCATATGCTCAGGAATCAAACTGTGATCTCCTGGTTCATAGGTCAATGCTCAACCACTGAGCCACTTTGGCCGGGTGAGTACCATGTTTTAAAGCTATCACTCTTCACACTGATTGTGTTCTAGAATCAACAGTACATTTGCCCAGGTTGGGTACCATAGACAGAGCTATAACTTAAGTCAAGGCTTCTCAAAATGTAATGAGCATACTGATCCCCTGGAATCTTTTAAAAATGCAGATACTGTCTTTGTGGGTCTGGGATTGGGAACCAAGCGTCTACATTTTTTTTCTCGAGTTTATCTATATATATTTAAAAGCCTAAGTGACCGAACGACTGAACAACTGAATGACCTGGACTACCAGTCGCTATGATGCGCCCTCACCACCAGGGGATAGATGCTTAATGCAGGAGCTGCCCCCTGGTGGCCAGTGTGCTCCCACATCCAACCTTCTGCGATCCCTTCCCCCTCGGCTGGCTGGCCTCGATGGCCTCAATTGGCCCCGATCGCCGGCCAGGCCGAGGGACCCCACCCATGCATGAATTTGTGCACCAGGCCTCTAGTTAAGATATAATTGACATATATGCTAATTTAAGGTATACAATGTGATGATTTGATGCATGTATATATTGCACAATAAAGTTAGTTTAAACTTCCATCTCCTCCACACTGTTTTCCATAGTGCTGTAACAGTCTACGTTGCTACCAACAGTACAAAAGGGTTTTCTTTTTTTGGTGTTGATAACATAAAAGATATAAGAACAACTTTCAAGTATATAATACAGTACTCTTAATCATAGTCACCATGCTGTACATTAGACCCCCAGAACTTATTCATTTTATAACTGAAACTTTGTAGCCTTTGACCAATATCCTCTCGCTTCCTCCAACTCCCAGCCCCTGGTAACTACCATTCCACTCCACTTCTAAAGTTCAGCTTTTTAAAAAAGCTTTAGCATACAAGTGAGAATATAACAGTATTTGTCTTTCTCTGTTTCACTTATTTCACTTAGCATAATGACCTCAAGGTCCATTCATGTTCATGTAAAAGGCAGGATTCCTTCTTTTTAATGAATAATTAATATTCCATTGTATATATTTTCTTTATCCATTCAGTCATTGATGTATACTTAGTTGCTTCCATGTCTTGGCTATTATAAATAGTGCTGCAATGACCATGGGGGTACAGATATCTCTTTGACATTGTGACTTTGTTTCCTTTGGATATATACTCAGAAGTGGTATTGCTGGATCATATGGTTGTTGTATTTACAATTTTTTGAAGAACCTCCATTCTGTTTTCCATAGTTCTGTACCAATCTATATTGCTACCAACAGTGCATACACGTTCTCTTTCCTTGGTAGCCTCACCAACACGTGTTGTCTCTTGTTTTTCTTATAATAGCCATTAAGACAGATGTGAAGTGATATCTTATTATAGTTTTGACTTGCATTTCCCTGATGATTGGCGATGTTGAGCATCTTCTCATGTACCTATTGGCCATTTGTATGTCTTTTTGGAAATATGTTGATTTAAGTCCTCTGCCAATTTTTTAGTTAGATTAGTTGTCTTTTTGCTACTGAGTTTGTTATTGATTCCTTACATATTTTGGATATTGACCTTTTATCAGATAGATGGTTTGCAAATATTTTCTCCCATTCCATAGGTTGCTTTTTCATTTCAGTGATTGTTCCTTTTGCTGCACAGAAGCTTTTTAGTTTGGTATAGTCCCATTTTTTATTTTAGCGTTTGTTGCTGTGCTTCTGGCATCATATAAAAAAATCATTGCCAAGACCAATGTCAAGGAGCTTTCCTCCTAAGTTTTCTCTTAGGAATTTTATGGCCTCAGGTCTTATGTCTAAGTCTTTATTTCCACGGTCCGTATGAAGCTTAGTGCCTTAGTGTTGCTTATTGGGACCTTCAGGACTTTCTGGTTCCTCTGCTGCTTCCCCAGCAGAGAGAAGTATAAAGAGATGGAAATTACAAAAAAGACAAAACTTTTGGGGACTTAATGATATGAGGTGGCTTTAAATGCATATTACCAGGCCACAATCTAGATCCCCTGGATCAGCCAGGGAGCTGGGTGAGCCTAGGAACCTGCTTATTTAAAAATACCTCAAATGACTGATGTGGCCCTTCCCCACCATGTTGTGAGAAACCCTGATCTATTATTTTTCAAGCGTTATGCTGGCATGAAGAAAACAAATTAAATCTCTAGGTGCATCACAAATCTAATTTCTCAGCTACCCGTGGTTATGAAAGCCAGACATCTCTCTTTTCTGATTACACTTCCAGCTAGGGTCATTTCCTCATAAGATTCTAGCTCCTCTCTGCCCTGAGGTTAAGTTGAAGCATTTCTTCTTACTTGCCTTCCTAATTGCTGGGAAAGAGCTATTGTGCCAGGTTTTGCAACCTCTTCACTGTACCCTGGAGGGGCGCCATCTCAGTGGTGGGCCTAGTACTTTCTCTTTACAAGATGCTTTGTAGAGTCAGTAAGGTTTATAAAGTGCTTCATGAGCTATTTGGACCTGAGGCATTGCATAAAGAGATTATGCAAACAGAATGGCATCCATATTGCAGGCAGGTGGTGAGAAATCTCCTCTCCTCCCTTACCTGCCCTAGCCCTGGGAAGAATTTGAGTGCAGATCTGCTGAGAAGACTTTGAAGAGAAAGGCTGAGTTGTTAAAAGAATAAAATTGATAACATAAGCTGGTAACACCTGCAGGCTGGAGGGAGAATTACTGGAGGAGATGGATTGAGATGTTAGATATTATGCTTTGAGTAGAAAAATCTGTCAGCTGTGGGTATAATAATATTACTGTTTATTGACCATCCTATATAGGTCAGGTACTTAACTAGGTGTCTGCTTATATATCTTGTCTTATTCCATTTTCGTCACAATGCTGTGAGGAAAGGCCTTTTTATCCCTGTACAACAAAAAGGGAAACTGAGGCTTAGAGAAATGTGGTGAATTTGCTCCCTATAATACAATTACCAAATAGAAAATACAGGATTCAGAACCATGTTTCTTAACTGCAACCATCTTCTTGCCACTATACAGCTGTACATCCGTTAATATCTGGGAGGCAAATAGAAAGGAACGAGAGAAACGACAAGAGAGAAGATGTAAGACTGTTGCTGTAACCAAGACGAATCCCTTTCTGCCTTATGTTTTATGCCAAGTTCTGGTATATTATTGCTATCTCACAGATAATTTTTTATGTTAGACTTGGAAAAGTTTCCATTTCTGCTGAAGTAAAAATATAATTTGAAAACAAGTAGATGGTGATAATATTTTGCAAATAATCACTCAATATAGCTTTTATTTCCTTGTAGGTGTTGCTTCCCTTCCACTATCTTGTGAGTCATAAGGTTTATGGCTGAAGAAGAAATCGGGGGAATCAAAGATCATACATGAGGAAGGAGGAAATGGGGGAGAGACGCTTCTATCCCACTAGCACAGGAAGTTGTTTTGGTTCTGGGAGAAAGAGCCAAGGAAAGAGAAAGAGGTTGAAGAGTATACACACCAGCATCCTTACTTCTTCCCATGCTAGTGGTTGGATCTCAAGAGGTAAATACGCATTAGTAAAAAAAATTCTACGTTGTTTGATGCCAACCTCCTATTTAGGACTCTGGGGAGAGAGCTCACAAAGTACCCTCACAGACACACAATACTCATGGAATGTCCCAGAAGATAATCTAGGTTTTATTGAGTTCATCTTTTTGAAATTGGCCATAGTTCTGATCTAACTGCTTTAGGCAGTTTTTAATTTAGTTTTGTTAGTTCAAAGAGTTATCTTCACCAATTGTATTTTAGAAACACATACATGTTTTCGTTTTTACTCTTTGCTCTAGTAGCATAACACAGTGTATCAAATTTCATGAAAGGCCAGATAATTCTGACATCTATAGATGCTGAAACTGGTAATTTCTCATATGGCAAGGGGTAGAATAGGCTCCCCACTGTCTGCTCCCATTCCTGACAATACAGAATGGATATGAGCCATGCCATTAACACTTTGTGTTCACAGTAATAACACCCAAATATAGGGCAGACAGAGGTGGCAATGTCTCCTGTGGGTTAAGAGCTTTTTATTTGAATTTATTTCATGCACATGGGTTGACTTTACTTTTAGAAAATGGTGTAGGTTAGTGGTTGGCAAACTGCGGCTCGCGAGCCACTTGTGGCTCTTTGGCCCCTTGAGTGTGGCTCTTCCACAAAATACCGACTTCTGTGCATGGGCCATCGAGTTTCAATCACGTGGCTCGCGAGCTGCAGTTTGCCGACCACTGGTGTAGGTTATTGCAATTGTTGGATGTATTAAAATATACAATGGCTCAATGTCTGAAGCTGCCCAGTTTTCATGATTGTGGTTCCTTGATCATATCACTAGGAACCAGCTATCAGCTTTGGGTGCTTGAATTGATTGCAAGGATGGTTCAATTTGTTTTTGTCTTCCAGAATCTATGTCCTTTAGTAGAACCCTTCCACATTGACTCTGGGCTTATTTAGCCTTGTGACTTGCTTTAGCCAATGGAACAATAGCATATGTGACATAAGCACAGATTTGAATAGTACTTGTGCACTGGGGCTTGGTCTCTTAGTACTCTTAAATCTTGCCATCAAGGCCAGGCTAGCCGACTGGAGGATGAGACACCTCATGGAGGAGTGCTGTCCCCCAGTCAGCCTGGCAGCTGATAACAGCTACATATGTGAGTCTCAACCAAGGTTGACCAGGGTAGCTCAAATCAGAAGAACCAGCTAGTTTTACCCAATCTGAACTGGTGACTCATGGAATCCTGAGCTCAATAGAAACTTACTGTTTGGAACCACTACATGTTTGGGTTGTTTGTTATGCAACCAAATAAATATAGATATCAAGAACATGATTTCACTATACTTAGAATTCTTTGGTATTGGGGGATGACCTCATGAAGGACAGATGAATAAAACAATGGAAATTTATTAATATATTAGGGAGTAAGACTGATAGGTAGACAGGTTGATTATCAGTACATTTTCTCCTTTAGGAAAATTTCCATGAGAATCCAAATTACACTCAAAATGCATAAAATTGGCCCAAGGGAAGACAACTGCTTGATCTCAGTGCTTGCTTGCTGCATCCATTTTCAAAAGAGAAAGAGAGAGAGGGCAGGGGAGAGAGATAGAGATAAAGATAGAGTTAGAGCTAGAGCTAGCTAGCTAGATAGATAGAATCTACCATGTCCCAGTGTGGTCTGAGCCTCCTGCATCCTCGAGAGGATGGAGTTACATTTGCTTATTATTCCTATTTGGGCTCCTCTTCCCTAGAATCCATGAAAACTGCATTAAAAATATGCCTCTCTGGGGTCACACCCATGTTACTTATACCTGGAAATTATTACATATTACAAATCAGCTTTTATTATAGGTTGCCTCTATGGCATTTTATGTTTAAAGTATTTAATCATAGATATTTTAATGTTACAAGAGGAATGGATTGAATTAAGATGGATGGTTCCTGGAGACTAGTCAAGAGGCTACTGCAGTGGTACAGGCAGGGAGAATGATGATCAAGATTAAGTGGTTAGCCCAGCCAATGTGGCTCAGTGGTTGAGCACTGACCTATGAACCAGGAGGTCATGGTTTTATTTCAGGTCAAGGCACGCACATGGCCAGGTTGCAGGCTCAATCCTCACTGTGGGGAGTGCAGGAGGCAGATGATCAATGATTCCCTCTCATCATTGATGCTTCTATCTCTTTCTCCCTCTCCGTTCCTCGCTGAAATCAATAAAATATATTTCAAAAAAGATTAAGTGGTTAGCCAAATAACATATGCATAACCCATGGACACAGACAATAGTGCAATAAGCCTGGGGGAGGGGCTAGGGCTGGGGGGAGGGTGTCAATGGGGAAAGAAGGGGGACTTCTCCAATACTTTCAACAATAAAGATACATTTTAAAAAAGATGAAGTTGTTAGCTGTACAAGCATAGGGAATAGAGCCAATAATATTGTAATAACTATGTATGGTGCCAGGTGGGTACTTGAAGTATTGGGGGGATCACTTTGTAAAATATACGATTGTTTAACCACTACAGTATACACCTGAAACTAAAAAGAATATTGAATGTAAACTATAATTGAAAAATAAAATTTAAAAAAGTTGTTGGCTATACAGATGGAGAGAAGTATATGAACTTGAGAGAATTTGGAGGTAGGGCAGTCAGGATTGGATGAAGGTGGGGAGAAAGGAAAGAAACAGGTGTTGCTGGGTTTTAGGATGGAGCAGTTTGGTGGTGCCATTGGCCCTACAAGGTAAGTATTTTTATCTTTGTTTTTGTCCTATGGAAACACACACACACACACACACACACACACACACACACACTCACACACACACACACACACACTCACACGTGCTCAGAGGTGTTATTGAATTCAGATGACTTGGGCATAATGCTGGCATGACCAAACCCATAGTACTAGTAAATGTTAAGTTTTATTTTCATTGCCAAGTCACACAGCTAGTCTGACTTCAAAGTTTATACTCTTAGCCAATGCTTCTTAAATAATGTGCTTACGAATCACCTGGATATCTTGTTAAAGTGCAGATTATGATTCAGCAGGTCTGGAATGGGGTTTTAAATCCTCTATTTCTCATAAGGCCCCAGATAATGCTGATACTGCTGGTCCAAAAACCATTCTTTGAGTAACAGGGAACTGGAACACTTACATGAACATGGAGCAATCATAAGCATTTTAGTAATAGTAATGTCATTTTGGCAGCAATCAGAGCTGGACTATATTTTTCACACTTATAGAATGTGTGTAAAGTGTGATAAACAACTATCTCAGTTTGTCTTTGGGGCTTCAATTCTAAATTGTTAGTGTAAATAGTTGGGATGGTTCCTGGGACAGAAGAAGGGTATGAAGCTCTGACATGCTAAGAGATTGGGACACCCCAAACAGGTACTGAGTAATTTGTTTTAATTTTTTTTGTATTCAAAGCCATGGATTTAAAACTTTTTGGTGAAATGCAAATATTTAGTGAATAATTAATCTTAATCTTCTTGGAAGAAACATCAGGATAGTTTTCTTTGGAACAAGATATACCAGAACTTTTCTGGACATTCCAACAAAGATCTAGGGCAGCCTTGCATAGAATGCCCTTGAAATGAAAGTGATTGAACCACATTTGACAATCTTTAATGCGGAAAGACTCACCCCTCTTTTAGAAGCTATCTCCAGAACATAAAGGGCTAAAGAAGCCATCTCAGGCTGTCAGAAAATATTCAACTACATTAGTACAGGATGGGTTTGCTTGCTCAACAATTTAACTCAGGATGCTGTTGACAGATTTCTTAAGTATCTCCATCAAACTGCACACAACCTGACAGCATTTTTAAGTACTAAGCCCACATTTTTGTCAAAGAAAAACATTTTAAGCTGATTTCTCTAGGGGGTGTCAACTAGCTTTCATGGGCTGTCAGAGGAATCATGGTGAGTTAGCATCAGAAGCGATTTTGATCACCAAACTTTAGGGCTGGAAAGAATTTAGAATCCAAAGAAGTCACAGAATCTTAGAGCTGGTTGGAACTGAACAAAACCTCTCATAATGTAGTTGAGAAATGTGAGACTCAAAGAGGTGAAATGACTTGTAGTAAGTCATACAACTAGTGAATGACCACCCTTAATATCAGTGGTCGCCAACCTTTCAGCCCTCACGGACCACCAGTGGTCCACGGACCACTGGTTGGCGACCGTTGCTTAATATAGTTTTTGACATTGCTGGTCATGCAAAATAATCATATTGTTAAATGATAAAAATTAGACTTTCATAGGGCCTACATCTCCCATGGAGATATTTATTAAAGCATTTGGGGAACAAGGAAAAATTAGCCCCCCACATCAAGATGGAAGGCTTTGACCATCTTCTGCCTTGAAACATAAATGAGATTTAGAAGCATTCCATGTTCCACAAATAGGAGACTCCTGACATAATCTCTTTCTTCACAGGAAAACTGAAATCAGATAAATTTTTTCTTTTTTCCTCTGGAGGTTAACATGAGCTAAGAGACACCATGGGCAAGAAGAGAAGATGGTCCTTGTTTGATAAGGGCTCCTACCTGAGTGTTTTTTAGGGGTGACAAGTATGTGTTCCATACATTAATTATATAGCAAACATTATTTAGTTCCTATTGCTTTTCTTTCGTTTTAGTTTTAGTTTCCCTTTCTCAGTTCTGTAGTGAAATTCCTACAAAAAATATAAAATCCTCTTTTATATGACCTAAAGGAAGAAGAGTATTGGTTTATAACTAAGCTACATCAGCCAGGATCCTCACTTGCAAGATTAAAGTGCAGCACCCAGCATGGCACCCAAGGCCATTAATGATCTGGCACCTGCCCTGCCAACAGCTACCTACTGTTGTGGGGAACCATATTTGTTTTCAAAATGCATTTTCCTTTTCTCTAACTCTTGTGTCTTTGTGCTTCTCTTCAATCTGCCTGGAATAGCCAAGCCTTCCCCCCCACCCTCCCATCCCTTATACCATGTGAGCATTTGCTTATCCGATTAGACCAGGTCAGTATGTGCTCCTCTGTGAAGGCCTCTGCAGAGTCTCTGGTCAGAAGCAGTGGCTCTGTCTCCCTGCTATTTATAGCACTCTGCTCTTACCCTAACAATATGGTCTTATAATTAGCCATTTACATGTGTGTCTCTCTGCAATGATAAGCAAACCCGATCTGGTCTGCTTATTATTTGAGTCACCAGGGGCAACTCCAGAAAAACTACCACTGTCCTGGCCTCACCCCCAGAGATTCTGATTCAAAAGGTCTTGCGGGGGAAGCGAGGGCACTGGTATTTATGCTGAAGCTCACTCCCTGCCCCCTGGCAATTTGAATGTGCAGCCTGTGTTGAGAAATACTGTGATTAGAATGTCAGCTCTTTGCAGAGACTATGCTTATTTGTCTTTTTCATTATTCCTTCCTACTAAGTGCCCAGTACACTGCCTGGCAATGGGACTTGTGTTAGCCCAAAAAGTGAAGCTCGTCAACGTAGGCTCCTCTCAATACATGATTGCTCACTTTATTGAATGATTCACATTTTCAGAAGGGATTTAAATCCATTGGGGGAAGACAAGTATACAAACATCACAAAGAGGAAAACATGGCCAACTTTCATGTTTATCATTGACTTCCAAATATGCTATTTAAAAATAAATTTACGCCCTTGCCGGCTTGGCTCAGTGGATAGAGCGTCAGCCTGCAGACTGAAGGGTCCCAGGTTCGATTCCAGTCAAGGGCACATATCTGGGTTGCGGGCTCAATCCCCAGTGGGGGGCGTGCAGGAGGCAGCCGATCAATGATTCTCTCTCATCATTGATGTTTCTATCTCTCTCTCCTCCCTTCCTCTCTGAACTTAATAAAGAAATATATTTTTAAAAATAAATCTACAAGGACACTGCCAAGAGAATCATTTGTTTGGTACTAAGGAGGACAGAAATGGGAGGAGGTGGGTAGAGGTTTGCAGTTGTGGGTGATGTTTTGGGAAGTAAAAAGTATTTTGGTGAGGCATAAACATGAATAAATGCCAGAGACACACTGGCTGGGTCCAGCTCTATCACTTACTAGTTCTGTGATCTTTCTCAAGTAACTTCACCTCTCTGTTCTCACTTTTCTTACCTGGCAAATGGGATGTTGATGTTAATACTGGTAATTGGCTTCTTAGGATTATCATGATGGTCCAATAAATTAGTATACATAAGGCACCTAGAACAATGTCCGGTGCATAGTAAGCTCCCAGTGAACCTTAGCTGCCATTATTATTATTATTATTATTATTATTATTATTATTAGGCATGGAGGTTTTGCTGGAGTAGGGGGTTGATGTAGTGAAGCCAGTCACCTAGTATAGAAATAGATAATGTAGTCTTATTGTCGTTCCCTGTTGTCTATGTTTGTCCAGCATCCTTGACCTAATGTATTAGAAGGAACTACTGCCTTTTATCTTGAAAGTATAAATGAAAAAGTGTTTGGAAGATGCCTTGGGGCACCTTATCCATTCACTAGAGAATGACCAATGATGGCACTCAGCTTTTCAAATGGAGGCCTCAAATGCATTGTTTAAGCACAATTGACTTGGGGCCTTTGGCAAAGAATATCATTGCTTTCTTACAGTCCTGCTGGGGGGCACTTTCAGGCTTAATATATATATTTGCTAGAGAAAACAATAGTTTTTTTTTCCCCTCTATCAATGGTTTTTCTTAGGCAATGCTATGAGCATAGCACATATTTCTGTTAAAGTCCTTTCTTTTAAAAATGATATTGATTCATAGAAAATAGATATTAAGACATCTTTCATGGACTTCTTACATGACTGTATAGGAGAATTAACTCTTTGGCCACCATCTATTCTACCTAATGTAGAATATAGCCATTATCTACATGCCAGATAGAACTCAAGATCCCTCTCGGTTCAATGGCAACATAAAAACCAAATTTCCAAATGACAAAATTAATTTAATTCATCAAGAAACAAAAATATTTTATAATATATTGGCCTATGTGTACTTCAGAATGTGACTGTATTTAGAGATAGGGCCTTCAAATTAGTGATTAAGTTAAAAGGAGGTTGTTAGAGTATGCCCCAATCCAATCTAACTGGTGTCTTTCCGAGAAGAGATAGGACACACAGAGAGATATTAGGATGCCATCCCCAGGGGGAAGACCAATGAAGAGGCAACAAGAGGTCAGCCATCTGCAAGAGGCCTCAGAAGAAACCAGCTCTGCCAGCACCTTTATCTGGAATTTTCAGCCTTCAGAACCGTGAGGGAAATAAATTTATGTTGTTTAAGTCACCCAGTCTGTGGACTTTTATTATGATAGCCTTAGTGCACTTATATATTTGCCTTCTTCCAATTTTGATCACAAAGTGCAATGGGCATGATAGTGATAACACTTTTGTCAGCATCTGGGTGACTCAGCCTCATGTTTGTGAAGCATCATTTACACAAACAGGTAACATCCCACAGATCACATCAAAAGTAGTCCCAGCCTCCAACAGGGGCTGACGTCTCACGTCACATTGCCCCTCTTCTAACCTAGCCATCTGGTCCAGTCCTCCAGAGCAGGGTAGGGTCTGTGCCATAACTATCAAATCAGAATTGAGAGCCTACTTCTCATTGGTTCACTTTTAAAATTTTATTTGAGAAACCTAGGACTGTAATTACTGGTGCTTAACTGCTTTATCTTGCTTAAGAAGACAAATTTTAGCAATGCTGGGAAGTAAATCATTTTTGTGGCCACATTATGCTGACTAATATGGCATAATCTCAACTTAATTTATTTAAAATAATACATTCCCAGCCCAAGCATAGTCAGCATGTTTACAGTTTTCCTGTATCCAATGAAAGATCATCAAAACATCCATTAGGACTTTTCCATAATCCCTAAAGCTAAATATGCAACATATTCTTGAGAAGATTCCCCATATGTTAGCTGATGCTTGCTTTCCTTTCCTCAACTTTCATGGAGAAATAACTTAAATGAATAATAACTGTTATAACAACACTTAGAATAATAGATAACAAGTATTGAGCTTTTCCATGGGTGGAACATTTTGTTATGCATCTAATCTTGTAGTACTTCATACATTAATTTAAAAAATAATTTTTATGACTTAGCTGCTGTTACTATATCCATTTTGCAGATAAGGAAATGGAAATAGAGAGTTTATAAAAAACTGTCTATATAAACTCATAGAATAAAAGACCAACCTTACATAACATTTTTTGTCTTGTTCATGTTACTATCAGTTTTGAATATATTTTATTTTCAATAACAGAAATTGCTTTACAAATACATATGTATCTGTGCAGTGCAATGAGTGCAAAAACAAAGTCTTTGGAACCAGATAGAACTGGCATAAAATGTTAGCTCTGCTCTTGACTAACTCTATGACCTTGGAAAAATTACTGAACTTAGCCAAGCATTAGTTGATTCAACTATCAATGGGGCTCATATTACAGCCCTTATAGTAAGTAAGTCTTTGTGTGGACAAGGATTGGCTTACAGTTATTCATATGGAAAATAATACAATAATTAATAAATGATAATACAAGAATGAACTCTGTGTTTTGTGTAGTCACAAGTGTAAACTTACTTTTGCCCCATCCTGTATATTTTAAACTTCTCGTGGGTAGATAATTAGGAGTGGAATTGTTGGGGTGTATGGTAGATTTATGTTTAACTTTTTAAGATGCTACCAAACTAGTTTCTGAAGTGGCAATATCATTTTACATTCCTATCAGCATGTATGAGAGTCCCTGTTTCTTCACACTTGTTATTGCCTGTTGTCTTTTTTTTTTTTTAATTTTATTTTTTATTACAAAGGGTATTACATATGTGTCCATTTTTTTCCCCGCCCTAGACAGTCCCCTAGCCTCCCCTATTCCCCAGTGTCTTATGTCCATTGGTTATGCTTATATGCATGCATACAAGTCCTTTGGTTGATCTCTTACCCCCCTACCTCCCGCCCCCGAACCCTCCCCGGCCCTCTTGATTATAGCATTCTGAGCCTTGTAGTGGGTAAGTGGTATCTCATTGTGGTTTGAATTTGTACTTCCCTAATGACTAATGATGTTCAGCATCTTTTTATGTGTTTAATAAGCGTTTGTATATCTTTTTGGTAAAATGTCTATTCAAATATTTTGCCCATGTTTTAATTGAGTTGTTTGTCTTATTAAGTTGTAAGAGTTCTTTATATATTCTGGATAAAAGCCTCAATCTCTTGGCTGTCTCTTGCGTCCCATATATTTGTGGGGCTCTAGTATGTACATATGTACACACAAAACTTGCTTTTTTTCCTTTTAAGGGATTACAGGGGGTGTCTCAGACAATAACCTAGGAGGATTAGAGAAAATTATTCCCCCGCTCACACTATGGAATGCTATATTCTCCTTCAAATGTTTAACCTTCACCAGAAACTTACCAGCTATATCAGATTTCAGCTCTCTTTCTCTGACACAAGCACTCTCTTTTTCTCTTTTTCCATATTGTTGGCCTAAGAAACTGCAACTCAGATGTTTTGGGGGCTAATCTCAGCAGATTCAAAGGTAGGAAATTTTATCCCATATCTTTAGGAATCAGGTTACTGAAAGCTCAATGGAGTCTGTTCTTTGCCTTGTGGTCAAGAGAGTTTTATCTCAAAACTAGAGGCCCAGTGCACAACATTTGTGCACTTAAGGGGTGGGGGTCCCTCAGCCCAGCCTGCATCCTTTTGCAGTCCGGGAGCCCTGGGGGGATGTCTGACTCTGGCTTCTAAGCCGCAGCTGGACATCCTTAGCACTGCCATGGCAGCCGCTGCACTCACCAGCTGTCAGCCTGGCTTGTGGTTGAGCAGTGCTCCCCCTGTGGGAGCGCACTGACCACCAGTGTGCATCATAGCGACTGGTCATTCTGCTGTTTGGTCTATTTGCATATTACCCTTTTATTATATAGGATGACAAAGGGGGCAGGAAACCTTTGATTACTTCTCCCCAGCCTGCCTGTCTCTTAGCAGCAGCCTCAGTAGCCATCTCTGGTGGTGGTGGTTTCCTGCATTTCTGGTCACAGCAGCATCCAGGAACATCACCTGGTTGGGGCAGCTTTTCTGGTCAGTGGCAGCACCCAATGGCCACTGTGTGGAGTTCTACCCTCCAGGACCATTTCTGGAAACTAAATTTCCACAGAAAAAGTTT
>NW_006287277.1:781439-796741 GCF_000327345.1 Myotis davidii | reverse complement strand
TGCTTTTTCAGGACATGCTTTACATACAACTGTTTTTAGGATGCGAGCTGGCTGTCACATCCTGGGTGGCTACATTTGGAGCTGCTCCCTCCGGCTGTGCTGTTAAAAGCCTCCTGTGAGAGTATAGACCAGGCAGGGAGGCAGCATCCTCACAGAACTGAGAGCACAGAATTTGATATTAGGCAGACTGATAATCCAAAGCAGGCTCTGCCCTTTTCTAATTCCATGATCTTGGGTAAGTAATTTAATCTTTGTAGTCCTCAAGTTTCCTCATATGTACTAAAATGGGGATAACTTTTCCTATCTCATTGGGCTATTTTGAGGATTAAATGAAAATTACTTTGTGTCTGATACATTATAAGAACTCAGTCAATTCTAGCTACTATGATATTACTAGATGCTAAATAAATATTGCTTGAATAACTAAACTGCAGAAGAGACTGGCAAAGAGCACTAAATTCTTCTTCACATTGCGTTCAAGGACATCCTGAAAAAACTGACAAAAGAAACAACTGCTTGTTCTTTCCAGAACATTGCCTGTTTTTACTCTTACCTGCCCCATTTGGGTAGCTGAAGTGCTCTTCCTCCCTCCCTCACTGGGGGAACCACTCAGCTTTCAGATATAGCTGAAATATCAAACATTTATGAAATATGCTCACAGCTTTTATCCCATGTGTACATCTCTCATATTGTTCTTCCTATATTGCTTTGCAGCACTTGTTTGTCTTCTTTATCAGACTTAGAATGCTTGAAATACAGGAGTTGGCCTTATTCTTCTAAACATTTCATTTCAACAGGTACTCAATATAGAAAGTTATTTATGAAATATTTCACTCTCCTTTTCTTGGTGTGTATTACATCTTCAAAATCCTGTATATATTTTACAATTACAACACAACTAAATTTGAATTAGTCATATTTCAAGTACTTAATAGCTACATATAGCTAATGTAGGGTGTCCCAAAAATGTATACACTCTTTGAATGATTATAAAGTCAGTATTTATTAACTTCCAGTTCATTTTTAAAATTTAAAAGAATCTACAGAAATGAATTTTTTTTTTTTATCAATGCCTGCTTTCAAACTGATGACAGTTCTGGTCCAGGCACTGCTGATAACTCAAAGCAGTAGAATTGCAAACATCAAGAATCATTTCATTCAGTATTTGTGCACCCTCAATTCATCAACTGTTGCCTGTTTTGTACCATAAATTTTATCTTTTATGTAGCCCCATAAAAAGTCTGGTGGATAAATATTCTTTGTTCAAAGCTTAGTCTGGCTTCACCCATTATTTCAAATCAGTTAAACCTGAAAAGGAGTGAAAATCTGTGGGGAAGCATGGGACTTGGTTGGAATGTCTATAAGGAGGATTCTCCAAAAGGTCGGGGGCCCCTGAGGGCCCCTACCTTGACTTTTCCAAACAAGTCTGACCCCCAGGTGTTTTACTAGAATCTTTATGTTTAGACTCAAAACGTCCTTATTTGAAATACACTACAGATGCATGTGCTTTCTCAAGGATGCTTACCCTGCTGATAGTATCTAATAGTTAATTTTAGTTCAAGCTGTTGTGACAATAAAAGCCTAAGGAGGCAGGTGAATAGGGCTACTTGGTGGCGATAGCCAAGTAGCCCCTTAGTCCTCTCTTTCAGAGAAACATGTGTCAGAGTAATCATTCATCCATAGTTCAGGGTCTGCTTGTCAGTCCCGGCAAAAATCAAGTGAGTTATCAGCTGTTAAAGTGTGTATATATGTTTTGGGGACACCCTGTAGATACTGGATTAGATAGCACAGTTCTAAATGCTCCATCTTCTGTATTCTCATAGATAGCAGTCTGTGTATATCTCAATTATAATACTTAAAATAGATTATATTACAAATTATATCTTCATGTGTGCTTCCTATGAGCATTTCTAGGATGAAGGTTTTGTCTTATTTGTCTTTGCATCTCCATTTTGTGATATAGTGCTTACATTATAGCAAGTTCTAAATAAATAGTTATCAAATGGAATATTATCACTGTCATTTATTGAGCAACTACTAAGTGCCTGGGACTTTATGCATAACATTTCATTTAATCATTACAAAACATTGATCAGTAGTCATCCCCAGTTTACAAATAATACAATGGAGGCTCAGGGAGTTTTAATAACTTCTCCAAAGTTAATAAAGTTATAAGTAGTAGAGTTGGCATTGAATCCTTCTGACTCCAAAAGTGAAACATGACTCTCATCAAAGCATGTGGGTTCTACTTCAGCTTCATTTCTACTGTAATTGGATGACCTTTTGCATAATACCAAAACCCCTGAGCCTCAGATTCCTATTTGTAAGATGAAGGAATTGCAAACGCTAATATATATGCTCCCTTTAAGTTTAGAATCCTGCAATTTTAACTTATACATGTAATTGAGTCAAATTTTCTCCACATATAAGTTGTCCAGAATATAAAATATATCCTAAATTAGGCATACTATATCACTTGGTTACAGCAATAGAATATCTATACTGCACATTTATCAGATTTTAGTATGAAAAATATGGCTAAAAAATAAATTGCAATAAGTGGAATTCTTTTTCTTTTCTACCCTGCATGAAAAAGCAAACGTTGTTTTATTGGCATTCTTACTTGATCCTAATGCTTTAACACTGGTTTCCCCATTTAATTAATTTGAAGACCTTTAATGAACTTTTTGATGCTACACCTAATTTTAACATGGAAAACATTCATTTCTCCCTGAATATTCTCTCCCCAATTCTTACAATATTCCCTTCACCAGATTACATTTATAAACAAAGCTCAGGGGCACTAAAATATGCCTATACGTTGAAATAAAATCAAGTGGAAATATCTTCCTCATTGGACTAGGACATCTTTAATTATTTCAGATGACTGCATTTTTTTCTTTATTGATTAAGGTATTGCCTATGTGTCCTTAGCCCCCCATTGCCCCCCATCCCCCACTCATGCCCTTACCCCCCTGGTGTCTGTGTTCATTGGTAAGGCTTATATGCATGCATACAAGTCCTTTGGCTGATCTCTCCCCCTACCCCCACCCTCCCCTACCTTCCCTCTGAGGTTTGATGGACTAGGACATCTTAAAGACCCTTAGTGCTTTAACTTCATATGACTTTTTTTCCCTATAAATTGTGTGATAATGGCTTTACATACTCAAGGATTTCTGCAAGTGGAACTCAGGGTCAGTTAATGATGGGGAATGTAATTGCAGTAGAGCAGGTATTGGCAAACAGCCTGTGGACAAAATACAACCTGCTGCCGGCATTTGTAAATAAAGTTTTGTTTGTACACATCCATGTCCAGTTGTTTATGTAATGTCTATGACTGTTTGGGGGCTACATATAGCTGGTAAAGCTGAAAATATTTATTATCTGGCCTTTACAGTGTTTGCTGACCTCTGTTTAGAGCATACTGCTTTAGTCTGCTATCTAGTGGAACAGTCTCCACCATGAAGACCATCGAGATTCTGAAATGACCTACTTCTTTTATATATATATAATATTTTTATTGATTTCAGAGAGAGGAAGGAGAGGGGAAGAGAGACAGAAACATCAATGATGAGAGAGAACATTGATAGGCTACCTCCTGCACACCTCACCCTGAAGACTGAGCTCACAACTCGGGCATGTGCCCTGACCAGGAATCAAACTGTGACCTCCTGGTGCATAGGTTGATGCTCAACCACTGAGACATATTGGCCGGGATGAAATGACCTATTTCTTGAAGGGAGTTCACAAAAAACCCAGCTGGAACCCAAGTCTGGTAAAAATTTGAGAAGAAAGAAAAAGTCATCTCTACACTTACATTGCTGGATGATAAAGTTATTTCATGCTAATTGAGATACAGGTGGGAAACAATGTACTACAGTTGTTAGATGGTGTTTAATCCTAGAATGTTCTAAAGATTTCTGTGGCCTTAGGTAAGGAAAACAATTTTTACCTGCTTTCTTTAATTATAATATGTAATATATGACTTCACTTACATTATCGATGATAGTACATACCTCTGGGGCTGTATGAAACTTTTTTCTGTACTAACATTTATTATTATTTTTAATTTTTATTGAATTTATTGGGGTAATATTGGTTAATAAAATTATATAGGTTTCAGGTGTACAATTCTAAAATACAACATGTGTATATTGTATTGTGTGTTTCTCACCCAAAGTCAACTCTCATTCCGTCAACATTTATTCCTCCTTTACCCTCTTCTACCTCCCCCCACTCCCCTTTCCCTCTTGTAGTCACAGTACTGTTGTCTATGTCTATGCGTCAGGGCTATATAAAACTTAAATGAATTAATACATGTAAAGGACTTAGACCAGAACCTGGCAGTCAAAGGACATTAGCTATTTCAAAGGAAGCAAAACGTACCAAGAAACTATGTTTCCCCTGAAGCTATTCTAGATTTCAATCTAGAGCATGAACTATAGAAGTCTCTACTAAGACTACATTTATTTTCCTTATTATGCAGATTCTTCTGGTGACATCACACAAGAAAAAACTTATATGAGAGAAAACTACTTATGTTTGGCAGGGACTCTATTTGTTTGTTATTAAAACATATTCTGATGATGCTCTAGCTGCCATAGCCAGAGGGAAGTAATGTACAAACCAAAGCAAATCAGCAAATTTGAATGTTATTTTCTGAACATGACATATTAGAGAGCGTATGTTGTTTGACAGATACCGAGTCTTTGGGACTCCAAGAGAAGCATCCGTCATTCTGCAGAACAAAATGAAACTATGAAATTGGGGGGAAAGTTTGCTATTGAAGTGTCACTAGAGCTAGTTATCATTTTGGCTTGTAGGAAAGAGCAGCTGCTGTTAGTGGCCACCCACATCCCCTCAGCACTAATGTACGTGTGTGACAGCTTGACTCTCAACTATCAGCACTTGATCTTTCAGGGATCTCTCTGGCCACCTAATCCCTTCTGGCTGCCCACATACAGTAGTCCATATATGCCAGAGCATGAACACCCTCTGGGTACAACTCTAAACCAATATCCAATGGGAATTGGTGTCCTTTAGATGTGACATTGCTCATGTGTGTGTGTTTACACGGGCTCCCACAGCTCCCCAGCGGGCATAAGCTCCAGTTTTCCAAAGTAGTAAATTGCTTCATCACAATCCCTTTCTTGACTTTCTGTCTTATCTCACATCCCCATCCCTTCGAAATGCTCCAAGATTTCCTGTGAAATACACCTTTTGTATTTATCTCAAGGTCAGCTTCTGGAGAAACCCATATGAAGACAAGGTGAGATGCTGTTGTAGTTTTTAATTGTATCTTATGGGTGCATTTTCCTTTATTATTTACAAGATAAATTATAAGCACATAAGTGAATAGGTTAACTGTATAACAACCAACCATTTTTACCACAAAACAATCGATTTTCACACAACAATCATTGGATAAATTTTTGCATACAACGTAAGTGGGACCGAAGGCCAAATATGGTGGATATAAGTTTTTAGGTTCACTTAGCAAAATTTTTGAAAGATCTGAACCTTTCCTAAGTTCAGAAAGTGAATCATAAACCTGTTGAAGTGTGTATAGAAATGGATTTGCTTAAGTGTCAAAAGCTATTCACTTTCTATAAAATATATCTAAATTTTCTATGATGGAATAAACAAAAACAACTATATATTTATAGCTGTAGAATGAATATTGAGCAGGGTTTCTTAATTTTTAGTCTGTGGATAGCAAGAGTTCAGAGCTGGGCTTCAGGGGATCAATGAAATCTCTGGAATTGCCTTCAAAATGGGACAATGCACATATTTCTGAAGAAAGTTTCCTAAGCCTGCATTAGATTCTCAAAGGTATTTATGACCCAAAATACATGGGAGCAGGCAACCATATTAAAGATATCAGAATCGATAGGCAAAGGCCTTTAAATGTATCCTTAAGGAAATCTTTGAGAATATTAAAATATAAAAGATTAAAGACTCTGGTTCTGATCATGGCAGAATTATGCTTATCAGATTTATCTTTTTATCATAAAAATCTATCAAACTGGACAAAATATATGAAAAAACTGGAGACAAAACAGAGTTTTGAGCCTGGCCAATGTAGCTCAGTGGCTGTGTTGACCCATGAACCACGAGGTTGCTGGTTTGATTCCTGGTCAGGGCACATGTCCAGGTTGCGGGCTCAATCCCCAGTGGGGGAGGGGCATGCAGGAGGCAGTCAATCAATGATTCTCTCTCAACATTGATGTTCCAATCTCTCTCTCCCTATCCCTTCCTCTCTGAAATCAATAAAAATATTTTTTAAAAAGAGTTACAGTATGTGTGAATAAACAGTGAAATAGAAAACACAACCTAGAGGAAAATACAGAGATCACACAGATAGTGAAATTAGTGGGCAAAGGTTTTAAGTTAGCTATTACAAAAATAAATATTAAGGAAAAATGGACATGGTGAGAACATGTGGGAAATCTCAGCAGAAGAAGATCAAACAATAAGAGAAATCTAAATAGGAACTGCAGAATTAAAATGTAAAACATCTGAAATTAAAAATGTACTGGATGGGCTTAACTGCAGAAGAGGAAAATCAGTGCTGTTGAAAATAGGTCAATAGAAATTATTCAAATTAAAGAACCAAGAAAAACATAAGACCAACAAATAAAATACCTGTTGCACAGGTACTGGCCTGTTTAACAATACCAGGAAATGTAACAATATGTAGTTTTAATTTGAAAAAAGAGAAGAGAGAGTGACTGGGGCAGAACAAATATTTGAAGAAATAATTGTCCCCCAAATTTCAAACTTGTGAAAAATGCCAACTCACAGATCCAAGGAGGTAAAAAACTTCTCAAGCAGGATAAACAATGAAACTCACATAGAGGCAAATTTTAATCAAATTTCTGAGACCCAAAGATAAGAAACAAATTCAAAAATCAGCAACAGATAAAAGACACATTACACACATGGGAACAATAATAAAAGTAATGACTGATACCTTATCAGAAACCATTGAAGCCAGAAATAATGGAATGCCATTATAAAGTGTTGAAACAACAAAACTTTCTACTGAGAATTCAATATCCAGAGATGCTTTACTTCAGAATAGAGAAAAAAGCAAAGGCATTTTCAGATAAACAAAAGCTACGACAATTCATGATAGCAGACCTGCTTTATAAAAATTCTTAAAGCTGTAGGGAACTTAAGTGCAGATGAAAACGCAATCTACCTAAAGTAATGAAGAGTTCCAGAAGTGATAAGTATGTCAGTAAATATGAAAGACTTTAGAAAACAATTTCTTTCTTTTTTTTTAGAAAACAATTTCTTAATGTATTTAAAAACCTTTTTCCTTTTTAAATTAAATTTATTGGGGTGACATTGGTTAATATGATCATATAGGTTTCAGGCGTGGGTTTCTAAGTTACAAGATCTGTATTTTGCACTGTGTGCCCACCACCCAATGTCAAATCTGCTGTTGCTATATATTTAGGACCCTCTTTAACCCTAAGCCCCTTCCCTCTGGCAACTACCACACTGCTGTTTGTGTTCACGAGTTTCAGTTTTATTTCCCACATATGAGTGAAATCATATAGTTCTTAGCTTTTTCTGACTGACTGATTTCACTTATAATATTCTCAAGATCTACCCATGTTGTTTTCTTAATGTATTTAAGAGGTAATTGATTATTCAAGGCAAAAATAAGTTATTTTATAGATTGTGAGAATCAATGTTGCTAAGATTTTAATTCTCCCCAAATTTATCTATATATTCAATGAAATCCCAATAAAAATCCTAGCAGGTTTCTAAGTGCCATGGCAAAAATTGCCAGGCTGGCCATTGCCCTTCATCCGGGCTCTGAAAGCCGGGCCCAACTCCTCTCCCGGAGGAGAGGCCCAGGAAGGGCTTGAGGGGCTGAGGCCGCAGTCTGAGGAAAGTGGGGGAGAGGAGCATGCCCGTCTGAGGTGAGTTGGGCGGCTTCGCTGTGAGGCGCATTAGTGGGTCATTGTGAGGTAATCGGACGCACTACCCTTAGGAGAGCAGGGTGGGGCTCTGAAGGCAGAGAGAGATTTCAGTTGGGAGTTCGTGAGGCCTAACTATCGCCATCTAAACCCGAATCATGCCCACCAGACTGGGGCCCATGTAAGGATCCTGGGATCATTGATGGTGAAGAAATGGGTGATTGTCTGGTTTTATAACAGAAGTGGTACATTTCCGGATTGGGAATTTCCCTGGAAGAACAAGAACAAGAAGAAAACGAAGGAGCAGTAATAAAACCGCCCACTCCAGTACCATCTACTTCAAGATTATCCACATTTCGACTCATTGAACTATCTTGCAACTTAACAGGATAGCTCCTAAGACTACAAGTGTAGGACAATTCTATTCAAAATATTATGTCATAGTCTGAGAAGATAAAAAAATACTTAAAGAAGGAATCAATTGTAGTTTTAGACACCTCTGACTATATTTTGGATAGGTTCACAGTAAACTTGTTTGAGTAGCACAGACTTACCAAACTTTCCTGGAAGGAATCCTGGAAAACCTATTCCATTGTAAAGGCTGTGTTTCCCAGTTCGTAGGTAAAGGCCCAAACCTCACTGCAATCATGGCTTTCACAAATTACAGCAGTCTGAATCGAGCTCAGCTAACCTTTGAATATCTGCACACAAATTCGTAAGTATCCTGTAGATGCCACTATCGTCACCATTAACTCATTTGTTGATATTAGTATGGAAAGCCTCCTCCCAGGAAATTTCGCTTTTTCACTTTTGGTGATGAGCCTTGAGCTCTGTATGGAAGAACAGAGATCAGTGAAACATCTCTTGCTAATCCAGAAGAATATGACCATTAATTGGATCAAAACTTATTTGTTCAAATGCAAACTAGTTATTTGAGGTCACTATATCGAGTTGTTTCTGAAGTGTTTGATTAGGAATCCAAGTACTGTTCTTTGGATCACCAAAAGTTGGACTATTCTAGCATATTCGCTTTAGTGACAACAGCAAAAACTGTTGGGCTATAACAAGTTTTTTTTTTTTTTTCTTTCTAACAAGGTGGGGGGTGGGAAATTGCCAGGCTGACTCTAAAATATGTATGCAAATATAAAATGATTGTTAGATAATTTAGATTAGTAAAAAAGATCCTTTAAGAAAGATCAAATTTGGAGTATCCACACTCCTTGATTTTAATAATTACTATAAATCAACAGCAATCAAGAGAGTATGGTATTGGCATACATATAGCCAAATCAATGGATCAGAATAGAGTACACTAACAGACCCACACATTATGGTCAACTGACTGTTGACAAAGGCACTAGGTATTTGAAAGAGGGAAAGAATAGTCTTTTAAATAAATGGTGCTGGAACAGCTAGTTATCCATAAGGGAAGAAATTAAATTTGACTATTATATCTCACTCACAAAATTAATTCAAGATAGATCATAGACTCAAACATACAAATTAAAGCAGTAGAACTTCTAAAGGGAAACAACAGAAAAATATCTTCACAATGTTTGAATTTCTCAGGACACAGAAAATACTAAGCATAAAAAACGGATGAACTGGATTTCATCAAAGTTAAAAACTTTTGCTTATTATAAGAAACGAATTATTTAGTAAAAATAGGCAAGACTGAGAAAAACATATTTACAAAATATACTGGGTAAAAAACTAACATCCAAGATCTAGAAAGAGCTTTTATAACTCAAAAATTTTTAAAAAATCAATGAAATAAAAATTGGGTAAAGATTTAAAAAGACAAGTCACAAAAAAGATAGATATACAATTGGCCACTAAGCACATGAAATCTTTTTTGACAATCAGTGTGACAATCAGTTTGAGGCAGCTCTGCCTCTGTATCTACTATTGTTCATAAGTTTATAATGGTCTTTATTATCCATGAATGAGTGAGATAATGTGGTATTTTTCCTTCATTGACTGGCTTATTTCACTTGGCATAATGCTCTCCAGTTCCATCCATGCCGTTGCAAGCACATGAAATCTTGATCAATGCGTTTAGTTATCAGGAAAATACAAATCACATCCCTGTTGAGATACTACTACACATTCATTAACATTTGAAGATGATGCTGAGCCACTGGAATTTTAAAAAATTTCATTGCAGTGTCTTATACAGTGAAATGTACACCTACCCTATGACCCAGCAACTCCACTCCTGAGTAGCTACTCAAAAGAAATGAAAATGTGTTCACAAAATGACTTGTTCAAAGAATGTCCATAGCAGTTTTATTCATTAAAGTCTTAAACTGGAAACAACCAAATGTTCATCAACAAGCTGATGGATAAAAAATTGCATTATATTTGTACAACAGACTACTCCTTTTTGTACAATAAAGAGGATGAAATCACTGATACACACTACATGGATGGATATTAAAAGCATCATGCTGTGTGTGACAGAGTCCTACGCAAAAGAAACCATAGTGTATCATTCCATTCATATCATAGAATTCCACAATAAACCCAAATAATGTATGACAATATTACAGCTGAGGTTGTTTCTGGGAGCCTGTGCTTGATTGACTGGAAGGGGCACAAGGGAATATTCTGGGGTCATTCTAATGTTCTAAATCTTGATAGGTGTTTGGGTTACACAGTTGTATGCATTTATCAAAACTCATTTTGATAATTATAGCCCTAAAATCTGGGCATTTCACTGTATGTAAATTATACCTCAATTAAAATTTAAAAAATTAAAATGAAGCACATTTCTAGTTGAACTGCACACTTCCCCTTTAGATAGCTCCCCCCCCCACTACCACCCCCACCCCCCGTAACAAAGGTATCAAACAGGTAATACCTTGCTTCTGCATTGGGAGTGCAATGTGTTAAGCCTAGGTAGACTATGAAGATAAACGAGACACAGTCTTTGTCCTCAAGTTGCTTATTATCCTTGTAATCTGGGAAGGGGAGAGCTGAGCAGACAATAGAAGGAAAGGAAAATAATGCGACAATATTTCCCTGACAGTTGTGAGTTCAGCACCACTAAAGTGGAGAAACTCTGGCCACAGAAAGTATTAATTAGGTTTAGATTTTCACCAGCTCAGCGCTGAAAGGGCCATTGTGATTAACGGGACTAATTAGGCCAGCCCCGAGGGCAATATCTGCATATAAATAAATAGGATTATTCTTTATGCCTCTCTAACATGTCACCTTATATTTCTATTGTGAACTGTTTGGGGGCACTTAACCTAATCACTTGTCTAGACTTGTCTTCAAGATAGACGGGCTTTTCAGATTTTATTGTTATTCTTACCAAAGGCAGAAAAATCAGATTGATTCTAGGTAGAGGCAGAAGCAAAAGGAAAAATGTTCCCACAATCGGATCTCAAAAGAATCCGGGGAACATGCTAGATATACCACTGTTATGAATCGAAAGCCTGTCAGGAAAATCCACAAAGTAATGCCTTTCAGTTCCCACTGTTCTGAAACTTTGTGCTATTGTTTTCAAAATCTCTATTAAACGAAGCCCCTATGTTTTTGTAATGGAAATAGTTTACAAAAACTTTTAGATCCCATCAATAATTAAACATTATCAAAATTTCATGTATAATAAACTATAAATCCTACCCTGGGGTTTCCATTGCTCTACTCTCTGGAAGTTGAGTAAGACCTTTTGTTATTGGTGGGCCTCCATAGTCAAGTAGATGTAAGTATGGGGGAGAATGGAGGTAGGTGAGAAGAAATACAATGAAAATATGCCAAAATTGATAGTAATATGAGTATAAACACTGCTTTTTGAGTATTATTATTGTGAAATGAAATATATATACAGAAAACTACACAAAACAAATGTGTGTCTTAGTGCATTATTATAAGTAAGGTAAATAAGATTCTAGCTACTAACCAGGTCAAGAAATAGAACTTTGCCAGTCACCCTCTGAAATTCACCCTCAACACTCTTTGCCTTCAAAAGGAATTACCATTCTTACTTTTAATAGTAATCATTTCCTTGCATTTCTTCATAGTTTTATTATCCAAGTGGTCATGTTTAGAAACTATAGTTTAATCTTTTGCATTTAAAAAAACTGATACGGTTTTTAAGTTCCTTTTATTATACAAGTTCTTCAATCCTCTTCTTTCTCTATAATTTACCTCTTTTGAATACAGAATGTCACACATGCTGGGTTTCGCTGTTGGCTTACTTGTGGTACAGATCAATATGTTTCTGTTTACTAAATTTTCTACAGACTGGCTTCAGAAGTTTGATCACACTCAGATTGAATTCTTTGATAAAACCAAAGGGGATAGTGTGTTCTTTCTTAAAATGACACATAGTTGTCTGTTTTCATTATGGGAATAGCTGTTGATTCACAATGGCTAGCTAGATCCATTAATTTGAATGAGGTTGCAAAAATGATGCTATTCTAATTTATTTGTTTATTTGAATATTTTTACAAGAGATACTTATCATCTACTATTTGGTGACTCAGAAAAAGGCTAAATGCTTGATTATTTCACTTCATTTATATGACTTCAAGGCAATGAATTGGCTCACTATCATACTCATCATTCAAAGGTGACAAATTAGCCCTAACTGGTTTGGCTCAGTGGATAGAGCATCGGCCTGCAGACTCAAGGGTCCTGGGTTAGATTCCGGTCAAGGGCATGTACCTTGGTTGCGGGCACATCCCCAGTGGGGAGTGTGCAGGAGGCAGCTGTTCGATGTTTCTCCCTCATCGATGTTTCTAACTCTCTATCCCCCTCCCTTCCTCTCTGTAAAAAATCAATAAAATACATTAAAAAACACAAAAAACCCCCCCAAAGGTGACAAATTAGGTATTAAAATGTTATTATACTAGAGGCCCGGTGCACAGAATTGTGTATGGATAGGGTCCCTAGGCCTGGCTAGCAATCAGGGCCAATTGGGGCCTTCCTTCCCCTGACTGCCGGCTGCCAACTGCCAACTGCCATCTGGGGCCTTCCTTCATTCTGCGCTGCCCCCTGGTGGTCAGCACATGTCATAGCGAGCGGTCAAACTCCCAGTCGGTAGAACTCACGAGGGGACAATTTGCACCCGTGGGGTTCCTTGGCCTGGCCTGTGGGAATCAGGCTGAAACCAGCTCTCTGACATCCCCCAAGGGGTTCTGGATTGCAAGAGGGTGGTTTTCAGGTGACACACCCTGGAATCAGGTTCCCTCCTCTCTGGTTCCGGGTGTATCAACTGAGAAATGCAGCAGCCAAGTCACCAGAGCTCAGCAGTTCCTGCATTGAGCGTCTGCCCCCTGGTGGCCATTGTGCATCATAGCTACTGGCCAAATGGTTGGACAGTCGCTTAGGCTTTTATATATAGATGGTCATGAATTAAAGATATTTGATGAGTTTCAATTTGTTGCAATTATTATTTTTTTGAAACCCAAATTGTCCCATCTTTGGCTATGGTAGATTCCTCAGTTAGCTGCTGAGGCCTTTTGACTTGACCTTGTAGTCTTTGGTAGTTGTCTCAGAATCTATTTATCTGGTATAATAAGATATTCCTGAACCATCCTGAACATTGTTAGCCTTAGACCTGGATTCATCCACTTTGACAAATGCCCCTGGTTTCTTTTAATGGGAAATTACATTTCAGGACTACAATGAACCATAGCTATTGGGTTGGTTATTGTTTCTAAGCTTCTTCAATGGACAGAACTAGGAAATGCATGCACCTATATAGCATTTAAAAAAATATGTTTTTATTGATTTCAGAGAGAGGAAGGGAGAGGGAGAGAGAGAGATAGAAACATCAATGATGAGAGAGAATCATCCATCAGCTGCCTTAGGTATACCCTGTACTGGGGATTGAGCCCCAAACCCAGCATGTGCCCTGACTGGGAATCAAACTGTGACCTCCTGGTTCATAGGTCAACACTCTACCACAGAGCCACACTGGCCAGGCTGCAGTATTTTTTTTAAGATTAAATACTTCATTAGGCCTTACTGATACTTCCACTTCAAATTCAGGAATAGTCTTTTTTTCTTAATCTGTTCCATATTACATCCTGTCTCCATTCTACACAGAGAAACTTGGTTCTCAATGACCCAGAAAATTATAGAAAAGAATGTCCCATAATTGTTCTTCTTTACTCCACATTTCATACACAAAAGTCTCAGAATAACAATACCAATACCCATCAACATAATTACCAAAACCAGTTAAATAATTTTCCTATATTTTCCCTTTTATCCTCCTCCCCATTTTTCACAATTGAGCTATATGTTTATTATCTGAGCATACAGATGTTACTCACAATACTCTCTCCCATCTAAACCTCACTTAGTCTGCATTGTACAAGTAATTATATCTAAGGCTCACCAGCAGTACTTATGTCAATACCTTTCCAGTTATTTTGATTATTTGAAGTTTATTGTTTAGAGATTTCTCAGGCAGGTTCACAGAGACAGTAATCCCTGTTCTTGCATGTTGACAAAGCTTTTGTCCTTTATAAAGGAAAGTCAATTTTGCTGGATATAAAATCCTTGCCTCACAACTTTCCTGTAGAATCTTAAATATGTTACTCTTTTAGAACATACAGAAGGCCGAGAGACATGCTCAAAGTCACTAATCATCTGAGCGATGCAAATCAAAACAGCAGTGAGATACCATCTCACACCTGTCAGAATGGCTATCATCAACAAATCAACAAATGACAAGTGCTGGTGAGGATACGGAGGCAAAAGGCACCCTCGTGCACTGCTGGTGGGAATGCAGACTGGCGCAGCCACTGTGGGAAACAGTATGGAGTTTGCTCAAAAAGTTAAAAATGGAACTCCCATTTGACCCAGTGATCCCACTTCTAGGAATATATCCCAAGAAACCAGAAACACCAATAAGAAAGAATATATGCACCCCTATGTTCATAGCAGCACAATTCACCATAGCTAAGATTTGGAAATAGCCTAAGTGCCCATCAGCAGATGAGTGATTAAAAAACTGTGGTACATCCACACAATGGAATACTATGCTGCTGTAAAAGAGAAGTGAAGCATGGTGGCAACCATGCTTGGTGGGAATTGCTGTCTAATACTTTAACCCTGTTGACTTGGCTCTGTCATTATTGGCTTGCTAAAATAATAGAAAAGTTATTTTGATTTTCTGAATGATATAAATCCTCTCATTCAATTGAATACCCTATTGCAGTGATGGCGAACCTTTTAAGCTCGGCGTGTCAGCATTTTGAAAAACCCTAACTTAACTCTGGTGCCGTGTCACATATAGAAATTTTTGGATATTTACAACCATAGTAAAACAGACTTATATTTTTGATATTTATTTTATATATTTAAATGCCATTTAACAAAGAAAAATCAACCAAAAAAATGAGT
>NW_006287277.1:770551-781153 GCF_000327345.1 Myotis davidii | reverse complement strand
ACAAATAGGGGCGGGAGGGGGGGGGGCAGGGGGGATGTTAGAGAGCAACCAAAGAACTTGTATGCATGCATATTAGCATAACCAATGGACTGGTGGGGGCTTGCCTGGGGTGGGAATGGTTGGGGGGTGGGGAGCTCAATCAGGGGAAAAAGGAGACACATGTAAAACTTTAGAAAATAAAACAACAACAACAACAAAACTGGTGATGTGGCTCCATGCTGAGAATGAGGTGCCATGGGCAGTACATTTGGATTCAGATATTTAATTACTTAGGGCAGCAGGATGAATGCCAGGGCTCACAATCCATATTGAGGTCTTTTCTGCTTTCCTGCTTCTATCTTCCTATGAAAAGTCAGTTAGCATCTACTGATTCACTACAAAAATAAAACGTAAACCTAGTAAAAAATGTCACTCTTTTGTCCTGGTTTAAAGCATTGATGTTGAATATATAATAACAAGCTATTTTTTTCATAATAATTAACATGCTCTTTTTGCTTACATGACCAAATCATTTTTTAATTTATTTAAAGTCTAGTAATGTTATTAAAATATTTTTATGGTGGTCATTTTGGGTCAGTATTCTAAAGTAAGTGGTGTGCTCTTTTGGGATGTAGTTTCAAACTTTAAAAAATATCATTTTAGTAATTTTTTTAAAATAACAATTTGTAGTATTTTTTCTTTTTTTGTTTAGTTTTGTTTCTTCAGAAATTCCTATTATTCATGTGTTAAATTTTCTTTGCATAGCTTCAATATTGACACTTTTGCTCAAATACATTTTATCCTTTATTCGTTTTAAAATAAATTCTTCCTGTTCACTTTCTATTTCACTTAAGGTCTTGTATGTTGCACTTACTCATTTTTTTTTTTATTTTCTTCTGGGTTAGCCTTTATATTTGAAATAAAATTTTATTTTATTTTAAATTACTCATTGAATTGTATCCTTACTTTTGTGTTTTTCTAATTCTAATATTTTTCATGTGTTTTATTTTAATGCCTTTTTTGGTCATTGTGAATTAGAGGGTTTTGACCTGTTCTGTGGACATGTCTTTCTGGCATGATTACATTTCCTATGGGGATGCTATTCTGCTCCTTAGTCTCTTTTTACTTTTTTTATGGCATTTGGCTTTGATAATTTTTGGTTGCTTATCTTTATGTGAAATTAATTGTCTTGAACTTTTTAGGAGGAGCTGGCATTCAATATAGCATTTCTAGCGCCACAGAGCTCCCTTTTGTATTGTTTCTGCAAAGTGTTCAAGAACACGGTAGGTGCTTTTTGTGATTTCTTGATTTCGTTCCTCTCATCCCTTCAGGACTGTTTTTCCTGAATCTGTTGCCCCATCCTGCATAATGTTTTTCATTCCTAGCAGTTTTTCTAAATTGTGGGGACTTGTCCTGGAAATGACCCCTGGCACGTCAATTTTGACTTTCCATAGGATTTTAGCTGCTCCAGACCCTTTGGTGTTCTTATCTTGTCCTTATTTCCTATTGGGGTTGGCAAGTCCCTGCAGTTTCAGCTGATGTTCTCAACTGCATCTCCCCTTCTTTCAGGGGAGACCTTGGCTAGCCTGGCATCCTTTGGTCCTTCTGACAATGCTTCTTCCTGCTTTCTCCAACAAGCTGATACTATGTAGGCCTCAGATGTTTTGGTTTCCCCACTCACTTGTATTTTTGGATTCCTGTTAGTTTGTTTGAAAACATTGTCTATGAACTTTTTGTTTATCTCTTTAATTTTTCTGCCATTTTTATACAAGAATTTGAAAAAAATTCAGAAATGATGTCACTGTCATGATCGCCATCTTCCAAGCTCTTTCTATCCTTTCAAACATTAATTTTAAAAACTTTTCCTTGAAGAATGAAAATGTTTGTTATATATTTTTTAAAATACCTCCAGCAAATATTTTTCTGCTGTCAGATAATAAGGTAATTTTACTTTAAACCAACATTTATGTCTAGAGTTTAATTACTAGTAAATAGGAGAATTTTGTCATATTATTCAACACACCATATGTGGAAAAGTGCAAACTATGTAAGAGGGGCCTATGTTGTATGATGGCTAGATACCAATTACAGATCCACTGGGTATATAATTTAACAGTAAGACCTAAGTGATGCCTTCAAGTGGAGTATTTAGGGGTTATGGTGAGTGGGTAAGTTGTAGTGATTGTGAAGGTATTGGTGCGGGGCATGTAGCTTAGGAGGGTCCTCCTATACTGCAAATGCTTGAATATTGAGTATACTCATTGAAATTGATTTTATATAAAAAATCTGGATGAAAATTTGCTGAGGCCTTGGGAATATTTCAATAGTTTTTGAGCATCCAGCTGAGTGGATCTCAGGGTTATAAAAATTGTCTCGTAGGCAATATTCCCTCTCTCAGCAGGGAGAAATAGCCCTTAACTTACAGAAAAAGTGCATCCTCAGGCTCCCCTAGGTGAGCTATGCAGTTTGTTACTCTGTTTTTACCCTTGGGTCTGCGTGAGTACACCAATATATTGTATTCATCTCTGCTGCTTCTTTTAAAATTGAAATAAGACATGATTTTATTCATTTATTGAGGAAAATGTGCAGAGAGGTATTAAGAGGTAACTCATTTCCCTTTATTTCTTATTTATTCTGAAGGTGCATGGAAAGGACCTTAGTGACTTGAAGGTTGCCAAGTGGCTAAGCGAATTTACAAAATTCCATTCAGAGTGATTTTCTTAACACATGAAAATCTAAGCATGCAGCCTTTTAGATTTTGCTCTTGCATTCATAATTCCTACCTGAAGACAAAAGTTGTCTGTGACATTAGGTAAGCCATTTGATTTGATGTCTTTGGGCTCATTTGTCTTTGTCAGTTAGTATAAGATAGGTTGAGATATTTTCAAAGTTCCCTGACTTCCATTTGTGGTCACTAATAACCTACTTTATCTCTATTAAAAAGAAGCAATCAGCCCTGGCCGGTGTGGTTCAGTGAGTTGGAACATTGTCCTGTGCACTGAAAGCTTGTGGGTTCGATCCTCAGTTGGGGAGCATACGGAGACAACCAATCGATGTTTCTTTCTCACATCCATGTTTCTTTCTCCCTCCCACTTTCTCTCTGAAATCAATGAAAAACATGTCCTCTGGTGAGGTTTAAAAAAATCATAATGTCATTGAATTTTACATTAGGCTTTAGCCCATATACCATTTTGAAGTATTCGACTCATGTTCAAGTTTTAGAGGTATAAATGGAGTTTGGATAGTTGCAGAGAGATCCATTCTGGTTTTACACATTTAAAATACCACATTTTTTTTTTTATCCAGTGGTATATATACACAATGGAGTACTACACAGCCATAAGAAAGGATGAAATAGCATCATTTACAACAACATGGATGGGCCCTGAGAACATTATGTGAAGTGAAATAAGTCACACAGAGAAATCTAAGAACTATATGATTTAACTCATGTGGAATATAAAACTGAAACTTCTGAACACAAACAGCAGTGTGGTGGTTGCCAGAGGGAGGGGGGTGGGGGAAGAAAGGGGTCCTAATATGAGGTGACAGGAGAAGATTTGACTTTGGGTGGTGGGAACATGGTCCTATATACAGATTTTGTCAATTAGTAATCCACACATGAAGTCTGTATGTCCATGATGACTAATGTCACCCCAATAAAATTTAATTAAAAATATATTTAAAATATAAAATTTAATCCTACTCATATTTTCCATAGAGGATCCTCGAGAAGCTGATATTCATCTTTCATCTCCTCAAATGTCTTCATAGTGTTCTTTGTTAAATAGAATTAAAAAAAATTTGCAATAGTCAAATTAATGAATTTTTTGCATTATAGTTTATGCTGTTGTTTTGTTTAAAAAGCTCTTCCCCTAATTACAACACAAAGATATTCTCCTAAATTGTGTTCTCTTATGTGATAGTTTTAAGTTTTCACACTTGAATATTTCATTAAGTGTGAGCTCCCATTTGTATATGACACATAGTAGAAATATAGCATTATATTTCTTTATATAATGAATCAATTTTACCTGAGACAACACAAGAAAGTATTCCTTCTTTCCCCTATTAATTTGTGGTATACTTTCAGATATTAAGGTTTCATACATTTATAGGTCTGTCTCTTGAGTTTCAATTTGGTTCCATCGATCTATTTGCTACATTTTTGGCCAACCTCTCACTGTATTTATTACTGTGGGATTTACAGGTGTCTTAAATCTTAGGCCAAGACCTCCTCTTTGCTCTTCTTTTTCAAAGTTCAATAGCTATATGTGCATATTTATTCTTACATATAAATTTCAAAATAATTTCATCAAGTTCCTTAAAAAATCCAGCTATAATTTAGAATGAGATTACATTTAGTATATAGATTATATTTGGGAAGAACTGACTTCTTCATAATATTAAGTTGAGCCCGGAAATACCTTTCTATAAATTTAGATGTTTCATGTCATATAATATAGTTTAATAATTTCTCCACCGAGATCTTGTGTATTCATTTTATTGCCATTATGAATGACATTATTTTTCTTAGATTTTCTATTTAGTTGTTGTTGTAGGAAAATATTGATTTTTCTAAGTTGGTGTAAAATTAGTAGTCTTGCTAAGTCCTCATTTTTCAGATATGATTGACAAATAAAAATTGTATATATTTAAGGTGTTCAATGTGGTATCTTGATATAAGTATACATTGTGCAATGATTCCACAATTAAGCTGGTTTTCATATCCATCACCTTAATAGTTACCTATTTTTGTGATGAGAACACTTCAGATCTACTCTCTCAGCAAGTTTCAAGTATAAAATAGATTTTTGTTAACTACTAGAGGCCCGGTGCATGAAATTTGGGCCTAAACCAGCAGTCAGACATCCCTCTCACAATCCGGGACTGCTGGCTCCTAACCTCTCACCTGCCTGCCTGCCTGCCTGCCTGCCTGCCTGATTTCCCCTAACCACATCTCCCTGCTGACCTGATTGCCCCTAACTGCCTCTGCCTGCTGGCCTGATCACCCCTAACTGCCCTCCCTTGCTGGCCTGATTGCATCCTAACTGCCCTCCCCTGCTGGCCTGCTCCCCCCGGCCAGCTTGATTGTCTCCTAACTGCTTCCCCCTGCCAGCCTGATCACCCTTAACTGCCTCTGTCCTGGCCCCTGCCACTGTGGTTTTGTCCAGAAGGATGACCAGAAGATGTCCAGTCTAATCAGAATATTACCCTTTTAATAGTATAGATAGTTACCATGCTGTACATTATCTCTAGAACTTGTTCATCTTATAATTGAAAGTTTGTACCCATGACCAATATCGCCCCATTTTCCCCACCCTAGGCAATCATATAAGTGATGTCATGCAATATTTGTATTCTGTGACTGGCTTATTTCACTTAGCATAATGTCCTCCAAGTTCATCCATGTTGTCTCAAATGTCAGGATTTCCTTTTTTAAAAGGGCTGAATAATATTCATATTTATCAAATATTAATATATATATATCATCATCATCACACAATTTTTTTAACCATTCATCCTTTGATGGACACTTAGGTTGTCTCCATATCTTGGCTATTGTGAATAATGCTGCAGTGAACATGGGGGTGCAGATGTCTCTTTGAAATAGTTATTCCATTTCCTTTGGATAAACACCCCAAAAGCAAGATTGTCAAATCATATGGTAGTATTCTGTTTTCAATTTTTTTTGAAAAACATCCATGCTGTTTACATAATAGCTATAACAATTTCTTTATATTTCCACCAACAGTGAACAAGGTTCCCTTTTCTCTACATCCTCACTAACACTTGTCATTTTTTTTGTTTTTGTTTTTTTTTATAATAACCATCCTAACAGGTATGAAGTGATCTCTCACTGTGATTTCGATTTGCATTTCTCTGATGATTATTGATGTTGAACACCTTCTCATATACCTATTGGCCAATTTTATGTCTTCTTTGCAGAAATTTCCCCGTGGTTCTAACTTTAGGATAATTGATTTATTTCTGATTTTTCTTTACTTGTAGAGTGTGGCTCTTTGTTGTCACAACTACAAAACTTTTGTGGCAGGTCGTGAACTCAAATTTTTGTCTACCTAATACATAAGGATCTTTTAAAATCTCTGCTCAGTTTCACAGCCTTTCAATCACTAAGTTTGAAATGAAAATTGGCCTGAGTAGAAATGAAGCCCTAAATGCCAGGATGATTTCTCTTGAGTTTTTCTTCTCTTGTCTCTTGAACTTGTCATTATTCCCTTCCTTTGTAGCTCTCAATGACTTGAAAAAGACATTTAAATACTTGTCCAATATTTTAGTTGTCCTTGGTGGGAAGGTAGGAACCATACAACCTAGTCTATTATTGGTAAAAATATAACTTGCAAAACCACTTTTCATGAACCCCACATGCTATTTTACCATACAACCCCTTTTGCTGAAAATTCAATAGCACACTCTTAAAAAGAAAAAGCACAAGAATGAGGCAAACTCCTCTGCCTCTGGGAGTTTATAGGGCTTGGGGGTGGAGGAGTGACTGTTAAGGATAGCAGAGTAACCTGTACCTGTTTTAGTTACATTTTTATTTGAAACAATTTCAGATTTATAGAAAAGCTACAAAGAAAATAAAAAGCATTCCCATATATCCTTTATATAGCTTCCTCTAATGTTATCATCTAACATAACCATGATACATTTGTCAAATCTAAGAAATCAACATTGGTCCAATACTATTAACTAAATTATTATAGACTTCATTCACATTTCACCAGTTTATCCTCTAATACTATTTTTTTCCTGTTCTACTATCCGATCTAGGATGCCACATTGCAGCTATTTGTCACATCCCCTGATCTGTGAGAGCTTCTCAGATTTTTCCTTGTTTTCCATGACTGGCACTTTTAAAGAATACTAGTCAGATATTTAGTAGAATGTCCCTCGATTTGTGTGTGTCTGATGTATTATCAAATTAGAATGGGGTTATGGATTTTGGGGAAAAATACCAGAGATAAATTTACCTCCTCACTCTGTCATATCAGGGACATATGATATAATTGTGACTTTACTGATGATGTTGACCTTGGTCACTTAGTTAAGAATTTGCCTGACAGGTCTTTCCACTGTATAACTACCATTTTCTTCTTTCCTACCTATACCTGTTTTTATTAGCTGTTCACCACAGAAGGGCTTCTTTGCTATCTAAATATCATCCTCACATACCCCTGGCAGCCTGGATTTCTCCAGTGGTGGGACAGGCAATGATAGCCTCAATATAATGTGGAGAAATAAAAACAATAGAACTTCAAATCTGTCTTTCCACTGCTGAAGCTGCTGCCTTCCAGCTCAGAAAGCTGACTTTTCATTACCCCACTCATTTATGACAGAATTGCCCTCGGCCCCTTGGGGCATCTTAAGGTTTTCATAATTTTACTTTTTCAGTTCATGGCTTCCTTTTACATTTATAGGAGGTGGTATCTCAACCTGTCAAAAATCTAGAAGCCACACTTAGGTCATTTACACAATCCTATGGGATTCCATAGTAGTGATGACCCAATTTTACAGTCAAAGAAACTGAGGTTAAGAGAGGCTGAGAAATCTGCTTATTGTTACAGAGCTACTTATTGCAAAGTGTGTTTTCATACCCAAAGCCTTGGATTCTATTGGGATAGACACCAAGTTGAGTAGCACATATTCAAAGCTGCTCTCTCCTTTCATATAGAACCAACATCCTCAGGTGAAACTTGTGTTTCAACTGTTTCCTTGGGATGAGTTTTTTTAATAGGAGACATTGATCTCTTATGTGAGTAGCTCTGGCAAGCCAATCCACAGTCCTCCAGACATCTGCAGCCTTGTCTGAATCCACTGGATCTGTATGGCTAGGGCTCTCAAACTCAAGCCTGAGACACTTGTTTAAACTGATGGCTCATCTCTGCTGCTCTGAGTATCTCTCTTGAGCAGAATGCTAAGGCCTTTTTCAGACAAGTAGTTCTCTGACAGCAGTTCAAGATAGTCCAAGATGAAATTTATCCTCAAATATTTATTGAATGCCTATTGGTGAAAAGCTGTGTTTGGTGCTGGCTAAGAAGAGTAATTTGGAATAAATAAAGATGCCCAAGACACAACTTCCACCCTCATGGAGTTTAAACTAATTGGCATTATAGTGAAAAAAATTGTTTTATCTCTATCTCTACACCTACTTCTGTCTCTCTCTTTACACACACACACACACACACACACACACACACATAACTGGGTACTAGTTTTCCTCCCCATTACCTTAGAAGTCAGAGAAATATTTTCTGTACCTTGGATATTAAAAAAAGACCAACAAATTTAATTTTGTGGCCAAACTACCTGCCTTGTCAGCCTTTGAGAAGTTTATTAGGTTAGGAAGCTACAGAGTTTTATTTTTTTAAAAAAACTTTATTTCTTTTCCCCCTACACTTGGTGGCAGACCTTGTTTCACTTTCCTTATTTCATTCATGACAATTTTCTATTAGAAGCATGTTTAATTTTTCCTGTCCTATATGCCACCCATGTGCAAAGTCATCTTGTTTCATTCAAATATTATGTGAAAGGGCAACCTGGTGACTTCTTTTTGGTCTGCAAAACATAATTAAAAGGAAAATCCCCTGAACCTCTTCCATAAGAGAACATAAAGTTTGCTAAAAAAAGGGGGGAGCTTAATAGGATACAGATCATCTTTTTTTAATTGTCAGTACAATGAGTCTTCCAGATGCATACATTTTAATTTAGATTTTCTTATCATCTACTGAAAAAATAGCTATTTTCTTCCTCAGTCTGATAGAATGAATGCTAGGGGCAATTTAGAAATAGACTGTGGTTCTTGTGATCTTTACTTGCAATTTTTGGCCATAATGACTGCTCCACTGTATCAGATTCTAACAAAGGATGAAATGTTGCTAGAGAAATATTTTCTCTTCCATTTATATATTCTTACCAATTCATTGGACTTCTGCTCCACAAATATATTGCTATTTTTTAGAAATTGGAGTTCACAATCTTATGGTTTAGCAAATCCTTGAATCCTGGTGAACTGAAGCTCTATTTGAATAGTTTCTTTGTGTTTCTTTCCAAGAAACTGGTAAGTTTAAAGATGTGTTATGTAGCACTTCCTGAGTAATTTACAAATAGTCATGTTTTTAAAAACTACTTCTCACGTTAATTAGAAATTTCTCTAGAAGTAGTTAGGAAGCAGGTCAGTGGGCCAGGAAGTGATTTGTTGAATCGTGATAAAATGCTGGGGGTAGAATGGTGTTAGAATTTATTTATATGTTATGTATGTATATATATATGTGTATATATATATGCATGCATATTATGTACATGTATAATATATAGGTGTGTGTATATACATATAAGTTAATATAAAAAATGAGGAAAGTCAAATAACTGGATTAAAAAAAAACATGTTCACCCTACTTTTATGTCAAACTATCCATATGAGTAAAGTCCTAACATCAAATTTTATTTGGTGAATTATGTACTGGAGTCAGAAAGGTATGCTTCAACTCCTGAGATCTACATCAACTATGTATTCTCATAATTGAGATAAGCTTTAATGTTCATTTTATTTTAATGTAACTGAAGACAAATCACTGGTTTAAAGCTATGGGACCACATCAAAAATACGTGTATAACTTAATGGAATGACCATTTTCCCAGATGAGCCAGATTAATCCAACAACTTATCAATTAAATGTAATAGCTACATTGAGGCAGCCATTGTTTGGATGATTTCATCTCCTTGTTGGTATCCTATCTAATAAAGAGTGGATATGCTAATTGACCCTCACACTGTCACAAATATGGCTGAACCCACAGCCAGTAAGGAGGGAATATGCTAATTGACTGCCATGCCTTCAAAGGTGGCGATGCCCACAGCCACAAGATGGCAGTGCCCAGTCCCCTCAGCCTCCCAGCCATCCAGGGCCAGCCCAAGGCACAGGCAAGCCTCGGATGGTGGCTGCCCAGCCACCCAGGGCTGCCCAAGGCTCAGGTAACCATGGCTGGCCAAGGCTTGCACTGATGGCAGTGGCAGCAGCAGAGGTGTGATGGGGCTGTCGCCTTCTCCTGATCGCCAGGTCACCTCCCGCCCCTGAGGGCTCCCGGACTGTGAGAGGGGGCAGGCTGGGCTGAGGGACCCCCCTCCAGTGCATGAATTTTCATGCATTGGGCCTCTAGTATATCATAAATATGCAAAACAGTGATGGTGTGATAAAATGAAAAGTGCACCAGATCAAGTTAGGAGAATTTGATTCTAATCCTGAGCCTGTCACCAACAGTAATGATGAAATCTATACTCAGGTATATTTTTACTATAATTAAGGTACTCCTACATACATTGTACCATTTGAGAGCAATACCTAGGGAAGCAGAGATTCTTATTATCACTTCTTTCTTTTTAAAGCATTTTGGTCACGCTTCTGTGGATACTGAAACTCAGAAGACAAAGGTCCTCAGCGAGGTAACCTTAGTTCCTGGGAATACTTGTCATTGGAATCTAAGTCTCTGGGTTTTAGAATTCTCACCTGAAAAATGGAAACCAGATGCTCTCTAAGGCTTCTTCAGTTAAAAAACACACAAGGCCCTACAGAAATTATTTTCTAGATGGAGAGAGAAATA
>NW_006287277.1:763146-770538 GCF_000327345.1 Myotis davidii | reverse complement strand
GTATTAACAAACTGGACATAACCAGAAAGTGTGTTGATTTTTGCCTCCCAAGTTGCTTTTTAGTGAGTGTGTGTGGTGAGAACATTTAAGATCTACTTTCTTAGCAATGTTCAAGTATATAATACAATATTGTTAACTATGGTTACCATGTTGTACATTAGCTTTCCGGAACTTTTTCACCTTACAACTGGAAGTTTGTACCCTTTGGCCAACATCTCCCTATTTTCATCACCCTACCTCCCTAGCCCCTGGTAACCACTACTCTATGTTTGTTTCTATACTTTCATTTTTTTTTAGATCCCATATATGTGTGGAATAACTTTCAGTTATAAGATGAATAAGTACTGGGGATCTAATGTACACCATGGTGACTATAGTTAACAGTAATGTATTATATACTTGAAAGTTGCTAAGAGAGTAGATCTTAAATGTTCTTACCACGTATAAAATAGTAATTATGTGAGGTGATGGAGATATTAACTAACCTTATTGTAGTACTTTGCAATATATACTTATATTGTACATATTAAATTTACATATGTTATATGTGAATTATATCTTAATAAAACTGAAAAAAGTATGTAAAACTTTACTTCCCCAACTTTGTATTCCTAACCCATTGAGCACTCAGAGCAGGTAGCATTAGGGGGCCTAAGACTTTGAAGATGGATCTTTCTGCTGTAGGAGCTTCGATTCTAAGCTTGTGAATAGCTTCTGCCATGTAGGGATTTTTAGTATCCATGTGGCATATTAAAGGCTATGCAAATTTCATTACATTTAGGAAGGAAATGAGACACACTGAATGGACATGGGTACAACTCTAGCATTAAAAGTAGGGGTAGATTTCTTCTGTCAGCATGGCCAAAACAATACTTCATATCCAGGTAAATCTTTTTAGAAGTCTTAGCAGTTAAAAGAAACATGAGAGTTTGAATGGGAACAGAAACCGGATGAATTCTCTGCTCCAATTCATTGATTTGTCACTCAGCAGGTATAAGGCAGAACTCACTGTGTTGGTTTTCTCTGGTGAATCCTGATTCTGCATTACCACTAGGCTCAAATAGGCTTATTTTTGACCTAATTCTAATAATTCTAATAATGAGAGATAATTTGTTGCACCATTGTTGTAGAGCCTTTCTATTGCTTAGCAGATAATGAACAATTTAGGAGCAACATTTCCTAGATAGAAAAGAGAGAGATCAGACATATTTTGTGCCTATGGTACCATCAGTACATGTACAAATGTTATATCTTTCTTCTCTGTGGGAGAAATTTCTCACTGGTATAGCAGAAAAATCTTGCTAGTTTATGAAAAATAACAACTGCAAGCTGGCTTTGTTTAACAAGCATATATCTTAGTTTCCTTAACATTTGAGGACACAAAAGGAATACAGAGTTCTGGCAGGAAAGCTGATAAGATTACTCTCAAACTAAAAACTCAGAAATGAGGACTACAGCCCAGCTGGTGTGGCTCAGTGATTGAGCATTGATCTAGGAATCAGGAGGTCACGGTTCTATTCCCAGTCAGGGCACATGCCTGGGTTGTGGGCTCAATCCCCAGTGGGGGTTGTGCAGGAGGCAGCCAATCAGTGGTTCTCTCTCATTATTGAAGTTTCAATCTCCCTCTCCCTCTCCCTTTCTCTCTGAAATCAATAAAACTATATGAAAAAGAAAAAAGAAATGAGGACTACATTAAAATGAAAAAAATAAGTACTCAATTGAGTTCAAAAAGAAAAACAATATTAATCTTCAGTTGTCAAAACCAAAGAAAGAATGTAAATTCTTAGTGGAATCTTATGAGTGGAAGATCAGAGGGGTCTGAGGGAAATGGACCAAATATAGGCCCTTTTGGGATACAGTCAGAGATGGATTAAAGGCAGCTACAAATTATTGGCTACCCTTTCCATCAAGAAGTAGAACTGCCATTTGTACCTAGGCTGGCCTATTACTTGCTTGACCAATAAAATGAGACAGAAATAGTGTTGTTTAATATTCAAGATCATGACTTAAGAGATTACAGCTTTCACCTTCTCCTCTTGGAATCCAGCTGCCTTGCTGTATGAAACTCAAGCAAGCCTCATTGAGTGGTTCTATCTATATGCATCCTGTCCAAAGCCCCAGCTGAGCCCCAGCCAACAGCTAGTATCAACTTCCAGCCATGTTGAATATTTCATCTCCAGTAAATGCTCCAGATGACTGCAGCCCAGCTGATATGCACATGGAGTAGGAAAATTGCTCAGTTAACCTCAGTCAACCTATAGACATATGAGATATAATAATTGGTTGTTTTGGTTTTAAGCTAATACGTTTCAGAGTAGTTTGTAACACAGCAATAGACAACTAAAACAGGGCTTGAGATTATAATGATCAAATAATAGCAGAATGGATGGCCTTGGGCTCATACAATGCAGAGGGGTAATGTTGGAACTAAGACCTCCACATAAATCCAGGACATGAAAGTGTGGCTAAAAGAACTTAGAAACAGTCTGCCCACCATCTCAGATATGCACAAGAAAACTTGCCTTTCTTGTCATCATTAGAGGGCTAGATGAAAGAATATTCTTGCACGAAAATTAAAGCCTTAAGCCAGCATTATGCCTGAGTGTGGAGTCTAAATTTACACTACTCACTTTGAGCAGAATTTCTCCAAGCTGCAAAATGAAAATAAAAATTGATCAAGAATGGATGAAACTTCTTGAGTACTTTAATAGAAACAATTTTAAACTGTTCTGTTGGAACACTTCCACAATTTAAGGTGGCTGTGACACATCAGAGTGGGGGAATCCTGCTAAGATTATCTCACAGTAAAAATTTGCAAACTGATTCACTTTGATGAAGAGTCAAAAGACACAAAACACAGAAGGAATTGCAACTAGATAACTTGAGATAACAAATCCAGCTGAAAAATCTATTTTTTTTAAAATATATTTTATTGATTTTTTACAGTGAGGAAGGGAGAGAGATAGAGAGTTAGAAACATCGATGAGAGAGAAACATCGATCAGCTGCCTCCTGCACATCTCCCACTGGGGATGTGCCCACAACCCAGGTACATGCCCTTGACCGGAATCGAACCTGGGACCTTTCAGTCCGCAGGCCGACGCTTTATCCACCGAGCCAAACCGGTTTCGGCTGAAAAATCTATTTTTAAAAAATGTATTTAAAAATTATTCAGAGGTAAAAAGAGTAATAATAAGCAAACTCAAAAGAATAAACAAGATGTTTTTTAAAAGCTCATGCCCTTGAAAAAGAACCAAATGGAATGTCAAGAAATGTTATCACTGAATTAAAAATTACTGAAAATTTTAAACAGCAGATTTGGCTCAACTGAAGAAGGAATTACTAAACTGGAAGACAGATTGGAAGAAATTAGCACTAAATATAAGGTGATAAAAAGTTAAAATTTTGAAAGCAATTAAGACACATAAACAATAATAGGAAAAGTTTTCACATATATCTAATAGAGTTCCAGAACAAAAGACCAGAGTAATAGTAAAGAAGAAATCATTAAAAGGAAAATATATGAAGTATCTTACTAAGATTCTGCTAATCACATTTATATTTATCTTATTAATTATCAACAAATAGGTGAGATTAACTGTTATCCTTAATTTCAGTTTAGAAAAATGAGACTTTGAAAAACGATATGACTCAGAACTATCTTTCTCTTCTATCAGTAGCAGTGTCTGTGCAAGACCCTGACCTTCATGATTGGTTCTACTAATTTCTGCTCTCTAGTAAAAGTCACCAATGACTCCTATGTGGTCAAACCAATGGGCTGTAGATTGCCAACCTCGGATCTATATTAATATAGCAGGTCCTCAACTTTATCCACTTCCACAAATGATGTTTTTAAATATAGAAATGGAATATTTGAGTGGAAAAACTTGCTGGGGGGAAGGAGGCACGTGTCATTAATAAATATTGAGATACCTTTTGCAGAAGCTCCTCTCTTCTTAAAGCTAACTCTTTTGCTTTTGTACAGGTAAATAAATTCTTGACTCACCTCTTTTCCAGAGTAAATAACAGATTTTTAACCAGTCTGCTTAAATTAAGATTTTATATTTTAAGAAAAGTGATTATTTCCTATGTGTGATTGGAAGTCTAACATTATAAATGTAACTAGCATTTAGGCTATAAGGAAGATCTTTCTTCTGCATCATTTTGAGTTTGTCAAAACTGTCAGACAAGACTCAATCTTGTAATGGTAAGCAAGAAAAGTGGTGGATTGGGTCCAAATTTAATATTTTTCATTTTACAAGATAAGTATGAAAGTATGAGAAACCAAGTTTCAGGGAATCATGGAGCATGAAGATGAGAATTTTCCAATCTTTAATAGAAATAGGTTTAAACTTGTACCAACTTCAGCCCTTATGGCAAAATTCCCAGAGGAACTGAGGTCCACTAAAAAGTTATTACATTTTGTAATAACCAAAAGCTTGAACAGGACAACAGTGGTTTGAAGATTATAAAGGTAAGGCCAATCTCCTCCCACTTCTATAGCTGTCCTACTACACCACCACCCCCAGTCAAAATATGGTAGTCACTGAAGCTTAAATACCTATATCCTACTTTTCTCTGATTTTACCATTTTCCTGTTATTCCTGAGTAAGTTCTGTGATCCTTGTTCCAAAATAGGAAGGACCCTCTCTGATTTTTATTCCGAGAACTGCCTACTCTGCAGATTTTCTCTCTTCTCCCCTTGTCCTCACCTGTTTTTCCCCCATGACCTTCTCCTCCTTTACCTACCTCTTCCACTTCTCAGATTTCCTGTACTAAAATATAGCTTTGTATTTTCCCACATGGAAGTTCACTCTCTAGTTACTTGACTATTTTCTATTTCCATTTTGTATTTCAACTTCAATATTTTCCAAGGGTCTTTCCTTGTTGAGTAATTCTGGCCCCTAACTTAGAATCCAAGCAGTTTGCTCTTTCCTTTACTACAAAAAGTTGATAAAGCACTGGGAAAGGCATAAGTGTAATGACCTGGATATGGAAGTTCAGAAGGAAGAGGCTCCTAGGCTAGAAGCAGCGGGCCAGAAGAAGGAAGAGAGGGGAGTGTCAGGAGTATAAAAATAATACCAATGAACATGAGTTGAGTATTGTTTGTATGCTGGGTATTATGCTAAGCACTTTATATGAATTTTCTCATTTAATACTTTCAACCACCTTGCAGGGCACATTCTGTTATTAATATTGCTATTTTGTAGGTGAGAAATCTGAGATTCAAATACTAGTAGATTGAAAAGTCTTGCTTCAGGTCCAGAGAAGTGATTGGGCTGGGCTTTAAATCTGATTATCTTTGTCTTCACTAAAACATATTACTTTTGATCTTGAGTTATCTCTGGAGTTTCCTCTCCCACCAGAACTTGACTCATTGAAAACATCTGGGAACCCAGCCCAACTACCTTCCTGCAGGGTCTCTGTTTTGAGTTTATTTATTTTAAAAAAATATATTTTACTGATTTTTTACAGAGAGGAAGGGAGAGGGATAGAGAGTTAGAAACATAAATGAGAGAGAAACATCGATCAGTTGCCTCCTGCGCACCTTCCACTGGGGATGTGCCTGCAACCAAGGTACATGCCCTTGACCGGAATCGAACCTGGGACCCTTTGGTCTGCAGGCCGACGCCCTATACACTGAGCCAAACCGGGTAGGGCTTGAGTTTATTTTAAAGGCCATAACATTCTATCAGTATTCAGTTGGAATTTGTACCCTAGACAATAAAACGTGGAGCTAAAATCTTCTATGTTACAGGTTATATACCTGGGGAGTGTTGAAGAGCATAATTTCCAAAGGAAGATGCTTTAGTCAAAAGATTTATTAAGCTGGATCCTTCATGGTCCAATGGAAGCTTTATCTGTTGCTTGGCAACTGGCATTTGAGATGGTGTAACTTGATCCAACTGACAAGCAAAAAAAAAAAAAAAAAAAAAGCTAAAGCAACCTATCATATAAACTCATTCTTCTCTAATAGCTGAATCTAGATGCTGGATCATTTGCCCTTCAGTAACTTCGGTATCTATATACCAAAATTCCTATTCCCCAGGTAATAACTGTACCTATGGTTTATATCAAAACGCTAACATAAAATCTCTGATATTCTTCTTGCAAATAAATGATTTGAGCTTTTTAAAAGCTTTTGGTAAGTGTAGTCTCTGTTTGGGGAATATAAATCTTAAATCCTCTACCCTGAGAAATACAGAAAGAGATGATGGGGAGGGGGCGCAACCTAATTCTTAGTGATCTTTCATCCATGTCCTCCTTGATTCAGATACAGTTTCAGTTGGTTTTTCTAGGATGAAACTCTCTCCTCCTCCTCATGTATCATCGTACATGCTCTCTGAATACACTCAGGGGAAATCTAGGTATTCCTCTGAGGCTAGGAAGCATGCAAAGATTTTAGTTACAAAGAGCTCCAGTGGTAGCAGATCTGAGGCATGGCAAGTTAGGTCTGAGGGTCATACCCTTCTGAGAACATCTTTGCCTTTCACATCTTCTGAGATTTAAGAGCTTCTAAGTGGTAGAGTCAAGATTTGGACCCAGGTCTATGAACTCAGGACCATAATGTCCCCACTTTACTATGATAGACTCTCCTCTTCTTTAACTGTCAAAAGCACTACTGTCATATTTTTGGCTTAAAACAACAGATATTTATTTTCTCACAGTCCTAAAGGTTAGAAGTCTGAATAAAGATGCCAATAGGGCCATTTTTCCTCTGAAACCTATAGGTGGTTTTCTGGTAATCTAAGGACATACTCTCATTTTGATGAAGTTTTATACCCTGGGATCACCTCTGCTGTCATGTGGAAAATCACAGTATGATATCCAAGTGCTGGCTTTACAGTACAGTCCAAAGAGTGTTGCTGTGAAGCTCATATTTGGACTCAACCTATTAAGGTAGTTCATAGCATCAAACCAACCTTTGGCTTCATGAATGCTAAAGGAAGAGGAACATTCAGTGACTGCTTACATTCACTATCATTACAATGCTATGTGTGCATTCACTACCATGGGTGTATGTTCGTGCATGCTTAAGTAATTGAAAAATTAGCAAACACAATTATGATTGTTTATTATGAACCACAAACATAATTATTATTATGGAATTAACTCTTTTTTTTTTTATTAGTTAAGGTATTACAAATGTGTCCTTATCCCCCCATATCCCTCCCTTCCTTCTACTATGCTTGAAAATTTTTTGTAAGTTTGAAATTATATTGCTTGAGATCATTTGTTCCACCTCCTTACTTTGACGAGATGACAATTCAGATTTTGGAAGGTGAAGACTTGTACAAGGCCACACAACAAGTTAGTGACAGGGTTATGGCCAAACCTCAGATCTCCAGATGTGGGTCCTCAAGTAAATCCGTTGTTGTTTTTGTTTGAATGA
>NW_006287277.1:757316-759118 GCF_000327345.1 Myotis davidii | reverse complement strand
CCTCCAAGCCACCAGCCTGGGGTCTTAAATGTCAAATAAACCTGTCATCTGGGGCCCTTTCCAGAGTCAGCTGCCTTCAGACCAAAGCTGCAGTCATCCAATGGCAGGTGCCCAGGTGATCAGCAGAGATGCCAGGTGGGCAAATGAGGGACGAGGGGGTTCGGGCGGCAGAAGGAAGGATCTCAGGTTGACAAAGCTCTGCTGTGCTTTCCGTGAGAAGAAGCAGTGCTTGTCTGAGTTGACGCAGTCACGCTGCTTGAGATCCCTTGTTTCCAGGTTAGTAGCTGGTCTCTGGATGCCGGCAACAATCGCCCAAAATGGCGCGGTCCTGGAATTAACTCTTTCCATCATGTTTTGTAGGGGTCATCTTATCAAACAAGTAATATATACAATATATGCGATGTGCTTGGAGTTGGTTAATTCATCCATTTCAATGGTCTCATAAAAAATCAAAATGATATATGCACATGGATAACTTTTGCAGTATTATTTTTATTACATAATGACCAGCAAAAGAATAGAAACAACCCAAATTTCTATCAATAGAAAGCCAATTGAATAAACCATGGTAGGTCCACAAATGGAGCACTATACTACTGTATAAGAAATGAGGATAAGTTTTATATACCAAAATGTAATGATCTCCAGTCTATATTATTAAGTGAAAAGAAAAAAGTACAGAAAAGGGTTTTAGTATCCCAACTTTTATATAATTAAGGTGGGGATATGTATATTTATATTTGCTTATATTAAAAACCCCTAATTTTTTAAAAAAAATGGTTACCTATATTGGGAAGGAAGAAACAGGATGGAAAAGGCAAAGCTAAAGGAAAGATTCTGTGAATGTGCTTTGTTATTCAGTTTGGTTTTGAATCATGTAATGTTCTACAAAGTTTAAAAACAAAATTAACTAAAAAGAAATTAATTGGAAACAAATAAACCTAATATATATCAAGATGATGTCATAACTACTGAGAGAAAAAGAATGTCCTCAAATGACTTTAAAACACAGTGTACTGACTGTACATCTCTGGTAGGATATTTTTTTCTGGGAACAGAAATAAATCACAAAGAAATCTTAAACTACATTAATGACCTTATTGTTAGTAGTAAATTAATATGGGTGTTTTAAAATTATTATAGATTTATTTTATTGTTTTAATCCTCACCCAAGGAGTAAGGATATTTTTTCCATTGATTTCTAGAGAGAATGGAAGGTAAGAGGAAGGGGGAGAGAGAAAAAGAAAAACATTCATGTGAGAGAGACACATCTACTGGTTGCCTCCCACACACACCCTGCTATCTAGATACATGCCCTTAATGGGGAATTGAAACTGTGACCCTCTAGTGCACAGGCCAATACTCTACAATTGAGCAATGCTGGCTAGGGCTAAGTATATTTTAGATAACGCAAGTAAGTAATTATGCTACTATCATTAGAAATCAAGTTTTTCTATGTTGGTAAGGATGTGGAGAAAAGGGAACCCTTGTATATTGCTGGTGGAAATGTAAATTAGTATAGTCATTATGGTCAAAAGTAGGGGGGTTGCTAAAAAAAATTAAAACAATAGCTAAGATCTGGAAACAGCCATAGTGCTCATCAGTAGATGAATGGATAAAAATGCTGTGGTACATTTGCACAATGGAAAACTATGCAGCTGTAAAAATGAAGGATCTATTACCCTTTGAGACAATATGGAGGTATCTGGAGAGTATCATGCTAAGTGAAACCAGTCAGAGAAAAATAAATATCACATGATCTCACTCATATGTGGAATCTAATGAACAAAATAAACTGACAA
>NW_006287277.1:746563-757180 GCF_000327345.1 Myotis davidii | reverse complement strand
TCTGGAAACAGCCATAGTGCTCATCAGTAGATGAATGGATAAAAATGCTGTGGTACATTTGCACAATGGAAAACTATGCAGCTGTAAAAATGAAGGATCTATTACCCTTTGAGACAATATGGAGGTATCTGGAGAGTATCATGCTAAGTGAAACCAGTCAGAGAAAAATAAATATCACATGATCTCACTCATATGTGGAATCTAATGAACAAAATAAACTGACAAACAAAATAGATCCAGAGGCATGGAAGCATGGAATAGACTGACCAATCTCAGAGGGAAGGGGAGAGGGGAAGGAGGAAAGAGATTTACCAAAGAGCTTTTATGCACACTAGAGGCCCAGTGCACAAAATTCCTGCACTGGGAGGGGTGTCCCTCAGCACACCCTATACCCTCTCACGGTCCGGGAGCCCTCGGGGGATGTCCAACTGATGGCTTAGGCCACCTCCCTGTGGGAATGGGCCTAAGCTGTTAGTCAGACATTCTTAGCACTGCTGCGCGCACCAGCCATGAGCCTGGCTTCTGGCTGAGTGGTGCTCCCGCTGTGGGAGCACACTGACCACTACGGGGCAGCTCCTGCATTGAGCATCTGCCCCCTGGTGGTCAGTGTATGTCATAGCGACTGGTTGTTCCACTGTTTGGTCGATTTGCATATTGCCCTTTTATTATATAGGATATGCATAACCCCACCCATGGACACAGATATAGGGCAATGAAGGCCTGGGGAGGGGGAACAGTGGAGTAGGGGTGTCAATGGGGGAAAAAAGAGGGACATCTACGACACTTTCAACAAAAAAGATAAATTTAAAAATATACTGAATGTAGTCAATGACCATTAGTAAACACCAAACCATTAGGTGAAAGGTTGATAACTACATAATGACCAGTTTGGGCTGATAGCCCATGAAGCCAATGATTATTCCAATATCATTGAAAAAGAACCAATCAGATACCGGTGCCTCGTCAAGAGATACAACAGGATGTTCACAGAACCACCTTTAAATTCTTTTCATGGAAAACATTTAAAACTGAATTTAATCAAGCTTCAAAGTCTATCTACCAGTTTATGGAAAATACTGGGGAAGACAGGAACAATTCAATGATATCACGAGGAAGTAATATAAAAATCCCAACATACTGTACTCTTCAAAACAAGTAACCAAGTTTATCCAACAAATCTATATCATGGGAAATAAAAAATAAAAATTAATAGAGATTTAAGAGCTATAATTAAATGCAATGAGTAGGTCTTGTGAATCCTGATTTAAATAAATTAATTGAAAAATGACATTATGAGACAAATGGAGACAACCCTATAGACTAATTGTGAAATGACATTAAAGAATGGTTAATTTTGTTTGGTGTGTTAATGGCATGGTGATTAGGTTACAAATAATGCCCTTATAAGAGAGATGCAAACCAAAATATTTACAGTGAAACGATATATGTCTTTTATTTGATTTAAGATGCTTCAGTGAAAAGAAAAATGTGTGAATGAATAAATAAAATATGGAAAATGTTGATTCTTAGTTGAATCTAATGAGCACATGAGAGTTCACACACACACTAACACACACACATAATTAATTTTTGTGGATGCTTAAAGTTTTCCATTATCAAAAGTTTTTAAAAATTGCCACATACTCAAGTCAATTATTTTGCATCATTTTTAATGATGTAAACATTTTTTATATTTGCAAAGGCATTGTGATTTCAGAATGACCAAAAAGTTAATGTCTATATTTATGGGTAACACAGGGAAAGTATATATGATGCTTCAGCTAATTTGAAGTTGCTATGGCTTTATTTACTGTGATGAAAAATCCTAGGCTAATTTTCTCTTTGAGTTTTCAACAGAAAAATGCTGGATTGACAGCTTTTGATTTTATTTTCCTGAAACAGAAGAGGCAAGATATAAACAAGGATGTTCTGCAATTCTTGACCTCCTTTTATTTCAATAAATAAAATCTGGTTTGCTTGTCAGTTCAGTGTTTTATTAAAGGTCAGACTGCAGTTTGTAATAAATAAATCATAGAAAGGTGTGGGTAACAGTAGTTGCATTTGAGGACAAATACAGCTGTTAAAAATAATTAATAGAGAAAGAAAATTATTTCTTTGGTGTAAGCATTATTCCATTACTTATATATTTTGCTTTTAAGTAAATATTTTGCTTTATTTTCATACTAGAGGCCCAGTGCATGAAAATATGTGCACTTGGGGGGGGGGGTCCCTCAGACTGGCCTGTGCACTCTCGCAGTTTGGGAACCCTTGGGGGATGTCCACCTGCCAGCTTAGGCCTGCTCCCCAGGTAATTGAGCCTAAGCTGGCAGTTAGACATCCCTCTGGCAGCCTGGGAGCCCTCAGGGGATGTCCAACTGCAGTTTAGGCCTGCTTCCCTGTGGCCACCTCTGCAGAAGGTACAGCACCAAGACAGGATTGGGCCCATGCTGCTACCTCTCCTGCTGCTTCTGTGGAAGTGGGGGGGGGGTGCCGCTGGGATCAGGCCCTTGTTGCTGCCTCTGTGGAAGCGGGGGCACCAGGACCACCATGGCTGGCCTGGCAGCACAGGCTCACTGGCCCCGCCCGCTGCCCACTGGTCATTCCAGCAGGTCATTCCTAGAGGTAGTTCTGCTGTATGGTCTAATTAGCATATTAGCTCTTTATTATATAGGATATCCTATTTATCATGGCCTATCTTCTCCATCTTTTCCTTCTCACACCTTCCTTTCTTGATTAACTCTTTGCTCATATCTATCTTAAGGCTCCATTAAAATGTTACTTCTATGACCCTCCTGATTAATAATAATGCTGTTCATTTAGTGTTCCTTCACGCAACGCACGTTCGTGGGGAACCTGGCGCTAAACCATTCGTAGACGACCTGCTTCTGGGTCGGGGTTTCGTACGTAGCAGAGCAACTCCCTTGCTGCAATCTATTGAAAGTCAGCCCTGGACACAAGGGTTTGTCTCATGCCATCCTCTCCCTTGTCCAGGGGCTGCCTGCCTGCTGCAGTGGTGGCACAGCAGCAAGGGAAGGAGGACGGGGGGAGGTGGGGAACCATGCAGTGGTGGGGTGGCATCAGCATCCAGTGTCTGTTTCTTCCATGCCTGCCGACCATTGCCTTCTCTCCCAACCCCGCTGGGGCCTTGAGGCGCCGGTCTGAGATGGGGAACTGGGGGCGGGTGGCAGCGGACATGGCCCCTTTCTTAAGGGGGCCAAGGGCTAGCTCCTTGGAGCCGGTGGCCAACCTCCCGCAGCCCCCCCCCCCCCCGTGCATGAATTCATGCACTGGGCCTCTAGTGTGTGTTATAATAGCTTTATATACAAAAACTCATGCAGTCCTTATTACAACCTTATGAGATAAGTACTATTTTGTACCTTCTTTCAAGCTGAGTCACAGAGAGCTTGACTCACTTGCCCAAATGACAAGATGTAGAGGACGTGAAGTCAGGTTATACTGATGGATGGCCAGTAGGGTGACCAATGTCCCACTTTGCCTGGGACTGATGACTTCCCAGGAAGCTGAACACTTAGCTCAAAAACTGACAGTCTTGGGCAAACCAGAATAGTTGGTCCCTGTAGTGTGGATGCTTCCCTAAAGGGAAGCTAACATACATGTTCCCTCAATAGGGTGTTTCCACATGGAACTAGGAGGTAGAGGGAAGAGTTGCAGTCAGAGGTCAGCTTTTGTTGGGTTCCTAGAAACTTCGGAGACTAGTAACTTTTGATGCTTGTTTTATACAGCAGAAGTGTGTTTGACAAATGGTGAATATATTGCCATTTGTAGGTTAAATTTTACTTTAAATGTAGTGAGGTCTTCAAATAAGAGAAGGCTCTGATTTGACCTCACACACAAATGTAAAGTTTACTTTAAGTATCCTATATTGACTTATCTACATTTCCCTCTCTTATAAAAAGGCACCAATAGAGTAGAGAGGGAGGTGTAGAGAAGGGAAATCATTATAAATTCAGTGTGAAATGAACTCATCCTTGCCTGCAAGTGATGATGGTCACTTACGAACAAAACAACTTCCTTATTTATGAACTTCCCCCCAAAAGGTACTTCTAGTTCATGAAAACGGCCTACTTTATTTTGTATTTTATACTTTTACAATTCTGCAACCTATTTCAGAATTTAATGATATGATAATTCAGTATTTCAATAGATTGTACAATGTGGTCAAAACACTCCAGTGGCCAAGGACCTATTCCTTTATTTCTTAAAATCATTTTGCCAATGTAATTAAACTATAGGATAAATTGTATATCTGACACCATTTAACACCTCCTTCTGAAAGCGCACCATTAGTTGCTTTGTCCTCTAATCTGAGTTCTACTTATTACAGGGATGCCTTCAGGGTGAACTTTGAGGACTGTTTTCCTGAAACATTAGGATTTAAAATCTTCAGTGGTCAATACATTATGTCCATTTTATGACTTGTCATTTTAGGATGACACATGTCAGCTTCTTAACCCCAGGAGATTGTCAGAATGAGCATTCAGATAGTTTATTCAATTGCATCAGCCTTTGAGGTACTGTTTTTTTAGAATGAAGCCAACTTCATGAATGAACATTGTTTTAAAGATAGAAGTAGAATTTGTCTACCCTGCACATTCACAAGTCTGCCCATTGACCAGAATTTTATCCTAGGGTCTGTTGACATTTGTAATTCACTCTACATAATGTTAAAATCATTGTATTTCATTACATATTTACAAAATACTCTCACTTATAAAATATGCATAAGGTAAAGAAAGAAAGTTTTAAATCAACCATAACCCTATCTTCTTGTTGACATTTTATGAGTAATCATTTCTGGTTTTTCTCCTTGAAGAGAGACAAATTTATTTTTAGTAAAATAAGATATACTTCAACAAATAATTCAAAAATTAAGAATGAAACAGGATCCAAATCAACATAGTACATCATAACTTGCTTCAAAAATGTTTATATAGTGAGAACTGCTTCCCATGCTATTAACCAATAGTTATTTTATTTTATTTTACAGTAATTCTTTATTGTTGAAAGTATTACATATTTGCCCTTTTCCCCCAACTGACCTGCTCCAGGCCACCCCTGCCCCCCACCCCTGTTTTTTAAGCTGCATAGTATTCCATGGTATAAATATATCACTGTTTTTTTATCCACTCACCTATTGATGGGCACTTGGGCTGTTTTCAGATCTTAGCTATTGTAAATTGTGCTGCTATGAACATAGGGGTGCATACATTCTTTCTGATTAATGCTTTGGTTTCTTAGGATATATTCCTAGAAGTTGGATCACTGGGTCAAATGGCAGATCTATATATTTTTTTTGAGGGAAATAATGCTGCAATGAATATTAGGGGTGCATATATCTTTTCAAATTACTGTGTTCATTTTCTTTGAATGAGTACCCAGACGTGGGATTGCTGCATCATATGACAGTTCTATTTTTAATTTTTTGAGGAACCTCCATACTGTTTTCATAGTGGCTGCACCATTATACATTATCATTAAACAATGTTGCACATATATTTACATTCCCACAGTGAATGAGGGTTCCCTTTTCTCAATATTCTTACCAACACTTGTTATTTCTTGTCTTTTTGATGATAGCTATTCTGACAGGTGTCAGGTGGTATCTCATTGTCATTTTGATTTGCATCTCTCTGATGTTTAGTGATTTTGAGCATTTTTTCGTATGACTCTTGGCCATCTGTATGTCCTCTCTGGAGAAGTGTCTATTTAGGTCCTTTGCCAATTTTTAAATTGATACAAACAAGAGTTAAGTTCCTACAACATATTTCTGGTCACAGAATAATCACCAAATTTCTAAATAAAGGCACAATACTTCTCTGATATTAAATGCAGAAATAAATGTGAGCTATACATTTAAGAAAGATAAATAAAAACAAGTATGATACTTCTTTTCCAACCTGCTTATTCCAGCACAGGGTCACAGGTAGACAGAGCCTATCCTGGCAGCTCAGGGCACAGGTGGGAACCCACCCTGGACAGGACACCCATACACCCACACCCACATTCACTCAGACTGGGACAATGTAGACACACGAATTCACCTAAGGTGCACATCTTTGGAATGTGGGAGGAAATCAGAGTACCTGGAGAAAATCTATGCAGACATGGGGAGAATGTGTAAACTCTACACAGACAGTGACTCTGGCCAGGAATCGATTTTTTTCCCACCAACATTTTAAATGACATTGAATAAAATGGTGTTATTCAAGGACCTGCTTAATGCCTTAAGTTGTCTATATAAATGCCACAAGAAACTTTATCAAATGTATTGTTGGCTTCAAGGTACACTATATTTCTGCCCTGGCCAGTATGGCTTAGTTGGTTGAGCATCATCCTGTGCACTGAAAGGTCTGAAAGGTTGCTGGTTCCATTCCCAGTCAGGGCACATACCCAGATTGCGGGTTTGATCTCTAGTCACAGTGCAGGGATGCACACAGGAGGCAACTGATCGATGTTTCTCTCTCAAAAAAGAAAAACAAAATAGCCCGGCTGGACTGGCTCAGTGGTTGAGCGTCGACCTATGAACCAGGAGGTCACAGTTTGATTCCCGGTCAGGGCACATGCCCGGGTTGCAGGCTTGATCCCCAGTCGGGGGCGTGCAGAAGGCAGCCATCAATGATTCTTTCTCCTCATTGATGTTTCTATCTCTCTCTCCCTCTCCCTTTCTCTCTGAAATCAATAAAAATATATATATTTAAAAATAAAATCAATAAATATATTTTTAAAAGATACACTATAGCCCTAACCGGTTTGGCTCAGTGGATAGAGCATCGGCCTGTGGACTAAAGGGTCCCAGGTTCGATTATGGTCAAGGGCATGTACCTTGGTTGCAGGCACATCCTCAGTGGGGAGTGTGCAGGAGGCAGCTGGTCGATGTTTCTGTCTCATCGATGTTTCTAGCTCTCTGTCTCTCTCCCTTCCTCTCTGTGAAAAATCAATAAAATATATTAAAAAAAAAGATACACTATAGTCCCATGATTTCTTTGATTTGCCAAATTATCGATGTTTTCAAGATATATATTCTTTATTAAATTAAAATATGTGAAATTAAGCCTACATTTCTTTCAAAGCTGTTCCTGATATTTTCAGTGTTACAGATTCCTTTTATGTTGCTTATCTTTTCATCATATTTTATTTTACATTCACAAGTACATAGTATAGAGAACACTTGAAAGACTGTAGCTGCTTGCTCTTTACAGATATTAGATAAAATGAAAAGTTCCTCAAAGCTTCCAGCAAAATGGCAGACTGATAAGGAAAAGCAAATAGGCAGAGATTCTGGACAAAATGTAGCTATCTTTCAACACAGCTGAACTTGAAAGAAAATTTTAAAAATCCCCCGATATCAGAAATGAAGGGGAAACTGAAAACCAGAGTACTAGGCAGAAGTAGATGTAATGAAGGCTCATGGGAGTATCAAGTCCATGTGTCTGGAGATTGGGTTTTGATATCCACACAGGGACAGAAGATGTGTGGTTGAGTCTGTACATATAAAGGAGCTAGAATTGAGCTCCATAAATAAAGCTACAGAGACTCCAAAAGCTGCCCCAATAATGCAAAGTGGATAACTTTTCATCTCCTTGAGGAAGATACAAAGAATATTTTTATTGGTGCAGGGATATTGTAAAAATAAAAAAAGTTGTCTCTGAGAATAAAAACATCATGAGGATACTAACCATAACCATATGTAGATTAAATATAATCCCCATGAAAATTCCAATGGCATTTTTTTCACAGAAATAGAAAAAGCAATCCTAAAATTTGTATGGAACCACAAAAGACCCCAAATAGCCAAAGCAATACTGAAAAGGAAGAACAAAACTGGAGTCATCACACTTCCTGATTTCAAACTTTATTAAAAAGCTATAGTAAACAAAACAGTATGGTGCTGACAAAAAAGAGATATAGGCCAATGGAACAGAACTGAGAGCCCATAAATAAACCCATGCAAATATGGTCAACTAATATTTGACAAGGGAACCAAGAATACACAATGGGGAAAAGATACTCTCTTCAATAAATAATGCTAGGAGAATTAAATATTCACGTGCAAAAGAATAAAATTGGAGCTCTATCTTATATGACTCATAAAATTTAACTTCAAGTGAATTAAAGACTTAAATATAAGATTTGATACTATAAAGCTCCTAGAAAAAAACATAGTGGAGAAACTCCTTAACATTGGTCTTGGCAATAATTCTTTTGGATATGACATCAAAAGCACAAGTGACAAAAGCAAAAATAAACAAGTGGAACTACATCAAGCTAAAAAACTTCTGTACAGCAAAAGAAACAATCAACAAAAATAAAAGGTAACCTATGAAATGGGAGAAAATATTTGCAAACTATATATAAAACTAGGGGCCCAGTGCATGAATTTGTGCACCTTGAAAGGAACTGTGGGCCAAGAGGCTGCAGTGGCCACAGGGGCAGGTCTTGACCCATCCTCTGGGCCCCTCCCAGCCTCTCCTGCCATGGCCCCCGGTCCCCTGTCTTCCTGCAGCCCCGCTCCTGCCACTGCTGCTCCCACACACTGGTGGTGCTGGCCCCGCTTGCACCCGCTGACAGAACAGAGTAATTGGGGCAGGCGCCAGCAGCAGGTGCGAGCAGCGGCTGCTGCCCCTATCACCCCTCAGGAGCAGGGGGAGGTGGAGAAGCCCTCAGGGGCAATTGGGGCCAGCAGCCGCTGCTTATACCAACTGATGGTGCCGAGTGATCAGGACCAGCGCTGGGCACTGGCAGCAGGTGAGTGGCAGCTCTCCAGCGCCAGCTGTGGGTGTGAGTGGGGCCAGCGCCGGCAGTGGGTGTGAGCAGGGCTGTCGCCAACAGCGGGTGCGAGAGGCGGCTGCTGGCCTTGATTGTCACTCAGGAGCAGGGGGAGGTGGAGAAGCCCTGAAGAGTAATTGGGGCCAGCAGCTGATGCTTGCACCCACTGATGGCGCTGAGCAATCAGGGCCGGTGCTGGGTGCCAGCAGCAGGTGTGAGCTGTGGCTCTGGGGCTAACAGCATGTGTGAGCGCCCTGTGGGACCTCGGTGTCCAATGACAGTGACAGGCACCCTCCCTTGGTCTGGTGCTCCCGCTCACCTACTCCACCATCCCATCATGGCCGATGCCCGCCATGTTCCTTGCTCTATCACCTGCTGCCGATGCCTGCCATGTTCTGCGTGCACCCCCTGGTGGTCAGCACACTTCATAGCAACCGATTGTTCGGTTTTTCCCACCATTCAGTCTATTTGCATATTAGGGTTTTATATATATAGGTAAGGGGTCAATGTCCAAAACACATAAAGAAGTCATGCAACTCAATGACAAAAATAAACAATCTGATTTTAAAATGGGCAGAGGAACTGAATTCAGTCATTTTTTCAAGGAAGACATCCAAATGGTCAACAGGTGCATAAAAAAGATGCCCAACATCACTAATCATCAGAGAAATGAAAATCAAAGCCACAATGATTTTGGTCCCAATTAGAAAACACACATCTTTTTGGGAGGGGAAATATTACTCTTTATTTTTAAACGTCTGAACTCTGAATTACTGAGTGGTTTGACCATGTCATTGGGCCTCTTCTTGGCTGCTTTCTCATAAAATCTTGAGTCTGACTCAGGCCCATGAAAGTCATACTCCTTTTATCTGTTTATATTTTTAAAAACTTTTAAATTTTGAAATAAAAATTCCCAGGAAGTTGAAAAATAATACAGAGCACAGCGTACCCCTCACCCAGCTTTTCATGGTGGTAACATCTTATATAACATACAGTGTAATATCAAAACCAGGGGATTTACATTGGTAAAATCTACAGACATCATTTAGAATTTACCAGAACTGTTACATTACCACAAAGGAGCTTCCTTTTGCTACTCACCCTCACCCCTCCACCCTGGCAACCAGTAATCTGCTTTCCATCTATATATTCTTTTATGTGTAACCTTCAGACTTGTGTAAGAAGAAAAGTTTTTAATCTCTTACAGAGACAAAGCAGATTAACAGGCAGTTTTTCAATGTCAATGGGACTTACAGACTTGATTCTAAATAAATTCACTGACACTTTTGATACAGTGAAGTATTTCTAACAGTGTTCTTTATAGAGGTACAAACAATCCTACTTCAAGGGAAATAAACTTCATTTCAAAATTGTGCTTTAAATATTTTTGAGCCTGATATATCCTGCTTTACCAGTTTGAGATACAAAATAAGGGTATTTCTCATGATGTTTTATTTGTACTAATGGAATTTGAGCCCTGATACCTCCTATTTGCAAGGATTTCTTTCTTTTATCCACATGGTTCACCTTGATGATGGTTATGATGGTTCTAAGAACTTTAGTGTTGGTTGTTTGATCCAAGGGCCTCAGTTCTAACTATTAACTTGAACAAATTACATTGGAAATATTTTGTTATTATTGCTTTGGTCCAAGAGTCCCAGACTATCTCATTGCCACTGTTTTTGTCTCATGGTATTGCTCATAGTCAAGTAGTCTGATGCAGCTCTCCTCTGTTGTGAAGATAAGACCAAACTCACACACACAACAACTGTTGTATGGAGGCTTTTTTAGGTGCAGTTGGGAAGGAGACAGTTTCCACATGTCCACAGA
>NW_006287277.1:729691-746553 GCF_000327345.1 Myotis davidii | reverse complement strand
TCTTCTTTATTGTGTTGAAGAAGTGCCATTCTCAGCTTTCATGTAGCTTTCAGTTGGAGCTGATTTCTATAATTGTGCTACCCCACCAGCAAGGTGGGGAAGGAGAAAGAGAAAGGAGGTACCAAGGTGATGTTTGCTGTGCCTTCCTTCCAAAGGCCAGGGGAAGCTTATCCATAATCCCAATAACCTACCATGTTCAGTCATTTTGAGCCCCTATGACTCTGTCCCAAACCTTAACCCTAACCTACGCCAGCAAAGCTTGCCTATTTCTGCTTGAGATGACTGGGGCATTTTAATACCACCTGTCTTTGCAACAGATGATAATAGCTTTAAAATATATTTCTTAAAATCTGGATTTTTCCATTTTATCCAGAATCACTTTATGTTAAAAGGTAAACCAGTTTTAGAACAACCATCTCTAAAATTGACTTTAGACTTTTAAAAGTTATATAGTTCTATTACTGTTAGGTATAATTTCAATGAGCAAGACGCATTTCCTGTGAAAAAGCATCTAAGAAAGGGTTGATTTCTGATGCACTGATTGCAGAGACTAGTGAACCATGCTGTGCACCCGCCCCCCTCTCTCCAACTGCCTGTACACTTCTTGGCACCAGTAAAAAATAAGACAAATAATGGAGACCACGTTCTAATATAATGAGATAGGCAATAAACAAATACCTTAACACATGGTAGGAATGAAGAAAACAAAAGGTAGTTCTGGCATAGGGTGACTAAAGGTAAGAATTTCTTTAGCTAGAAAAACCAGAAAAGACTTAGAAAGCAGTCATTAAAAAAATGCCAAGGAAGAGAGTGTATGCTTCAGTGCAGCAGGGATTTTTATGTGTTTAGTTCAAACAAACTAGAACAGTGTCTGACACATATAAGAATATTTATGAACTGAATTAATAAGGGTTTCACGCAGGGGGAACAGCAAGTGTAGAGACCCTAAGGCAGAAAGAAGGTCAATGTGTCTGGAAAAGAATGAATGAGAGAGTTAAAGATGACTTTGGAGAGCCATGTAGCGGGGTCAACTTTTGCATTTTGGCTTTTATTCTATATGTAATGTAAAAATGTTGACTTTTATTCTATTTGTAATTAGAAGTCACTGGAGATTGTTGAGCAGTGGAGTGATTTCATCAGATTTTTAGTTTATCTACCCAATTACCAGTAGATGCAATGGGATGACTTGGAATGGGAAAGATGGATGGCAAGCTATGGCCTGGAGTGCTCACCTAGCATCAGCCCTATCATACAAGATTCTTCGTGATGTAGGCATCCCAATTTAACTCCATCCTCTTTAAGATCAGTGGAATTGGAGGATGCTTAAGTCATGAGCAGATCAGGAGTGAGGCTGGGGTGTCACCCAGCAGTGAATGGAGTGAAAAGAAATGAAAATGCAAGAACAGGGAGGGGCTGAGAGAAATGCATTGTCAGATGATCAGTTGCAAGGACAACTACAATAATCTATTGCATTGGAAAACTAATTAATCAAGCACTGTGCTGGCCTGGCCTTCCTCGTGATAGTTAAATAATCAAAATTTGCTTTCATCTGGACTCACATGATGTCTGGTTTGGGTCTTGCTTTGACCTTCTAAGGAAAAAAACAACACACATTATGGCTCATTATTCGAAATGAGTGTATTTTAGGAAAAATGCAATACAATGTTAAAGAGGTTGGTATGTAACTTTAATATATAAACTTTTTTTCCATAAATGAATAAATGCTCATAAAAAGCAGTTCTGCTGTGATGTAAAGAGAAAAATTGATCAAAACGATTTTAAAAATATAGTTTAGTTTTGTAGTGTTTGAATTTTTACTGTTTTCAAAATACTTATTTCTATTTATATATTTTACTTTCTCTTCTAAGTCAAGGATTTTCCCAGGCAGATTCTATTATTTTTGAATTTGTAGATGTGTAAGAAATGCTACATTTATAAATGGAGAAAACCCAGTTGGAAGCCACAAAAGTGTGATGACAGTTAAGCAGAAAATATGATCACTTTAACGAAAGTAGCCAAATAAACAAAATTGATTCAGTTATATTATTCTCATTTACCTCATATTTTCTTCAGCTTTGATAGGCTAATATACTAACCATCTAGTTCACTGTAAAATTCAAATAAATTCTATTTAAATTTTATTGTATCTCTATCCCTTACAACTCAACTTCAACTTAGTACCATGTAAGCATGGAGTTGTGTGAGTTGGCTTACAGGCCCTATCTTTGGCTCACAAGCAGGGAGTGGTATGGGGTGGGAGTGGGAGATGGGGTAGGTTGCAGAAATGGCTCCATTTCTCTTCCCTGGATGTCGGCCCATTGCCTTGCAACTATGTGGTACCTCCTATACTTACTCTGAGCCTAGGCCTAGAGTGTTTATGCTTGCCCTCTGATACATTATGCCAGGTGGAATAATGACCACCCAAAGATGTAGTCCCTGAAACCTGTGAATATGATGCCTTATACAGTAAAGGAGACTTTGTAGATATGATTATGTTAAGGATCTTGAGATGGGGAAGTTATTCTGGATTTTGGGGATGGGCCCAATTTAATGACATGAATTCTTAAAAGTGAAGAACTTTCTGAACCAGTCAGTGGGAGATATGACCATAGAAGAATGGTCAGAGAGATTTTGATTTTGAAGATGGAGGGAGGGATCCATATAAAAAGGAATATGGATGACCTCTAGAATCTAGAAAAAAGCAAGGAAATAGATTCTCTCTTAGAGGCTCTAGAAAGGAATACAGCCCTACTGACACCTTGATCTTAGCCCAGTGAAACCGGTGTCAGATTTCTGACCTCCAGAACCATAAGATAAATCTGCACAGTTTAAGCCACTATGTTAGTGATAATTTATTACAGCAGTAATAGAAAATTATATGTGGCCATGGATAACTGATACAAGAAAAAGAGTTAACAGATTTTTCTCTCTCTTCAGGTTTAATTAATCTCTTCTGTATGGTTCAATCCATATTATGGAATATTCAGTCAACTCAAATTTCAACTCCTCATTAAGGCTGTTTTCCTACTTACTTTTCTCCCATAACTGTGGTTGAATGGGAAAGCTTGCAGCTCTTCTAGTATTGGGAGTAGTGTGGTAGGAGGTCTAGACTGTTACCTTGGTAGGGGTGGTCTAGTTCTTGACTGAGTATTATTGCATCTTCTGAGATGTGCTTCCTGTAATACTGGCACTGGCTGCCCTTTGGCATCCACTGCTGAAGTTCATGGCTTGTAGATCAGTAGTCTGTCTTTTCTTTACAGTCAGCCATCTCTCCTTGCTTTCTGGGCCTCTCCCTGATTCTCTTTGGCTTCATGCATCCTTCAAGATTTGACTCACTCTTCTGTTTATCTACTCCCGGGGTGGCCTTTCCTATATCCCCTAGATATTAGGCTCCTTTGTCCGCCACAGGGACCCTCCACGGAAGTTCCCCAACAGATTCTCAAGTTTCTGGTCCTTCCCTGGGGCATGTGGAAACTTCCAGATCCATTCCACATCTGGGAAGTGAGGATAACCCAAGACTGTCATATCAGGACCACTCTATAAAGTACGCTTCTTTCCAACATGCCTTGCCGTCTGTATCAGAGTTCCCAAATAGTAGTGTACCTCATAACCACCCAGTTTTCAACTTCTCTTTCAGACCATGTAATACATCTCTCAGCTGTAGGATTTGACCCAGAGCAAGGAAGTCAAGGATCATGTTTGCTTTCCTTCCTCTTGTCCTCCTTCCTCTTCCCCCCATATTCCTGTGTGGGAAGGATTCCCAATGTATCCCAGCCTTTTCCTAAATAAGGTAGTATTTTCTCTGCCCTAATCACTGAGTTTGTAATTGAAAATGGGATGCAGGGAGAAAAACTGTTGCTAATCATGCAAGGTTAAAAAAAGTTTCCTGTTACATGCCAGGTACTTCAGTGTAAAGCATGTATTAATCGCAAAGATACCACTGTTCAGAGAAGAATGTAGTGTACTAGTATGTGCACACATTTGCATATGGCTGTGAAAGGAAATATAGGCAACTGTGTCTACAGTAACAAAAAGAAATTTATTTACTCAATGTTTTTGAATAGATTAAAGAACAGGAGATATTTTTTTTTTACAAAACTAGGTGATGGATCACTTAAATCTATAAAAAATGTTCTACCAATATAAAACTGTGATCAAGATTCTGAGCTTTTATAGCACTGTATTTGATTTTGAGGAATAAGACAAATAGTTTATACTAGAGCCAGGAATGAGATGAAAGAATAAGTCTTTGCTAAGTTGGGATTCTTATAAAAGTAGTCCTTTCTGCATCCAGTAACATCAGATTTAGTTAGGGCTTGAATTTGACATGCTCATTCATGACTTCAGATTTGGTAAAAATGGAGAGTGTTTTGACTTATTGGACAAACTCCCAAATCAGATTCTCAGCTTCATCCTGCTACATGTTTTTTAAAAATTATCCATTAAAAATGTGATGTGGAAGAGAAGAATATAAAAGCCCACAATGAGTAATAGTCAATTTGGCAGATACAGGTAAGAGCACTTTACAAATGGTAGTATGCTGTCCTGGGTTGGATTCTTTGGAAAAGACCCTGAGGCAAGGATTTCTGTACACATGATATTTTAAGGAAATGCCCTTAGAGTAGATGGGTAAGAGAGTGGGAGAAGCAGGGCAGGGAAGAGAGGATACTACAAAAGCCTGCAATCTCAGGCAACATCCCCTGAAAGTCAGATTCAGCCTGATTCTGGAGGGAAGATCTGAGATGTAAGTTATACTTTAGATTTTGTCTCAATTTGGTGGAAAGGAGCTAGGCTTCCATACTCTGGCATCTATCAGTCATTGGTTCAAAGCTGCCAGACAAAGGGGAGCAGAGTGCATGGGGAACCTGAACCCCAGATACTTCTGGCTTTCCACAGTGCAGAATGCAGCTCTAGTTACCTATGGGGCATCCTCCAAAGAGATCCACAGGGACAGGTAATAGAAACCAAGGTGCATAAAAACCAAAAGGGGCATGTACTGAAATGGCAAATGGGATCAGAGGAGATCTAGGTGGAACACTATGTTCACTACAGGTGTCAACTAAACTAACATGAGGTCTTACGACGAGGAAAATACTAAACTTCCCCAACATATTTTTACTATTCCCTGGGGATTTTGTATGAATCATTAATATCTGTTTAGTAACAGCTGATATACAATTGTGACACTGCTTAAACTCCAAGTTACTTTTCCATAGTTGTCCATTCCAAGAGACTCACTATGTCCAGAGCTTTGCTTTCATCATTGAACTCAAATAATTTTCAATTCAGGAATATTAGTTGCTCAAAAATGCCACCATCTGTCATGACAGAAGACCAAGGACATCCCTTTCACTGATCTTTTCTATTGCAAATCATTTGGGAGAACCCTGATTGATACTAATGAACAGCCAGAGTTGAGAATTTGCTTTGAGATACAACTAAATAGAATCACCATTGTAAATACTCCCAGCTAGAATGCAGATTGGCATATTGTGACCATGGGAAATACCCAGCACTAAGAAAGAGCTTTTCATAAGCATATGATATCACTTATGGTCACAGGACTCCCTACTCAGGATGACTAAATTGTGCTCAGGTTTCACAAAATGCCAAGATCAGCTAAGCTTTTGCAGAGAACAGCAGTCAGTCTGAGCCATTTTACAACCATCCTACACAAGCCCTACATCATCCTTAGCTAAACAAAACAACAGAAAGTAAGGAGGGAACATCCATCTATCTCTGTAACTTCAGATCCCTTTTAAGTCTCATTTTTGCTCAAACAACTCATGATGGAACTACAGATATGATTTCCTTCATATTCCCTTAAAAAAAAACTAAGAATTTGAAACAGAAAAATATCCTATACAAGGAATTAGTTACTTAGAGAACTATTGGAAGGGTTACAGGGATCGAAACCAGGAGGTCCTCTCTATGCTGACTTCAAGGTCATATGCCAACATGACTGCAATGCAGAGACAAACTATTGCAGTAACAATGAAATCCAGTCAGCATCACACCTTCTGGGTCATATTTTTATGCCCAAAGAACACAGAAGAGAATGGCCTGTAACTTCCCTGTGGCTTTTCATATATCCAATGAGTATATATAGTTCGTGTCTAGGTTACAAAGATGAAAGAGACCCAGATCTTGAGATAGTAAGTTTCTTTAGAGGCGTTCTTACATCCTAAGCTCCATTTGTGTCTGTGTCCAATGCTGGCCTGTGAACTTTGTGAGGGACGGAGAGCAATCTTAGCTATTATGGCATTCCCCGTGTTTGCAATTTGTTAGGAACTAAATGATGATTTATGAATTAATGAACAAATGGCAGTCTAGATCACAACAAAAGCACAATCCAAATGGTTGAAATGCATCAGCACCATCGAGTGTGCTTTCTTTCCTTGTGAAAATAATATGAAGGACTGTGAGAAGTCTTTTACATGAAGGTACTTCATTTGCAAATGAGACATAGAAAAGGCATTGGCTTCATACCTTAAATCTGCTTTACAAGGAGAGTTATTTCTGAATAAAATACATTAGAATTATAACCCCAGCCCCTTCCACTACCCCACTACTGTTATAAATTGCATAGATAGTAGAGTCTGCATACCTGAAAGTCATGAATATGTAGCTTGAGTTTGTGAACTGGAATTGTATCTATGCTGTTACTTGACTATTTTGAAGTTACTGGGTTAATTAATGGTTAACAATTATGAGACAATGACACACAAGCCTGTTTATTCAATATTAAAGTTAATATTTAATAACTACTTTACAGATTATGTATATGAGTAAAAGACAGTCTTATGGAACCTCCTTTCTCAAGAAAATATAAAACACTTCCATTTTAATTTAGCACTGAGGTTGCTGTTTCTTTGTCATAGTAATTATGGGATTTCCTGCCTAGGGTCCCATTTTTACTTCTGCTTTACAACCCCGTCATGGTTGAATAGCTTTAATCAGGCACCAATTAGTCCCAATCTGTAACTAATTTAAGTCTAGGTCTGTGGTGGTTGTGCTTTCTCCTTTCAAAATGGGAAGGAAATGTTAGAAAAATTTGAACACATGATTTCAATCTCTGATGAATAGTTCGTAGAGAGATATTTCTGTAACCTGCCCAATAAACTGGTTATCATATTAAACTCATTTTTAGCAGCTTATATTCACTTAAGCATTGCTCCAGATGGTGGCTGTCAAAATGTTTCTTATAATTATCATCGGTAAACTTCTTCTGGGCCTTTAAAATTCATTGCAAATCACATGTTGTCTATAATCATAATAAGATCGGAAATGTTATTAATATCCTGCTACACCAGTTTCTGTAGAACTACATGATCAACAGATCCAATTCTTTTCTTCTGTGCTGTCTCAAAGGTTGTTAAGTGGTAAATGTGACTATATCTAGATATTGTTAAAATTAAATACAAAATGGAAGCCACACTTAGAATTCCCTGAGCAGACAAAACCATTTAAGCCACGTAAGCAAAATAAATCCAGCTTGTTTCATGAATATAAGTGAAAATTATCTTAAGTTATTTCTTGTAAATGCCTCTGACAATCATAAAAGAAACTTAAGTCATCTTCCTAAAAATGGTACAAGATAATCCCTTTTAACCGATTGATCCCCTGTCATCTGAAAACCCCCATTGTAATAACCAACCATTGTAAAGTTAAACAACTTCCTCACTTTCACTTAATAAGCCATCCTCTATGTTCATGCTCCTCAGCTTTATATCAGTTTTTATTTTGGGAGGCTCCCAGCTTGCAAACTGTTTTCTGTTGTTCTTGTTAATCCTCACCCGAGGATATTTTTCCATTGATTTTAGGGAGAGTAGAAGAGAGAGGGAAAGACAGAGAGAAACACTGATGTGAAAGAAACACATTAATTGGTGGCCTCCTGCATGAGCCCAGACCAAGGCCCAGCCAGGGAGGAGCCTACAACCAAGCCTGTCCTTGACCAGAATCAAACCCAGGACCCTTTAGTCTGCAGGCCGATGCTCTATTCACTGGGTCAAACCGGCTAGGGCCAAACTTTTTATATGCACAATAAACTCTTTCTGAATACTATTTATTGATTTAGTTCAGCGGTTGTCAGCCTGTGGGTCGCAACCCCTTTGGGGGTTGAATGACCCTTTCACAGGGGTCGCCTAAGACCATCAGAAAACATATATAATTACATATTGTTTTTGTGATGAATCACTATGCTTTAATTATGTTCAATTTGTAACAATGAAAATACATCCTGCATATCAGATATTTACATTACGATTCATAACAGTAGCAAAATTACAGTTATGAAGTAGCAACGAAAATAATTTTATGGTTGGGGGTCACCACAACATGAGGAACTGTATTAAAGGGTTGTGGCATTAGGAAGGTTGAGAACCACTGATTTAGTTGTTTTAATTGTGCTATTTCTGGGTTTTTGATAATATACAGACTGATTCAATAATTTTCATGGCATTGAATAATCAATTTTGAAATGTAAAGACCCACAAAACCATGTTTAGTTAAGCAAACTGTTCTGTTCATATTAACATATTCGATAAAATAATTATTTGGATCACACCATATTCCACTGAGCCGATTGTTTCACTTGTTGAATTAATCAGGTTTCTTTCAGTTGCAAATGACGGAACCACTATTTGAACCGGTTTATGAAGAGAAAACAGAATTGAAAAGGCATGGGCATCTTAGTAAACAAACTTTGGAGGTATACTGAATAGTTCCAAGAATAATTGGGACAGTGACTTACCTGAATGCTGTCTTAGTTTCTGTTTTTCATGCTCTTTCAAGAAGCCAGGAAAGGCATGTGAGAAGCAGGAGAGGGAAGGGGAAGAAGCCAAACAAGGATGTTATTCCAAGCCAAGTCCCAGCTTCAGTCTGATCCTGCAGAGGAGCTCTGAAGTATAAATTGTAACTCAGAATTTGCTCCAAACTGGAAGCAAGGGAGCTTGGCTTTCATACGCCTGTATCAGTCACTGATTGACTAAGCCCCAAGCACCACCCTGGGGAAATGTAACCCTAGGCACTTCTGACTCCACACATCAAGACAAAGGATCTCCAGTAGCCATAAGGATGGCGTAGTCATAAAAGATCGCAGGTAAAGATTCACAGGTGTGGACCATTAGAAGCCAAAGCACAGAGGAGCTGACGTTGTCTTAATAGAGTCACAGGTGTAGACCATTAGAGGCAAGAACACACAGAATCTGGGGAAGGGGTGCACAGAAATGGTTAAATGAATTCTCAGAGGGATCTGCATGGAATGCTGACAATGTCCACTACAAACACTATTGAAATTATTTTTTCTTTTGTCTCTGCCTGCTGGCTTTACCTTTTCTCCAATACACCAGTTTCCTCTAAGTATGACATTCTGTAGCTTTCACTACCAATTGGGAACTTTGTACTCAGTGTCAACTAGAAAAGCTATGAGGAAGAACTTGCATTGTCCTGGTTTGGGTACAGTGCCCATTTCTGGACCAATCAACTCTAGCCTTGGCAACAGGGGGAATATAAAAACATGGTGGCACTACAAGAGCTACATTTGAAGGGAAAAAGCAGTTCCTAAGAGAAGAAGAGCTGTGATGCTACTGGAAAAACTGAAAATATTTTGGGGAGACAAAAGAACATTTGGTTGGAGGATGGGGTTGTCATGGCCAGAGTAGGAATTATCAGTGCACTGCATAGCCATATATTTAAGATTACATTATTGTTAAGGCAGGGAGCTGGCCACAAAAAATAAGAAGAAGAGATTGTAGATTGTTTTGAAAAAAATCTTAAAAGAACACCCCATTGGGATAGATATGAACATGAATTCATAATAATATAGAACAGATACTACATTAACATTAATTCAGTTCATTAATTTTTCTGTTGGATTCTTATGTATGGACTTCCCTGTTAAATACAGAAGGGATTTCAAATGTAGGAAATAAAGAGCTAGAGAGGAATTGGACCAGAGACCATATAAATTTATCTCTTAGCTGGATTTTTCTTTGTGAGGCTACAGCTGCTTAATAACTATTTAATCTGATGAGAGTCCCACCACTAGTATCTCAGAGGTGAGACACCTGCTTTTATTTCTCCAGTTTAAAAAGATGCCATCTTCGCTCATTTAACATCCCTTTCAACCTATATCCTCACTTCTGTTTATCAAGCCTTTTTAGGGTAACATGCTCCAATATTAGCACAGCCTTGCATGAATATTTCAGTGTGCTAAGGGACAGAGTTGTTATCAAGCATCAGCAGCTGCTGTTTATTGGTGATAAATGAGTTTTGTTCCATTGAGAGCAATTTCTCTGGTTTTTACTCTATTATCTACATAGAGATGAAGGATATAATATAGCTTTAAAGCAGTATTCACACAGTTATCCAGCTAATGAAGCATTGAGGGGAGGGGTTGTGAAAAGAGAGTCACACAAAGAGGGAGAGGGAGAGGAAGAGAGAAAGAGTGAGAGGATGGGAAGGGCAAAGAGAGACAACTGAATGGAGCCTGGGAGACAGACAGAAACAAAGAGGCAGAGAGAGACAAACCCATGCACAGAGAAGGTGGAGAGAGAGGTAGGAAGGAGGAAGAAGAGGAGAAGGAGGAGGAGGAGGAGGACAAAACAGAGGCAAAATATGAAAATACCATGGATCCTCCGCCATGTATCTAGCTCCAGGGTTTTGCTGTGCTATAATTTGTAAGGAAATATTATTCACAGGGAAAGGTGGTGAATCATTTGTATTTATGATGAACAAGTTTCCAGGATTGTATTTTATAATAAGATCAGTTTTTCTGTTGCTGTTTGGTGTTAGTCTCCTCAATATTGACAGCAGAGGCTTCATTCAATGACTAAATTCATACCTACATGTTGGCAGAGGCACTGCTGTGTTTACCTCTGTGGAACATTGAATTGAGGGAATTAAGCAGAAACAGTTCATCGGTCTGGGGATTCAGATCCCTCTGAGTGCAGGCCAGAGAAGCTTAGCCTGTGGAAAGAATAAGTTTAGGGAAGATGGAGTACTTTGAAAGCTGGCTGCTAGGAGTTGCTACAGGATCGTAGGACTCATTTAAGGAATAGCACTAATTTAGATTGATTCAACAAATATTTCTTGAGCATGTACCATATGCCAGACCTCATGCTACATGCTAGGGATTCCAAGGCACATTATGGTTCCTGCTCTAAGCAATGTATATAGATTGTCAAGTCATTGTAGTGCATACTGTGGTTGAACTGAACTCATGATTATACGAAAATATAAAAGAGAGCTACCTCATGCTTCCTGGGTGGTGAGCATGGGCCAGGAACATTTGTAGTTCAAAATATAACAAAGATGGGGAGGTTGACTGGTTGGGATGGGCAACATAGAGATCACAAATCCAGTATATGAGTTGCCTAGCCTGAAGGGTAGAAGGTGTATGGTTATTTTTAGTTGTTATCCTTAATGTTAGTCAACAATGGCTATCCTAATACAGTTAAGGTAATGTTTATTCTTATGGTTATCCTAATGCTGATTAACACAATACTTATCCTGAATACACTGATCAGCAGTAGTTACCCTTAATGCTAGTCAACATAATGCTTATCCATATTATCATAAATGCTGGTCAAAAATAGTTATCCCTAATGGTTGCCCTTAGTGGTGGTGAATAATGATTATCATTAATAGTGGTCAACAATGATTATCCTTATTGCCTATCCTAATAATTATATTTAATACTGGTCAATAACTATTTATGGTTCCTCTATTATCTGGTCATGATAGATATGCATTTCCTGGCTCCCTTATAGATGGGTGGTTTTTTATAACTAGTTTTAGCCAAGGCATTATGATTAGCAGTCATGTGTGTTACTTTCAGATCATTGGAGCATTTATCCCTGGAGTGAGAGCCTCCAGAGCTCTCCTCTTGAATGGTGACCAGCAACATCTGAGGTGGCAGTTGCTCTATTGGCATGAATATGATGAGCAGAACATCCTTGTAGCCCTGCAATACATATGTAATACAAAGGAGAAATAAATATGTTTAATTTTAAACCACTGAGATTTGAGTGTTATTTGTTACTGCAGCAGAACACAACCTATCTTTATTGATCTGGAGACAATGACTCTCAGCCCCAGTTGCACATTGGACTTACCAAGGGAACTTTGAAAAGATGCAACTCAATTGGAATAGAATCTATAGGTCTGAGACCTGGATATCATTATTTTTAAATTAAGTTTTTTTAAAAATATATTTTATTGAGTTTTTACAGAGAGGAAAGGCGAGGGATAGAGAGTCAGAAACATCGATGAGAGAGAAACATCGACCAGCTGCCTCCTGCACACTCCCCACTGGGGATGTGCCCGCAACCAAGGTACATGCCCTTGACCGGAATCGAACCTGGGACCTTTCAGTCCACAGGCCGACGCTCTATCCACTGAGCCAAACCGGTTTCGGCTTAAATTAAGTTTTAATGGAATTTTTTAAAAGCTCAAGTAATGAGTGACTAGAATATAAACTTCATAAAGACAAGGGTGTTGCCTTGGTTACTGCTCTATAACTAGTAGTGAGAATAGTGTCTGGCACATAGCAGACACTAAATAAATATTTGTTAAATGAACAAATAAGTGAATAAATACAATCATGTCTAGTTTATTTAATTAAGGGTACACCTGCTCCCTATGCCATCTACTCAAACCAAACCCATTACCTGGGGTCCTCTTCTAATAGGTGCTTTGCCTACGTTCTAATGCCTAAATTTCAGCATATGTGTCATCCCACCATTGTTCTGAGCCTGCATTTGCTACAGCTCCTTGAACACTGATAACTAAGATGTCCAGATGTCTCCACAAAGGCCATGTACCATTACTTTATTCCTATTACCTGTCTCCTGCAGCCTTCTGGCTTCTTCCCCTTCCCATAGACTAGGTTGTGCATGATCCTTCTGAATGATGAGCACTTGCATGGTTATATCCTTGTCTTTAATAATCATGATTGTTATAACACTTTACATTCCTTTAGTAATTATTTTACATAGTTCTTTGAATATAATTTAAAGCATTCAGAAAACCATTATCCTATTTTATAAATGTGCAGTATAAATTAAAGATTCACAATAGAGTTACATTCCTTTGCCATTGAATTTCAGAATCATGTCCTTGGCATCTAAAATAAAGTCATATTAAAACTTGTTTATATTGGGAGCCAAATTTCAAAAATTCTCTCTTTTATCCCATTTTACTTTTCCCATCATCTTAGTCATTTTGCCTGCTACGTTATTTCTAAATGTAGATATAGGAAAAGAAAGTGATACTTATAACAATCTTTAAGACCTAGCTGAGTACTTCCTCTTCTACCAAGCCTTTCCCAAGGATTCCCAAATCACAGTAAATTTTTAATTCTCTAAGTTTCTAAAGAATTATCTTGGCACTTGGGCTGTGTTTGATTGTGTGTCTGACTGTGTGGATATTCAGTTCATTGAAAAATTAAGAATTTCCTAGTAATTATTATATATCCTCCATAGTGCTTAGTAGTAAAAGAGAGTTGATATTCAAAAAATTTACCCAGTAAATACTTGAATGAGTACATTTATTCAAGTATTAGAAGTATATGATACTTGACTGACAGATCAAATGAATAAGATAATAACTTATATATGTATATATGCCTTTATTAAATTCATTAATTGGAGATTTATGGTTTATATCAAGACCATAATTAGAGTTAATGATTCTAAATTTTAAAACTCATGTTAGAGTACTTAATCACTTATAAAAAGAGATAGTAAAAACAAATGGGACTATATCAAACTACATCAAATTTTTGCACAGTGAAGGAAACCATCAACATATGAAAAGACAAGCTACTAAATGGAAGGAGATATTCACCAATGGTACATTCAATAAGGGGCTAATATCCAAAATACATAAGGCAATCATACAATTTAACACCAATTTTTTTTTATTAAAAAATGGGCAGAAGACCTAAAGAGACATTTCTACAAAAAGGACATACAGGTGGCCAACAGACATGAAAAGATGCTCAACATCACAGGAAATGCAAATTAAACCACAATGAGATATTATCTCAGAGCTCCCAGAATGTCTATCATCCATAAATCAACCAACAAGCATGGAAAAAAGGTAACCATCGTGCACACTGTTGGTGGGATTATGAATTGGTACAGCTACTATGGAAAACAGTATGGAGGTTCCTCAAAAAATTAAAAATAGAACTACCATATGACCCAGAAATCCCACTTCTGGTTATTTATTCCCAAAATCCAAAACATAGTTCAAAAAGATATATGTTCTCCTATATTCATTGCAGCATTATTTACAGTAATCAAGATAGGAAGCAACCTAAGTGCCCATTTATAGACGATTGGATAAAGAAGATGTGGTACATATATACAATAGGATGTTTCTCAGCCATAGAAATGAATAAAATCTTAACATTTGTGATAACATGGATGGCCCTTGAGGCTATTATGCTAAGTGAAATAAATCAGAGAAAGACAAATACCATGTCATTTCACATATGTGTGGAATCTATAAAACAAAATAAACAAAACAAAACAGAAAAAAACCTCAGATATAGAGAACAAATTGATAGTTGCCAGATGGGAGGTGGCATTGGGGGATGGGTGGAAAAGGTTTTGAAAGGGGCCCTGGCCAGTGTTGCACAATGGTTCAAGTATCAGCCCACACACCTAAGGACCGCGGATTTGATTCCCAGTCAGGAGCACATTCCAGGTTCGATCTGGGAGGCAACCAGTTGATGTCTCTCTCTCTTTCTCTCTCCTTCTCTCTCTCCCTCCCACTCTGCCTAAAAATCAATGGAAAAAAGTCCTCGGGGAGGATTAACAACAACAGAAAAGGTGGGAGGGATTAAGAAGTACAAGTTTTGAGTTATAGTCACAGGAATGTAAAGCACAGCATAGGGAATATAGTCAATAACATTGTATTAACCATATATGATGTCAGATGGGTATTAGATGTGTTGGGGTGATCACTTCAAGAGATATATAAACATTTAATCACTATAGTGTACACCTGAAATTAATATAATACTGTATTCAACTATAATTGAAAAATAAACTTTAAAAGTTTATAAATGGATGAAGAAAGTTAAAAAATTAAGAGTTTCTAAATACATACATCCATCATATTTTGCAGCATCTCACCACCACTGGTTATGAATTTTAAGCAATGCTCCTAGCGAGACTAATGCCTAAGTATGAAACATAATCAAATATTGCCTAGTTGCACCCTGCTAAACACAGAAAAAAAGCTGCAGGTGTAGTTCTATTAGAGAATGGTTAGTATTCATGAATTTTCCACCAGAAATACAAATGCATAAATCTGGACCCTCGCCAATCATTTCTTTCATTCTAGCAGGAATATTGTGCTTTAAACCAAGTTGAAGAATCTAAATAAAATCATTGTTTTCAAGATCTTTATTAAACCCTATTTTTAGCCAATAAATATCACAATTATATTAACATTTTTAATTTTTTAAAATTATTTTTCTGAATCAATTGTGAACTAATTGGAAGAATGAATAGTAAACTTCTTGTGAGCTAGAATAAAATTGTCTTTGTCACCTTAAACAATGCTTTGAATAATGGTTAAATTCATTAACTTTTTGTTGATCTGATTATTATAAATTGGATTAAATAATTGAAAACAAGTGTTCATGAAATATTGATTATATATTATCTATTATAAAATAGAAGCTCATTAAATCAGATTGTTTTTTCTTGTATCATGAACCTCTTTAGCAGTGTGTTGAAATCTATGTCCACTTTCTCAGAATCAATGTATTTTAATGCATAAAATAAAATGCATAGAATTTGGTGTTATCAAATTCATGGACACATTGAATTGTGTCCACAGGGCCTCTAGTCCATGAACTCCAGGTTATAAATCCCTGAACTAGGCGCGCGAAAATGTAATAATATGTATAAATAATAATTGATAAATAACTGTTCCCATCATGTGCACACATTCCATGGAAAATTCTATACAATTTACTTGTGATAAAATTTTAGAGTAGAATTGGCTTTTATAAAAGTGTCCACAATATTATTAAGTAACTTTATGTTGTGAAATATACATGTTTTTTCAATGTTTTTATTGATTTTTAGAGAGAGAGGAAGGGAGAGGGAGGGAGAAAGAAAGAGAAAAAGAGAGAGAATGAGAGAAACATCGATGAAAGAGATATGGATCAGCTGCCTCCTGCATGCCCTCTACTGAGGATTGAGCTCAGAACCTGGCATGTTCCCTGACCAGGAATCAAGTTAGTGACCTCTCAGTGCATGGGACAACAGTCCATCAACTGAACCACACCAGCCAGGGCAAAATATACATATTTTGACATAAGTAAACAAGAGTAAGACTAATGAATAAATTATTTGCATAGATTTTTATGGGAAAAGTAAAATTCACCATAGATATTCTTCCTCAAACACATATGTAGTCTTTCTATGTGTCACATGTAAAATAAACAAAAACATAAAGATGTATTTATGTATAACTACCAATAATAATTGATATTTTATTATATTGGGTTTCTATTGGTCTATGTGTTTGAAAGATTTCTTAATAACTCAATGGGTATATTGTTATGACCCAAATTAAAAACTAATAACCTGTTATAATAACCCATGATTTCTAGCTTAAGTTAGTTATTAATTACTAGAGGCCTGGTGCATGAAATTTGTGCACAGGGGGTCCCCTCAATACAGCCTGCACCCTCTCCAATCCGGGACCCCTCGGGGGATGTCTGACTGCCAGTTTAGGCCCGATCCCTGCAGTTGGACATCCCTCTCACAATCCTGGACTGCTGGCTCCAAATTGTTCACCTGCCTGCCTGCCTGGTCGCTCCTAACTCCGCCCCC